>NW_022103902.1:3239233-3258122 GCF_000313985.2 Echinops telfairi | reverse complement strand
GCCGCAGAAGTATTGGAAAGCAAGGGTGCTATTCAGCTTCCTCCTATACATGTGAAAGTAGGACATTGGATCAGGAAGATCAAGAAGAATCAGTGCAATTGAATTGTGCTGCTGGAGAAGAATATTGAAAGAATGATGGACTTCTAAAGAGACAAACTCATCTGTCTTGGAAGAGGCACAGCCAGAATGTTCCTAGAGACCAGGATGGCAGAACTTCATCTTACGTGCTTTGGACATGTTCTCTGGAGAGACCAGACCCTGGAGAGCATCATGTTTAGTAAAGTAGAAGGGCAGAAAAAAGGAAGCCCCGGATGGAGACAGATTGATATAGTGGCTACAATAACGAGTGAACGCATAACAACAATTGTCATGATGGACCAGCACGGGGAAGTCTTTTGTTCTGCTGTACAAAGGTGTCGTCATGGGTTGGAGCCACTGCACGACACCTAATACCAACAGAGATTAAGTGGTATACAGCATCTTCTAAATCCGAGAATATGTCACTGATATTTGAAAGCCATTTTTTAAGTTGAGTTCTAGACACCTATGTATGAATGTGAGAAGGGAGAGAATATAAGTAGATCAGTAGATTGCATTGCTTGCTTAGTTTGTTGAAACTCGGGCTTTGCTTTCTTCATTTAAATACAAGACTGCTGAAGCTGTCAATGGTAGAAATGTTTTGATTTTACAATCTCCTTCTCCATCTTCAAATAGTACATTGTCTGCAACACCTACCCTGCCCCCTCCTTTTCTGGATTCGGGGCAGTCTCTTTTTCCCTCTGGATGAACTCTTTCTTCTCAGTTATTGCTTGTTTTTATGTTTGTCTCTCTCATGAGTCTAACCTCCCCCAAAACCAGGGATGCTTCAATTTCCTGTTAAATATCTAATTCATGGAATAAACATAAACTCCTAGAATGAGAGACAATTATTACTGAAAGAGATTTGCTGAATGAATGAAGACATGGATGGATAAAATTTGTTCATAACACAGCTTAGATATCGACATAATGGAAAACCTTGGAAATACATTTCCAGAATCTTTTCTTTCCATGTTTAACACGGATGGGCTTTCCCTTTCCTTAACATGATCACTAACACATTACACATGTTTCGCTATATTAAGTGGATACATGAGAATGGAGACACATGTGTATATGTCTTGATAGGCTTTTTATAAAACCCCAACAACTATCACCAGTTGGCAATGCAATTTCGATCTTCCTTGTAGAACTTGCAATATAGCCTTCTCTAACTTGGCCATCGGTTGGGTATTATGGTACCCAGAAAGCACTGGATATAAACAGAGTGTGTTAAAATTAATAGCTACACTTCTAATAGTCTATTAATTAATTGATAGAGGATTCTGAACATTGATTTTAATGGACACAAGAAGAAAAATTATGCATGTAAACAGAGTAGATATTTTTTGACGAGTATTGTTTTTAATGATATGCTCACTCTCGTCGGTATTGGCAGATGGTGCAGTGCAGAATGGCTTGTGGTGTTTCATCAATACATTTCTGGGAGAGCAGGGGAAAGTCAAGCTATCTGTCACAGTTTGCATATGCAGGGAGTCTATGCCTTCGCTCTGTTGATGGATACAACTTCTGGCACGGGCAGTTTGGCATAAAAGGTACTCCCCTTTCAGTCTCAGAGTGGTGATCATAAATCCAGAAAGCTTTCGGCAGGGTCTGTCATCCCCATGCACTGATAAGCATAATTCCATTTTGTGATGAGAGAACCGAATCCTGCACTACCAGATCATTGTTCATTAACATTTTTGAAATGCTGGGAGGCTTCTTTGAGATAAAAGAAATGTTATAAATATTGCTGTGATTACCCTATTTTTAGAGAGAAATATTGTTATTCACAGAGCTTTACCTGGTTTGTTTTTCCCCTCCTGGAAAATATTTGTCATGTTGATGCATTCTCCAGCCACTGCCAAGGAAGAAAAACGGCTGCATCTCTCTCCTCACAAACTCTGGGTGGGGAGACGCTGTAACTGAATGAGGAACACATCAGTAGGCTCCAGATAAATGATTCAGCCGGAAGCCTGTAATGTTACCTTTTCTTCTATGGCCTATAATTGACACCAAGTGTGTGTGGAGTAATTCGTAAAACACAGACTATGCAATAGTGGAATCTTTTATTACAATGAAGGATCATTATTGTTTCACAGTAAAAAGGAAGCACAAACACCCTGATCATTAAGCAATATTACATATCTAAAACTGAAAAGTAGGATTATTTCCTAAGGGCCCATTATAATAGAACTGGAAAACTTTTACTGTTTTCTGTTTCTGAGTACTAAATAAGAAAATTCATAATGAATTTCACATTATTATTTAAATATTTGAAAGTAAGAAATTGTCGGACTCTAATAAAATTGTAAAATGGTGAGATGTAAAGAACACTAAAAATGATCTTGTCCAACAAAAATTAAATGGTCATGGTAATTATAATAATCATAATTAAACACTATATCCCTAATTACTGGGCAATTACTAGAGACCACACACTAGGCTAAGCACTTGGAGAGAATTAACTGGTACTCCTAAATATTCAGAGCAATCATTGAGGGAGCTCCAAACAGCTTAAAAACTATGCCCAAGGTCAGTGACAGGAATCAGTGGCAGCGCCAGGTCTAGATTGGAGGAAATCTGGGTCTTTGTTAAAAATGCTCCCTCCAATCTACTGCAACAGTGCATTAGAACAGCGGAATCCGAAAGGCTGATAATCCTTGTAATGGTTCAAGACACTTCCCAAGGGTAAAGCTTTTTATGTCCTTAGCCAAAAATAAATCTTTTTCAATAGAGACAATTGTGAAATTTCTAAAACAGCAAACACACAGAAACCACTTGGTGCTGGCTGTATCCGCAGTTGGCATACATTCCTTGTGGGCTAAGATTTCATGGGGAATTTCACAATGGATGCAAAAGTTTAGTTTGGCTGTTGTTTGTGTTTCCCATTAATAAGTGTACCAATAAAGTAAATATGAAATTAATTTCAAATATAGTTTTTTAGTATTGCCAGTTGGCCTCTATCTCAGGGGAATCAGCATCAGATTGAGCCTGGTCATTATTGCCCTGCAGTCAGGGAGAATTGGGCGCTACTTCTCCAGCAATTTTACAAGGATTATTTATGTGTTTATAAAAGTAAATGTCAAAACAACAGAGGAAGCAGGATGGTATCATTGTTTCCATTATCCTATTGTTTGCTTATCTTATTCTTACTGCAACCTTTATTTTTCATAAATCAAGTTATATTTTTTCGTTAAAATCCATATCATATATTACATATTAAGATTATATGACACGAGATGCTAGTTACATAAGATTTCTAACTCAAGACTCCTCTACTCAAGTATTAGTACCTTTTGGGAACTTTTCATGTATGAAACACTACAAGGTGCCATGACATCATACCACAGGAAGAGCATTGAACTAAGACACAGCATACCTAGTTTGTAGATAGAATTAAGCCAGTGAAAGTGATAATGTACTACTTGCATTTCCATAGCATTTTCTAGCTTCAATTTTTATTTCCTATCAAATAGGGTTTTCTTTGGGGGGATGGGAGTTTCTTTTTTTTTAAATAATCATTTTTTTAGGGGCTCATACAACTCATCACAATCCGTACATACATCACTTGTGTCCAGCACATTAGTACATATGTTGACGTCATCATTCTCACAACACCCGCTTTCCACCTGAGCCCTTGGTGTCAGCTCCTCATTTTTCCACCTCCCTCTGCACTCCCCGCTCCCCCCTCCCCCTGAACCCTTGATCATTTATAAATTATTATTATTTTATCATCTCTTACCCCATCACATAGTTTTAAGAACCCTCCATAAACAAAATTTCAGGTTTTACTTTCTATCACAGATAACACAAGTTTAACTGTAATGGCATGGAAAGGTGCAGTGGGGAAATCAGAAGCTGTTCTGAAAAATATATACGTGGCTAACTGATACAATGGCTGGTGGAAGTGAAAATGGAGATCAAAACAGGGCCCATTGAAAACCGATACAATAGCTGAGACTTATGTGGTGCTTCCATATATTATCCTCACCTTATCTTTCTCTTTCCCCACTCCACCCCTCCTTACTCATTCCAACACCAAGAATATATGTACCTGTCTGGGAACGTATACCCAATAAGTCAAGAGGCTTTTTCTTTAAAAAGGTCCCAAGGTGACAGTTTGCTCTTGGCTAGTGAACACAAGATTGGCAGTTGTAACCCACCCAGCACTTACAGAAACCAAGGCTTTTTGATTGACTTCTGTAAGGACGTTCGTCAAGAGAAACCTATAGCGCAGTTCTACTCTGTGACAAATGGGTTCACCATGAGTTGCAATTCACTTAACAATAATGGCTTTAATTTGTGTTTTGTTTTCTCTAAATTGAGTGAGATTTGCAGGCATGGTGATGAAGGGAACCTTTTGTGTTGACATTTTCTTGCCAGCAATGAACCCTTTGCTACTCAGAGGATATATGAAGCATGTACAATAAGCAAACATTCTCAACATTTTAAGACACATTTGAAACTGGAATTCTTTATTTTCCCCAAATCATTAAGAAATGTCCAGATTGAAACAATCTTTATAAATATGCAGAAACATCGAAGAACAACAATATGCAGAACAACATGCCATGATGGCTTAACTGGAATTTTTTTAATTTAATAAATCATTTTATTGGGGGCTCTTACATATACTATAACAATCCATACATCCATTATATCAAGTAGACTTGTACAATAGTTACATTAGAAATAACGACTATTCCTAAACATTATCTTTCTCCTTGAATCCTTTGATATCAGCTCCTCATTTTCCCCCTGCTCCCCTCACCCTGCCACCCCCATGGACCCTTAATATAGTATGTACTGTTATTATTATTTACACATCTCTTACACTGCCATTCTATCCCCTCACCTAATATTCCTGTTTTTTTCTTGTTCCAGAGGGTTCATTCCACCATCATTGCTATTTGTTCCCCTTTCCCCCATTTTCTCCCCCTTCCCTTCCCCTACCCTCCTGAAATCACCACTCCCATTACTGTTTATGAGGGGTTTGTCTATCCTGAGTTCCGTATATTGATAGCTCTCATCTGTGCTTCTGTATGGTCACCAGTCCACAGGAATTTCCAGGTCGGACTGAACTCATCATAGTGGGGTAGGAAGAATTAAAGAACTAGAGGAGTATTGCATGTTTCATTGAAAGTTCCTTTCAAATACACCTCAGCAAAACGAATTTCAAAACTAAAAAGAAGGCATTGATACAATACACGAGTGCCAAGTTGTTCTGCCTTAAGAAAAGGGATCTGTCACAAAATAGAGAGTTATATATATTAAATAAAAAGATATGATAAGTGGGAGAGAGGTGTCTTGGAAAATTAAGAAATGGATGAAATGTATAGTATGATTAAGAACTTTCAAGTAAGTAATGGTATAGAGTTTAAGAAGTCCACAAAGTTAAAACCAGTTATGTCTGAGTCAGTTATTTTCCTTGATTCTGGTAAAATTCCCTATTCATTGATATCAGTTTCATGAACTTAGACATTATCAAACAAAATATAAATTTCATGTTTTATTAAAATTACAATTTGAAACATGGTGTCCCTTTTGATCAGAGTTCTGAAGATACAATTATGACGTCACCAGGCAGATATAGACTCCAGAAAATAGAAAATCATGAAATATTACAAAATTAATAAGAAACAATAGTAATCAATAATACCAAAGTACTGGAAAATGAAAATAAACATAAAGATTTCAAATATTGATTAAGAAAAGAAAAGATGTCAGGTAAGTTAAAATACATTTTTTACTACACAATAAGTGCATATTTTCTATGATTGACATGTCTATAAATAAAATATAGTATTTTAAATAGAGTTTTGAAATAACTTCCTGCACATATTTAAATTTTTAAAGCTGTAGGAGCTCATGAATGATAAGAGGATAGAAAAGAATAGAGTGGTTATTTATATAAAATATTTTACCTTTTGATAAAAACTAATGTGTAATATGGTACTATGGGTATTATATATAATATAAAAGTAATATTTGTAATGTGATAATATGTTAATGATATGATAATATGTGTTTTTCATGCACTGTAAATACGATACACACGGTCTTCTTCCATTATTATACAATATATAGCTTGAGTTTACTCTAAGCACATACTGTATTCTTTAATGTTATGTTATTTTGAACATATAACAATTGTGGATTTAATTATTTTATAAATTAGTCAATACTTGCAGACATTTTTTCCAGAAAAAGGAAGGGATAAATCAAATCCCTCAGCCCAGTCCTGATGAGTCAATTCTCACTCATGATGACGTGGAGTATTATTTTGGTATGCCTTGGAAAATTTGGTTAATAATTAGTTGATTATTTCTTAATTTGGTTAATAAAATCTGAAATGTTTTATAAAATTGCTGATTTTCTTTCTTAAAATTATATTGAGATCATTGACTTGCTATGCACAGTATTCTTTAACATTTTGCTCTATTTATTTGTATACTATTTAAATTTTAATGTCTTTATTTCTTTGGAGAACTCATAGTAATATTGTCTGACTGACTCTACTTGACACACATTCATAGACGTGGCATTAATTTCATGAGAAAATCATTATTTATTCACTATAAAGGAAACTTGACCATATTATTTAAGCCTGAAAATATTCCAAGGTTTTATTTCAGCACTTAAGAAATTCTCTAAACTTTTAATTCACAGCTTTTCATAGCCTTCGTCTAAAATCTTGCATAGGGAAGACTCTAGTAAGTACAAGATTATAGCTGCTGCCAAGCAGGAGCCAAGTGAAGCTTCCAGCTGGGCTCGCATGTTGCCTTGTGTTCATTACTTACGACTTGAGCCAGACTAGACTTACTCACTTCTACAGCTGCATGAACCATGTTTTCCCTTTGTTTTCAGTGTACTAATTTTTCTTTCTTTCCTTTTTATTGTTTTATTGACATATCATTTACATATGTAAATCCAATGGTTTAATCATATTTAAAAGATGTCTGCAATTGTCATCACAATTAATTTTACAACATTTTCTTCTTGTACTCATTATTATTAGCTTCCCATTTCCTCCAATCTCCCTGCCATAATGCTAAGAAACTACTAATCCAGTTACTGTTTCTATAGATTTACCTATCCTGGATTTCTTATACAGAAAGAAAATACAAAAGAAACCCCAAAACAACAATCAGAAAACAAAACAGATAAAAACCTCAATCAAAAAGAAAGCATGAAATAATAAAAACTTGAACAAATCTAAAATGGGTTGAAGGGAGAATGAATGATAAGAAATGATAAGGTGTTAAATTTTAGCCTCATTCTCTCTGCATTAATTCACTTTACAATGTTCTCTGTCTGTAACAGGGCTCCTCACTTTCCTCGTCAATGGTCAGAGGGGACTTCATCAGAGGTTTAATCCACTGGGGGGCATTGCAAATGATTATGGACATTCATTGTTATCTATGATCTTTCCCAAAATAAGTGCTCATGATTTAAGCTCTAATATCATTCCCACATCCAGTCTTGGATTTTATTATTACACTCCTTGGATCTCAAGGGCTGGTGGGCTTCTTCCATGTGGACTTCGCTGATGTCTCATTTAGATGGTTGCTTGTTTTAAGACAAGCCTTTAAGACTCCAGCCACTCCTCTTTCTCATGGCCCAGGGTTCTCTGATTTCTTCACCTCAGTTTGCTATAGCACCCATATCTGCAGTGGTCTCTTCATGAAGGCAAGTATCAAGTGAGGCCATGTCATAAGAAATAATTGTTCTCAGATTAGGGCTATGATTAGATGCAAGTGTGAGCCATTTCTTGATATAAACCTCTTTCTGTATTCAATCACATACAAGAGTCATTCATTGACTTTGCTTCTGTAGAGAAGCCAACCTGATACAACAGGTATGTTCCAAAACATGTGAAAAAATTATTCACATTTGAACTTGGTTAGTCAGTTGTCATAGGGTTTATTCTGACTCCAGGCAAGGTCATGTGCATCCAAGTAGATGTGTGTTGTATAGGGTTTTCAATGGCTGACATCTCAGAAGTAGATTATCAAATCTATTAAGGTAATTCTATTAAGGTAACTCTGGGTGGATTGGAATTTTTAAAATGTCGGTTAGTAGTTGATGTCATTAACTACATTTCCATGACCTGAAATACTAACTTAAGTCAATAGAGTGTCCTCCAAACTTCCATTCAAATTTCACATTTATAAAGTTTTCTACATAAAACAACAAAATGCTAGGGAGGCTGTGGACAGATTGAAACCCGCATTCACTGCTGGTGAATCAGTACAACAATGATGGAAAGTGGTATGGTACTACCTTAAACAACTGGGAAGAGAAATTCTACATGATCCAGTAATACTTCTGCTGGGCATACGAGGAGGTACATGCCCCCCACACACCCCCAAATGGAAAAAGCTCCACATTTTTCCCACTAGGCAAGCATCCAGCAACTCAGTCGGAGTTGTTCACCCAGTGGCATAACCGGGGAAGGTCTCTGGTCACAGTGAATTTTTTATGAAAGCAGTTTTGCTCGAACCTAATTTTTTGTGATGGTTGATTTAAGAGAATGGATTGCCATTGTGAAATTTTGTTTCCTGCTCTGTAAAAAAAATGCCAGAGAAACTGTTATGATGTTGAACACAGCTTACAAGGACAGTGCTAGGGGAAAAACTCAAGTGTACAGGTATTTTTTTCTTTTCAAAAAAGGTAAAATGTCAATTGATGATAAACCTCATTCTGGACGTCTATCAATTTCCAGAACAGATAAAATGTTGACTGCTAGTGCATTTGGGGTTCATTCCACAGGGTCAGAGTATTAATTTATCAAGGGTTCATGAGGGAGGGACAGTGAGAAGAGAGGAGGAGAAATGGGGAGTTGATATCAAGGGCTCAAGTAGAAAGCAAAAGTTTTTGAGAATGGTGAGGGCCACAAATGTACAGATGTGCTTGACACAATGGATGCATGCATGGATTGTGATAAGAGTTGTACGAGCCCCCGCAAAAATGATTTAAAAAAAAGATGTCCTTTTTATTAATGCTATTGTTGTATTCTTTGTACTTTTTAGAATCTCACAAAGAAAGTTCAAATAAAAAAGAGAAAGTTCAAATGAATCATTTGCACCTACTAGTAATTAGCATTGTTGACATGTACAAGAGTTTAAAATGAAAACTATTTCGGCATAGCACACAATGCTAAAAATCAGTAAGCGTATTACAAAACCAGGAGAAAAGTATAGAATTTGAAATTTCAGCTTTGCACATGGGAGGAAGCAGTGTGTTCTTTTTATCGTATTCTTTTAGGTTAAAACTATGTTTTCTGTCACCCACTTTCTGTTGTGCTTTGCAGCATACACAGCGTCCTGCACAGTGAGAGTTTCTTCCAAAATTGACTGCATTGTCCCTTTAAGCTGGCAGTATGTATTGGACATGTCATTTTTCAGACTATTCTGCCACAAAAGGACCTGTGGATTTTTCTAGCATTGGAACTTATGCATTCATCACCTGTCAGAGTGCTACCAGAGGAACTGAAGAGAAGAACAACTATATTAGAAATAAGGCTTAGTACCAAATACTGTACTTTTCAAAAGTTGATTTGACAGGTTAGTGGCAGACTCAGAGAACCATTAATAAATTACTAACTTTATTTGTGAATTGGCAGTGATTTCCTTTCATTTCATTAAATAAACCATCTTTATAATTTATGGGCAATACAAGTCACAGAATATGCCTTTGAATGCCTACTTCTTTAAATGTCATAAAATGAAAAGTTGCCTTGAATATCTTAATTTTTGAAAGAAATAATCCCACTAGTATGACTGCTGAGTAGAAAAACACACATTTCATGCCTGCAGAATTTTCAGGAAAGCAGTTGTTGAGTTTAACACTTCATTAGTCACCTCATACATCATAGGCTCATTATTTTTTCTTTGTATAGCAAGAAGGATTTTCCTAGCAGTTGAAAGAAAAAAAGCATAAAAGAATTTATGTGTCTATCAGGGATTTGTGGCACACATGAAAGGGAAATATACATAAAAGGACAAGGCAAAAGAAATAAACAACACACGAGCAACACTTCAAATGACACAGTGATAATGACTATTAACATATTGAGAAGGTACCAGTCACTCAACCATCTGCTGAAGGCAGACAGCGTAGCAAAAAAGGTTACAGGAAATAGAATGTGTGGGCACGGACATCCTCCTCTCCATTTTCACTAGCTGCACTGCCATCTAGCAGTACCTGATTCACAGTAACCCTCTAGAAGGCAGCCTGGAAAGCCTCATATTTCTCCTGTAGAGTAGGTTTGAGCATCCAACCTTGCCCTTATCATTCCATAATTCACAGAGGCGTCATTTAGCATATAAGATACTCAAAAATTAAACTGCTGTGTGGGAGGAATTCAAGAGTTTAGCACATTGTACTTTTAGACACATCAGGTGTCCCTTTCGCTGTAAAGACCTTAGTAACTGTAGAACATGCAGTCTTTTTATTTTCAGTACAGTGAAAGATCTCACTATATTAATTAAATGACCACTTTCTCTTGACCTCTAAAGTCTAAAAGAAAGGAATTTTGTTGTCACTGTTGTTCAGTGAGTTCGGTTCCTTGTGGCTGCTCACACCATGGAACGAAGTGTTTCCCTGTCCTGTGAAACCCCCAGGACGGTGGAGGATTACATCGCTATTAGCTACAGGTTTTTAGGGACTCATTTTCAGAAGTAGGTCACCAGGTCTTTCTTCCTAGTCTTAACTTTTAGCTCCACTTACAGCTGCTTCACATGGAAGCCTCCTCTAAAAGGTTGGTGGTGGCTGCACATGAGGTGCATTAGCCAATAACCAAAATTAGGCCCCCCTTATGGAAAGCAGGAATGATACTATCATGAATTCTACACACTTAAAATCAGTCGTTCAAAAACAGTGTAGTCAGACCCACCTGAGGTTGGAAAAAATGGATATGTCTTCTCAACCTCCCTCCCCACTGGTTCACCTAGAATTTTCCAAAGCCTTCTTTGGCTAATGAGCAGCATCTCTGATTTTGATCCATAGGCTCTTTTTGTCTTAAAATCTACCCCTTATTCTTATCTGTCCCTAAGGATTTTTATCTTTCCTGATTTATAATTTTATGTACTCTAGAAGGCACTGACTTTTCCTACTGGGCAAAATAATCTTAAGCAAACTCATAGCCCACGTTGGCCAAGGTGATGAGTCATATTTTGCAATGTCATTTACCTTTACTGTTTTCACAAGCTCACACTGTGCCCTGGAACATCAATGCAACGAATCTTGGGAAATGATATTGTGATTTCAGACTCAGGAAATTGAACATGAGGCATTGAAATGTATCATATGAGCAAAGTGTGTTATCACCACCACAATCAAAATAAAGGAACAATTTCATCTATACAAATTAAAAGAAAGAAACAAATTCACTGCGCCAGGGTAGATTCGGACTCATAACAACCCTGTAGGACAGAGTAGGGCTGCCTCCGCTTTCTGAGACTGTAACTCTTTAGGAAAGAAAAGTTTAAAGTGCACACCTTAAAAAAATAAACAATAAAGGGCACACTTTGCAGCTCGCAGCCCAGCGAATTGCTGTGACAGGAGAGCTTTGTCAGCCATCCAAAGATCACTTCTTGCTACCGTTTTTAGCCACGCCCACCACATTGCTTTCACCTTTCCCCAACCCTGAGAGCTACTAATCTGCCCATCTCTATAATCTTGCTATTTCGATGATGATGTGCAAATTAAATGTTAAAATATATCCCTTTATAAAATTGTTTTGGGTATTTCCCCTCTTATTCAGCATAATTGAGCAACACTTGGTTGCAGAAGAATAGTCCATTCTTCATATTGCTGAGTGATTCTCCTATGGGTCATCAAAATGAAATAAGCACTTACCAGAGAACTCAGAATAGAATGTTTGGTTGTTAAAGTTGTTCTAAGGATTATATCTTTATGAAAATGTATAGTAATTATTTCATATAAATTATGTGGTAGTTGCATACTCTGGTGTCAATTTGAGAGGATTATGAATGAAGAGGTGGAGTCTGGCCTGTTGATCAAGATATAGCCAATGAGGCCTCTGTGTGGGCATGGCCTTCTCCTGAGAATTCTAGAATTCTGGGAACTCCTCTATTTTCCTCCTTGGAGGCAGGAGACACTTCCCCCCACCTCCCTCAGCTCATTCCCTTGGAGACTCTCTACTGACAATGTTAAGTCCTAGCAAGGGACTTCACTGACAAGACACATGGTGCTGCTAGTCCCTGGAAGCTGCAGAAGCAACACAGACCTACCCTGATGCAGCCAGACCTCTGGAGCCAGAAAAGGCATGTAGAGACCCCTGCCAGCGCTGAGATGCTTACAACGCCACAGGATCCAGAGAACTTCCAACCCACTGGCCTGTGATCCTCCTGCATTCGGCATCATTGCATGTATATCGTGAGTCTGAAGAGGACTTTATCGATTTGTATCAGACATATGGGCTAATATTGGATTTATGGAGTTGATCTGGACTGGACTGGGACATTTTCTTAATATTCAATTGCTCTTGTACATAAACCTCTTGTACATATACATATGAGTGTCTAAGAATTTGATTCTCTACTCTACCTGGACTAACACAAATTAGTTATTATCAGCCTTACTTTTGCAGTGCAAAAATATTGGGTGACCAAAATTTGCTACTTGTATTCTTAGATATTAAAGAATATCTATGTAAAATTAAGGCTGTGGGGTGGAAATAACTGGTTAGATTTTATCAATTGACCTTGAGAGTAGAGAAAGAACAATTTCATTCTAAATTTATTAGTAGATAGAAGATATAGGTCTATAAAAGTAAATGTTTTTTATTAAAGTTAATGTACCATATCAGCTTGTCTATATACAAACATTGAATTAATAGGAGGAAGCACTATAAATGTAGCACAATCCATTTGTTAAGTAAATTTATTTCCTTTTGCTAAAACAAAATTATTTTGCAAAATTATTGTTCAATGCATTATAATAATTTTTTTCAGACAGCTTTCTTCATTTTTGTCATATAACAGCCTGGCAAGATAGTTTCTCTTTAATGCTGACACAAATCAGAGAGAATTACCACAAGAAAAATAACATGAAGTTATGTTGCTCTACATTTACAAAGCACATGTTCTCAGGATGTATGCTGTCTTAGTTGAAGATGAAATTTTATATAAAGACTTTATTCTCTTATTTCACTTTTCAATACATTTCTAGCTCCATGATTTTTTAAAATAATTTTGATTACTTTTAGTATTACTTAGAGCAATACTACATAAAAGATAGAAAACACAAAGATATCTCTATAATACATACAATAAGATTATGATAAGATTAAAATTACCCATATTCTTACATTATAATTAAAATTTTAATTAATATAATTTGCAGTATTATATCAAAATTTAATTTTTATTTATTTAGGCATATTTTGGCCATAGATAGTAATAAATATATGGGATAAATATATGTTCTCTGTTAGAATTACTCCTTCAACAAGAAAGGACACTGGATATTATTGGGTAACTCAGAGCCTCAGTTTGCTCTAACATAAGAGTGACCTAGAGCTTCCCCCAAACTCTAAACTCACTGTCATTGAGTCAATTCCAACCCATAGCAATGACTCAGACAACGTCCAGCTGCCTTGGTGAGTTTCCAAAACTATAAATCTTTATGGGAGTTGAAAGTCTCATCTTTCTCCCTTGGAGTGTCTATAGTTTCGATCTGTTGATCTCATTATTAGCAAAACCATGATGTTACCGGGATTCCTCAACCTAGGACTCAAGGATCTTAAAATTAAAAAAGAAAGAATAAGAGAAAATTGCTCCAGTTTTGAACATTTTCCACATTTTTTTCCCAATTGAGATTTTTCTGTTTCATTCTGTTGGTGGGCAGTTTGTCTTGTTGGGGTGTTTTTCTGTGTGAAACTGAATTAGGTGCGCCTGTGGAAGCAATGACTGGATTCACAGACTCAAGGGACATGGCAAGGCGTGCTGGCAGGAAATGTGCGCTTGACAACAGTGAGTACAGAGCAGAAATGTCCTGGAATTAATTCTGTTGATGGCTGCAGAACTCTTATGACTGATTGAACTAATGGAATGCACAATATGTTAATTGAATGACAGTGAACCTGTTGGAAATTAAAAATAATTAACAAAGGGACAATTAAGAAAACATGCCACTTTGATGACTAAGCGGAGCCTGACCAAAGCCGTGCTTGTTTTACGTTACCTCAGATCCACGTGGAAGTTGGAATGATCTCATTTGAATTGTGATGTTGGCACTGAATATTGAAAACACAATTAGACTGCCAGAAGAATTCGGGGGGGGGGATTGCCTTGAAGGAAGTACAGCTCCTTGAAGCAATTGTAGAGGGTCTTTTTCTCGCTTACTTTGGACACATGTTATCAAAAAGGTCAATGATTAGAACAGCATGTTATGTCTGGTAGAACAGCAGCAAAATCAAAGAAAATTCCCCATAACATAGAGTGACAGGGTCAATAATGGATTCAATGTGCATTAGTTGTAAGGATAACATAAGACCAAGCAATGCTTATTTGTAACATTACCTCATGTCTATGCAAATATTGCATTGGTGTGTACTTTTATAAATAACCATCATATGCTATTTTCATAAATATTTTAAACTAACATTTTTAACATGTTTTAGCTTCAATTTCATTTTCTTTGTCCAGTAGGTTTAATTGCTGGTTCTCTCAGTTTCAAATTGATGATGTAGAACTTACATTTAATTCAGGCATGACACACAATAGGGGTTCTAGGTTCAGATTCAACACTGGGGAAAATATACTGAATATACAAGAAATGGCTGGTCTTAGTAACGACAGGAGCTCTGGTGGTGTCAAGATATCGCAAAAGTCCAGTGGGAGTTTAGAAGAAGTAAATTTCACATTCAACTATCGAGCAAAGAGCAATCTTAGAATCCGTTTTCCTTGATTTACTCACCCAACTAAAAATCAGAGTCTGATAATTATGCCCATGTAGATTGAATTGAAATCCCTTCTTATAGCTACCAAATGCCTTTCATGCCAATGTAGTCTTTGCTTTGTTTATGCTTTTAGTTGATAGCACATGATTTGTGGACAGGCTTCAGTAGGTTTAAGGTTCTAATTGATGAATCAAAAGTGACGGGAATATAATTATCAACTTAAATTAATAAAATGAAGCTCACAGTTTCAATTGTTTATTTTCCAATTACTGGGGTACTTAGAAACTCAAACCATGACTCCTTCCTCACCATAGCTTATCCCTTTATTGTATCAGAAGAAGCATAAATCTGTTTCTCCTAGGTTTCCAGTTCACACATGCATGGGTATATTACAAACAAAATAAGCTTTAACATGCTTCCACCAGCAGTTGATGGCTACACACAATTTCTCAAAGAAATACATTTGTGTTAATTTCTTTACAATGCCTTGTAAACAAAGATTAAATCAAAACAGTGGCTTCTTAAGGGATCTACTGGGTTCGTTAAATCAAGGCAGAAAGGTCAGCCTATAAAGTTCTAGACACTGTTTGAGAGGATTCCCAAGGAATAGGCGAGATAGATTGTCTCAAATGACACAGATTGATGGCAAGAAGTTGATTTAGATTAATAATGAGCCTGTATGACAGTAGAATTCCCACTGTTGGTTCCCTTGGCTGTACATCTTTACAGGGCAGTAGCCTGGTTTCTCTTAGAGAGCGGTCTTTGAGTTTCAACAGCTGACCTATGATTAGAGATATAGAAACACTACTTTCAATAGTTTATTGACCTTGATGGAGGCTATGTCAAGAAACAAGGCTTTAAATTTTTATTTGAATAATTTTATTTAAATAATTTGTTAACTAAAGGCAGCATTTAAATATGTTGTAAATAGTGTCACTATGATTTGGAACTTACCTGACAGTTCCTAACCACTACCACCACCACCATATGATTTCATTGTGTTACCTTTTGATATAATATTGCATAACTGTGATGAATGAGTGTGAACAAAGCCAAAATTCACTTCTGGAAATGTCATGAGATATTCATGGTAAACACATGTGGACTATGTCAGAACTTTGTATAAAAAAGACTGTCATTTTCACACATTATAGATACCTCTGTTATTTATATGGACACATTATGTGCAAAACATCAAAATAATAGTACAGTATATGACAGCTGAAGGATCAAAAACATATCTCAGAGAAGAGTAGCAAAACATGGAACAGGAGATTTGTTAAGGTAAGAGTACCTAAAAGAATGTCGCTCATAAGAAAAAATGTGAAACATACTGTGCTGTTATGGATGAAATGCTATCTCATGAAAAGATATGTTAATGTTCTCACCCCTAGGACCTTAAATATTAACTTATTTAGATATGCAGTTTTTGTAGATGTCATTAGTTAAACTATTATGAGATCACATTATTAGCAATCACACAATGCAATCATGTAAGAAACGAAGAGTCCCAAGGAGACAAAGAGGGTGGGCAAACGTGGGAGCATGCATTTGAAAGGCAAGACATGTCCCGGGCTGCCAGTAACTGAACCCTACAAAATCCAGCAAGGCTCTTCTGGACTACAGGGTCTCAATCAATGTGGCCTGCCCCTCAGAATCTACCTTATTGTCGCAAGTGAGTGAGGGAAAGCAGCCTCTTTCAAGAAAACAAAACAAAGCACACCAAAAGCCTGCTCAGCATGCCTCTGGCAATTCATCTTCATACTGTGGCCTATAATTCAGGGTAATTGTACATATTTGCTCTTGCTAACTCCCTTCATTGTTCCCACTTCGGGAAACAGTCCTAGAGCCTCTGCCTAGAATAAGGTCCTGCCTACCTCCTGAATTAAGAGCTCTAGTAGAGTAATGTGCTTCCACATGGAACCACTGACCACAAAGCTAACTGCTAACCACAAGGTCAGTCCTTGGAACGCACCAGGCGCTAAGATGGAAACACGTGGAGAGTTCACGCTTCTGCTTTAACCGATCATTCTTTTGATTACATCTAAGACTGACGGGTTAATAACAAAGGAGTTCCACATCTACCTCCGAGTTTGTAGCAGTCTTATGGGGATCATCTCAGCGCACCCTCAGGTTCTCAAAAAGGGAGCAGGAGGTTAGGCAAAGCGTGGCTGCCAATGATGGGGTATATGTGTTCATTCTCTGGCCATGAAAATAGAGCCTTATGGATAGAAGGGGCCTATTAAGTAATTAACCATATCTCAGCTGGAGACCTCTAGACCAATCTTGCTCCACTTTAGATTATATACCAACTACCAGTTGAGGTTGAATTGATTCTGGTTCATAGTGCCTAATGAGGAGTTTTGGTTTTTGCTTTTGGTTCGGCTTTAGGCTGTTAATCTTAAAGTCACAGTTCAAATCCATCAGCCAATGTACAGGGAAAATATCAGGCTTTCTGTTCTGGAAAAACATTCATAGTCTCAGGAATTCCATATATGGTCATTATGAATTGGAATGTACAAAATGGCTGTGGGGTTCTGGAATTTATCCATCATATACTTTTCAAAAATTATTCGGCCTCTATTCTTCCAATTTTGTTCTTTCTAAGCTGCAGGTCGCCCACCAGTTTAATTTCCTGATGTTTAAGTATATTGCTGTTCTCAGGATAGTTCTCCTTTTGCAACAGGTTAGGACTAGGAACATTACACAGGATTTCCCCTCAACACTATTTGTCAGAACCGTGCGTTGGGAGGTTGCAGTGCAGTAGAGCTAGGTTTTCAGTATCCCCAAGCAAACTTGAATCAGCCCCATTTCATTGATTTACTGAAAATATCAAAGGCAAACCATGTCAGTGAATAAGAGTTTCAGTTAAATAGTGGTGTGATACAGAACATGAACATCCATGGCTCCCATTTAACATGATTTTCTTGTGTCCTCTGGAGCATCTCAGGCTTAATTCTGAATGAATCTCTCCTACCACACCATCATTTACTGATGCACTTGTCTAGCTTTTTGTCTTAGTGCTCATTTCTGTCTGAATACTCAACACTGTCCCATGGAAAGGTGCTATGCCACTAGCAGGCCTCAGAAACACGGAACATACTAGTTTTGGAAGGTAACTGCTTATCTAATGAAGAAGGTAGAACTTTCTTTGAGTATGTGTTTCACTTCTCCTAATAAATCTTCAGAAACTACATATGTTCTTGACTTCCCCAAATATGCACACCATTATGGGATCTGTCAGGTTGCATGGTCTACGTAACAGGACCCACGGTACCCTGAAATTGCTGCAAGACTCCTTCTTTTGTTCTTAGCTCAACTCAAAGTTATTATTATTACACTGCACCCACTAAATATTTCCATGAAGTATTCACAAATGTGTCTTTACTTCTCACTATAATCTGAATGGTTACGTTATTTTTCTCTTTCTTAGTGCTTCAGGGCAATGCTGCCATTGTACTTAGCCAACATAGTTGGCTCCCAGTCACAGCTAACTGGTGTACAACAGAATTAAAGAATGGCTGGAACTGTATAATGTTCATAATCATCACTAAATTTGAATGCACCACTGCAACTATTGTGTCAACACATGGCTTTAAGAATCTCCTCCTTATTGCTGATCCTCTACTTTACCACTTTAGTCTGGTGGTGCTGTGTTTATGGGTTGGGCTGTGATCCACATGACCAGCAGTGCAAAACCACCAGTGTTCTTCAGGAGAAAGACTGGGCTTCCTACTCCCATAGACAGTTATCGTCTCAGAAACCCACAAGAGATCACAATGAGTCAGCGTTGATTCCATGGCAGTGAGAGAGTTCTACTTTACCAAGTAGTATGTCTTCATTCAATAAGTAATTCCTCTTGATACCATAAGTGATATC
>NW_022103902.1:3236177-3238325 GCF_000313985.2 Echinops telfairi | reverse complement strand
AACTTTCGTTGAATTATTGAAGAATTCTAGGGGCAAAATATTGATTGATGCCGGAAACATCAGAAGTTGAAGAAATAGAGGCAGTGGACCAAAAGGAACTGATGGATAGTCAACCATTTCAAGAGATAGTGTATGGTAAAGAATAAGTGGTATGGGAAGAAGTCCAAGCTGCACTGTAGGAATTAGTAAACAATAAGTATTTAAAAAATAATTACTTATTTTTATAAAAGTATTTTAAAAAGTATTTTAACATGATTATTTAAAAGTATTTAAAAATAATTTTTAAAAAGTTCAATATAAAGAAATGGAATTTATAACTCAAGGAATGTATATTCAGAGATGCATTCGTATGTTATATAAATATATGTTGCACGTGGGTGTGTATATGCCAAGATAGTTCAACATTTACTTCTTTCCAGTGCTTAAATAAATGAAAAGTAGCGGCTCATCTTTCCGACATTTGTCCACCACATTTAAACACTCGATGTCAATAAAGTATTAAAAAGATCTGGTGTAGAATACACAGTCTAGCTTAAGAGCCTCAAGAATAAAGCTGCTACAGAAAAGCGTGTTAAATGTTTTCTAGACCCGAAAAATTCTGACTGTGCAACAGGCTTTCTTCAGAAATAATTCCTTCTCTTTGATTATTTTTAAAGTATCTGTGCAATCTTTTCTCATTTACCCTATTTTTATCAGCTTTTTAAAAAGTGTTCAGTAAAATTGAATACATTACGAACTTCATTGTCATGTGAACATCAAAATAAAGACTGTCTGAACACTAGGACAAAAGAAAAACATCGAAAAGCCTCCGAGACAATAAAACCCCTTCGTGTTGACAACCAAATTCTAGAGATACCTGTTATTCCTATAATTCTTTTCTCTCTCAGGACTCGTTTATCTTGCCCAAGTGAAGCACACTGTTCAGCAATTAGTTGGGTAATTTAGGAAAGGGGAGACCAGCTACATGTGACTGTGGTTTTGCCTTTGGGGTCAAGGGATGAAAGGCAGTGGAGAGATAATTATTCCTTTCTCTACTATGGATAAGTTGCGGGCAATAAAATGGTAAGCCTCTTTATTTTTTTATGGACCTAGTATGAGACCATAATTAAAGATCCTGATAATTGCTCTTAACATTAGAATTTTACCCGAATTTAATTTTTAAAAAGCATCTCACATGTCTAGCGTTACACAGATTCTTTTAATTCCATTTATTTTTAACCTCTCAGAAGTAGACAGCTGGCGGACGGTTTCAGAGAACTTCCTCCTCTAATTAAATAGGAGATTATTCTCTTCAATGGTGCATGTTGCTTTGTTTAATATCAGTAAATGACATTCATGATGACCTTTCATGCTCAGTAACAAACAGGATTATGAGAAGCTGCTAAACTAACCACTGTGATAAGTAAAATGCCTTCCATGTCAGGAAGCCATACTGAGAAAAGGAAAGAAAAGAAGAGAGAAAAACTAGGTGTCTGGGGATAAATATTGCCTCAATGGATGAATCCCAATAATGTTTTCATACATGTATAAATCCATTTTAAATATTTGGGTGATTATCCAGGTATGGATTGTGATTACATAAACCATTTTAAAGGCAATTTAACCATGGGGCAGGGGGAGCTCGAAAATTGATGTAGGGGTGATTGTATATGTGGTATGATTGAACTATTGAATTATATCTGTAAATTACCTGCCAACAAAATGGTTGAAAATTATTAATTTTTCTTTAGTTAATTTTATTATTTCCATGGTCCTGTTTTATTTGTTGTTGCCCGGTGAACCCCATGGTCAGCAGTTCAAAACCACCAGCAGCTCCATGGGCGAAAGACTAGACATTCTACTACCATGAATAAATACAGTCTCAAACACCCACAGAGGGCTGCTACGAGTTAGCATAGACTCAAGGGCAGCAAAATTTGGTTTTTGGGTTTTTTCAAAAGAAAATTTAACTACGTATTATTGTTAATAAAAGGCTAAAAAGATTTCATTTTGCCATCATTTTTCTGGTGGAGTGAAAATCTTAAGATAGCTCTTCTATCCAAGTGTGGCAGTTATATAATCTCCTGTCAATTTGAGCGAAGGGGTGGAGTCTAGCCTGTCAATCAGATCATAGCTCATGATGCCTCTGTGTGGGCATGGTTTTCTCCT
>NW_022103902.1:3232630-3235417 GCF_000313985.2 Echinops telfairi | reverse complement strand
TGGCTGAGGGGAGATGGTACTGTGGACCAACGGTTGCATCTTTTCTGTTTATTGAACCTGACTTGTGATAACTTACTAACTTTCCTAATAAGTCCCCAAGTTGTATTTTCTTCAAGTTCTGTGTGGCAATTGCAATGAATTATTGAACCTGGCATGGAAGTAGAGTGCTGTAGGAGGACCAACTGATGTCAGAGCAGGTATGGGATAGCGGGTCTGACCCCTGCCGTTTGCAGTAGGGAAGCGGGTGGAGGTCAGCTGGGGGGCCCTGTGCCGTTTACTGCACTTGTATGGGTAAGGCTTTTCTGCCTATGTGCCAGGTGGTTTCTCACCAAATGAACAAGTCCATTAAAGGTCTATTGAGATTTACGTAATGCAAATTTACCACCTTTAAGATAAGATTTACATAAGTTTTCAGTATATGACAGCAAACTCTACTGTAATATTTATTGTAAATCTAATCGTCATATCCACAGTCCTTATCTTGTTTGACGCAACAAGCAACATTGACCACCGTTAGTGTTCTACTACTTTCAACACCTTCATCTCTTGTCTTTCAGAGATACATATTGACATGTGTTTTCTCCATAGGTTTTATCATTTTTATCACTTTCTTTACACTAGCTTCTCTGGGCTTTCTTATGATTGAATTGTCCATGGAGACTTTGGGCCTTGTCAGTATTTGAACTCATTTGAACTCAGGTCTTTGAACATCATCTATTTCAAAGAACTGCTGCCTCTGGTATTTTTCCTTAATTGAAAACCAAGTATACTAATGCCTACGTCACATTTTTATCCTTCAAATGTTCAATAGAAATCTCAGATTTTGTGAGTTTAAATTTGAGCTCCTCTCATGTCTTCCTGTATAACTCCTTCACTACCATCCAGTCAACTCTGCATCATAACAACCCTATAGGTCAGGACATAGCTGCTCTTGTGAGTTTCTCAGACGGTACTCTCTGCCCGAGTGGAAAGCCAGGCTTTTCTCTTGATGAGCAGCTGCTTGCTTGAGAATGCTAAAAGGGGATTTAAAGCAAAAAACATAATAAATTATGGCGACCAGGCAGTTGTTTATTGAATAGATACATGAAGTGTTTGGGCGTAGTGAAAAAAAAATCATTTCACGAGAAAAACTAGCCTTTAAAATCCCTCCTCTTAAAGGAGAATGCTCCTGCTCATCGTCCAGGCCTGGAGGGCAATTTGGATGATCAACGCTTCTCTATCACTGTTTAGTTCTTGCCCCTGAATAGGACTCCCCTCATTCAGCACATGGATCAGCAAGTCATTGCATATTTCAATCACTGTACACCAAAGCACTATTCCAGCAGTGCTTTGAAATCATCTCAGACACCAATTGACCCTTCAAGAGTTCTGGACAAATTATGGTCCCATCTCCCACCATGCTCCTTTTATCAACAAAGCTTGTCTCCTCCAAGACCTTGAACTCTGCATGGCGAAAGCTGTGGCCAGAAGCTGTGGCAGAGAAAGACTTTGAAGGCTGTGAGGGCTGGGGGGGCTGGGGGGGCTCTTGTGGAGGATAGTGTGCCTCCTGGCGGGTCCCTGGGTTGAGAGTTTGAGGAAAGGAGGTGGAGGAGTGTGTAAAGGCGCAGGCACAGGACAGGGCTCACCACTGAGGATCCTCAGGGTCTTCAGATGAGCAATGGCAGACAGCCGTGGAGGAAATATCCTGGGGGGACGACGAGGGAAAGAAGAGGTCTCGAGTTCATTAATAAGAGAAAGGAATGTTTAGTGGAAGGAAGTGTGCACCTCCTGGATAGAACCTCACCCAGTAAGGCGACGACAGACATAATTGTGACTCTTGCAAGTAAAACTGCTCCCTCTCACGTTAGCAGCATTCTGAAAAGAAGACAGAAGTAGGTGTCGTTAGACAAATTTTCAGTGAAAAAAAGTAAAGGAAGACCAAGAGAAAAACTCCAGAAAGATATTATGGAAGGAGATTCCTCTTAAATAACTTCTCCCCCTCCTCCAGTTTTTCTCCACTGCTCACTATGCCAGGCTGCCTCCAAGACAAGGTAGAGCAGCTGGACAAATATATTAAAAAATTATTTACTAATATTTTGTTTTGATGTTTGATGTGCTCTATTTATTGTGTTTAGACTATTCAGGGGGTATATCCACGATGCAGGTCTATTAACCTTGTGTTAATAGAGAAGTCCTGGGAAAATTAATTGTAAAGTAAGTGTAATTTTGGGCATCAGAACCAATTCTTTAGTTTTCCATTAGTTCTTATGGGAAAATGTGGTCAGTTCTAGAATGTTGGTGTTTGAACACGAATTTGGAAGGAATTGAACTCCTAACCAAGGTGTCACTGTATATCTGTCACAAAGTCCCATCTTTGACAAACGGCCAAATGCCCAAACTACACCTTATTTCGTCTGTGATGATGTAGGGACGGTGTTAAAAAGAAATCCATTATAACAAATTAAAGTAAAGGATATTGATGATTGAAGAAGAATCCCAATGACATCACATGTGAAAGCAATAGACAGAAATTGATTCTTGAGGGGAATGTTAGTATGAGTTTTCCATTAAAACAGTGTTCAAACAGTAGAAAGAAGACACTTAAGACAGACAAATAATAAAAATAGAATTCATTAAGTAGTTGCCTTATTCAGTATCTTACTAGGACTCTATATACAAAATCACACGCTTAAAGTATTAGAATAACCATTTTTTAAATCATTTTATTAGGGGCTCATATGACTCATCACTATCCATACATACGTCAATTGTGTAAAGCACATTTGTACATTCATTGCCCTCATCATT
>NW_022103902.1:3223275-3229281 GCF_000313985.2 Echinops telfairi | reverse complement strand
CCTAACATGGAAATAATGCACACAAAAAGTTTTTTGTTGTTATTGTTGCTATTGTTTGTGATTTACAAATAAAAAAGATGATCCTCAATAATATTTTTGCAGAATTCCACAACAGTGATTATTTCTTCTCCCAAAGCAGAGTCCTTGCAATCAGCATGTACGGAAAAACAAAAGCAGTTATAAAGAAATAGCAAGAAGTGAAACCCTACAGACTGAAATCGGGGAGACAGTAAATATGTGAGAAAACACACAGAAGCTCAGTGACGCACATCCATTTATTATCAGGCAACCCATTCATAATCCTCAATAGGCCTTGAGGATATCTGGGTGCAATGGCTCAATAAAAGAAATAGACTCATATTAATGTTGTCATGTCATTAGAAAAAAAGCAAATTGTGTTTAGTAGCCTCTGGATACAAAAAGAGGAAATCATGAAACCCTTTGAAGAGAGCACATTATTTTACCCAACAATAAAGCTAAATACAGACGTTGACAAATAAAGACAAGGAAAAGCACTCAATCTCTGAATTTGACCTTTAAGAAGACAAGCCTCAGTTAGCAAGACATGCGCTCAGAAAATGACACCCGTTTACAGGAATATACACTATGCAAACAAATATCAATAAGTATGGGCAAGGGAAAAAATAGTGAGATAACTGAGCCAGAGTAAATTACTTTGGATAATAATTCAGAATTAATGCCACTTATTACTTGACTAATAAATTTCCATTCCAGTTTATTCTTATAGTGATAAAAATATTTTTTAAAATTGATCACCTTGGTTTTCCTACCAAGGTACATTTTCCATCAGATTTGTCTGCTGTTTATTACTTTTTAAAAAACACTTTCCTGGGCAGTCACTCTGCCTTCCCTCCTCCAGTCCCTCCATAGCTGGAACGGAGCAAAAAGAACTCCCTGAAACAAACTGACAAATCTATCCTTCCAGTGATCAGCTGTACTGTCAAGTAAGCTGAGGCAGTAAATCTCTTCAAAGACAAGCGTGTCAGTTGTTCCTGAGACAGCATATGATTTCTATATTCAGAGACTCTAAAAGAACACAAAGAGTGTAGGGAAAAGCTAAATTTGAAAGTCACCAATATGAGAAATACGCTAGAAAGAATCAGGTCAGAGAGGCAAAAACTCAATTATAATCCTCCAAATTGAGATGGCAAAAATCTCAACTGACCCAAATTTCTTGGCTTCTACCACCAGCTACGTTTATATTTGAAATGAGTTGAAACTGGAACGGAGCTGCCAGTGTAACAGCTGCTCCCTTCTTTCCCCTTGGGTGGCTGAAGTAATGACCCGCCTCTACCTGCACCGCTTTAGGATCTGAGAAATGGTGGTCATGTAGAGTCAATCATTCCCATGTTCTAAGGTGCCAAATGATCATCTGCTAGCTGGCATGGCAACATTGCTGGCAGGCAAACCAATTAGTTTTTTTTCATTTTTGGGTCTGGACATGCCCATATTTTTGCTGGCCAATTTGTATTTGTTTTCTACAAGACACACCCGATGGAAAGAATATCATTTGTCTGAAGTCTACTTTCTTTACATAAGCTTTGAAAACAATTCTAACGTGTTTATATTCTAGAAATGTCCTCAGTTAGGCCTTTGATTAGAGCTGTGATTTCCCTAGAACAGGCACATGCACTGTGGGCATTGTCTTTCTTCAGAAGCCCACATTTGGTCCAGCTCTGAGGAATATTTATTAGGTTAACCATGACAGACTTTAATTTATCGCTCAGACCTGAGCCATAAATCTGTCTTACCTGGGCAAAATCATGAACAAGAGGAGCATCCCAGTTGTAAACGCACTGTATACCATTATGAGAAAAATAGATAAGTAGAATACTATTGAAACATTTTATTTATTCCACAAAGAGGGACTATTGGGAAAATCCCATCTCCCCTGTTTCTTTCCATACCCTTGATTAGAAGAATAAAGTCATTTCCCATTTGAGCTTATTCCATGACTTGAATTGGCAAGGAGAGTAAGACATATTCCTATAGGGTCACTATGAGTACAATTGACTCAGTGGCAATGAGAAGACAGAGGTAAAAATGGGATCATAGCTGTGCAGAGGTAAAGGTAGAATGATTAAAAATTCTGAAGTTCAAAATTTGAAAGTCCATGGAGTTCATAGCATTGTAACTTACACTTTTTTGGTAAGTGAAAAAAAAATAATTTCATGGGCTGGGTAAAAGAGACTTGAGTTTTATTTAGATTCTTAATAAAAGGCAAATTTGTAAGTGCATTGACAAAAAGAGAAACGAGTGGAAGTTGATCATGAAGTACTAGTTTATATATATCACCGTGGTTCGAAGTTGTTAGCCAAAAATAACCCTAAATATTGTCAGTTAGTCATCTTTACTAAGTGTCTTCAACAATCTGTACACTGTTGCTTATATTCAGGAACATTGTAATTGCTTGTGTTATAGCCATCGAGTTAGCTACAATTAATAACAACACATCTGCCTCCACCTAATGGTTACATTTGAGCCCAGCATTGCAGCCATTGTGTCAATCCATCTGATCAAGGATATTCCTTTTACCCATGACTTTACTAATTATGAATATGGAGAGAAATCCTAGAAGAACGAAGGGAAGAAACCTATTCCTGGGGAATGTCCAATATTGTGCTAAGATCTTTTTATTAATTCCATTTAACCACCCGCTATATTTGGTGTCACTTTATAACTAACAAACTAAAGCCTAAAGTTAGAATTTGGGTGGTATAAGAATTTGATATTAGTGAGTAACTCAAAGGTGGAACTTGTCAAGTAATTCTTCCAAATAAAAGTTTGTCCACCTGAAAGGGAGGAGGGATTGAAACATTTGCTAATGAAGATCAAGGACTGTAGCCTGCAGTTATGGATGACAACTCAATGTAGGGAAGACCAAAATCCTCACAACTGGGCCAATGGGCAACATCGTGATAAATGGAGAAAAGGTTGAGGTTGTCCAGGCTTTTGTCTTTCTGGCGTCCACAATGAATGCTCATGGCAGCAGCCGTCAGAACATCAAAAGATGAGTTGCATTAGGTAACTCTGCTGTACAATACGTCTTTAGAGTATTGAAGGGCAAGGATGTAACTTTGAGGACTAAAGTGCACCTGACCCAAGCCATGGTATTCCCTGTTTCATCATATGCATGTGAAAGTTGGACATTGAATCAAGAAAACTGTAGCAGAATCAATGCATTTGTATTGCGGTGCTGGAGAAGAATATTGCAAGTACCACGGGCTGCTTAAAGGACAAACCAATCTGTCTTGTAAGAAGTATGGCCAGAATGGTCCTTTGAGGCAAGGATGGCAACTTCATCTCACATCCTTTAGACATCTTGTCAGGAGAGACCAGTCCCTGGAGAAGGACATCGTGTTCAATAACGTGGAAGGGCAGAGAGAAAGAGGAAGGCCCTCAAGGAGATGGATGGACACAGTGGTGCATCATTGGGCTCAGGCATGGGAACAGCTGTGCGGGTGGCACAGGGCCATGCGGTGTTTCATTCTATGCCCGTTCAATGACACCTAACAACAACAACAACAACAACAGTGAAGACAGCTCTGAACAACGCAATTGCTTAAAATACCATTTTCTGGAGAAGGTGGGGGCAATGAGCTGACACCAAGGGCTCAAGTAGAAAGGAAATGCTTTGAAAAGGATGATGGCAACAAATGTACAAATGTGCTTGACACAGTGGATGGATGGATTGTGATAAGCGTTGTACGAGCCCCCAATAAAATGACTTTTTTACAAAAGAAAAATAAAAGTTTGTCCATCTTTGCTGAAGAAGACAGCCAAGAAAGCAGTAAGGAATATTCCTATTTTATAACACCCCAATCACCACAACTCTGGTGCTGACTTGTTGGCAGTTAGTGACAGCAACAAGACACAGAATAAAATCTGACCTACCATTTAGAGACCTAATAGAGTGAGACACTATCAATGCATATAGGAAAACATGAAAATGGATAAAATTAGGAAGAGCTAGACTTGTATAAAAAGAACGAAGTCTAGGTCTTAATACATGTTACCATATTAAACAGCACTCAAATATCTGTTCCTCCTGTATCTATTTTCATTAGTTTTTCTCTTTGAAATAATGCTTACCCATAAAATAATAATTATAAAAATGTTTTTAAATACATTATTTCCACTAACAAACAGAAAACCTGTTATTAAAATGCCATAGGAACTTAAATCACTAGCAGCAATATTTCTTAATTTGTAGAGAAGAAAAAGGAGGTTCATTTAGTGAGATAGTTTTTGAGGGTGCATTGTAACTTAAACATTTGAAGTTATTACTAATGAGTGGTTTAAAATACATGCAGCTAAATAAGAGAATAAAATGTCTAATTAAATTTTAAAACTTTCAATAAAAGTTTAATTAGTAATTTTCAGAGTGTGATTTTATACATTATTTAGATTATATTTAGGTCCGTATTTTTCTTCATCTTCCATTACTTGTCAGATTGCTCTACTGGGGAGGCTTGTGCTCCTAAGAGGCTACAAACCATGTTACCTGTATTTAAATTACCAGCACGGACACTGATGGTGGGCAGGTTTCCACAGAGATTGCACACTTTTAGAAACAAAACAGGAAGCAGAGAGAGGTGGTGCCCCTCTGAAAGGTAGCCAAGAAAACACATTTGAATGGAAGCTGAACATTGTCTGTCACAGCCTGCTGTGTGGACGTGACAAAGACTTCCCTGCTGAAAGGAAGGAGGTCTAGAGATGGGGTGATGAAGGTCAAAGCCACAGCCTTACACCTCCAACACCAAGAAAGCAAAAGTGACATAATTGGATCAGTAAGCAGCATCATGCTACAGTATTTTCAGAGAAAATACTGAAATTCTCTAAGATTTCATTTTTCTTTGTTTAGCAAACACAGCCCATGAAAACGGCAGTGAAGAAATCAAGTCTACATTGCATTGAGCAAATCCACAGTGAAAGACCTCTTTAAAATGTTAAAAAGTAAGGATGTCACTTTAAAGACAAAGGGGTGACTGACACAAGCCTGGCTGTTTTTAATTGTCGCCTATATCTGTAAAAGCAGGATAATGAATAAGGAAGACTGAAAAAATGAACTCCTTTGAAGGTTAATGTTGGTGAAGAATAATAAGTGAACCCTGGACTGACAGGAAAAAACCCCAAATACATCTGTATTGACAAAGTACTCAGGATGCTTCAAAGAAGAGAGTACGGTGAGACTTTGTCTCACATGAGCGTTTGCACTTTGGACATGTTATCAGTAGGAATTCGTTCCTGGAGAAGGACATGAGACCTGTTAAAGTAGAAAGCCCCAAACTAAACTAACTGCTACCGAGTCAATGCTGACTCAACATGACTAGCACTAACCCCGTGGGTCTCTGAGACTCTTCAGGACAGTACGAAGCTTCATCTTTCTCCTGCAGAGCAGCTACCGGTTTTCAACTATTGACCTGTGCTGATCTACGACCTCACCACGGAAGCTCCTGGGAAAGTGTACCGTCAAACAAAGAAAAAGAGCAATGGAATGAATTGACACATGGCTGCAACAATGTGCTTCCACCCGGGGATGACGGTGAAAATGGCCTGGGACCACGCAGTGTCCCGATTGTGGTCCATGGAGTTGCTAAGAATCGGAACTGACTTGATAGACTCTTTCTTGTTGTTATAGACTTTAGGTGCCATTGGGTCAGTTTCAACTTATAGTAATCCTACTCGTATGTACCATGGAACGAAACACTGCCAGATCCCGTGCCATCTTCACAGTGCTACATGTGTTTGAGCCCATCTACACAGCTCCTGCGCACTCCGTCTTGTCAAAGGTCTTCTTATTCACTGCCTCATTACTTGCCCAAGCATGATGTCCCTTGAGATACATAAGGTGTATTGTGACAACCTGGCTGATAAACAAATGTGGGATTAATTGAAGGGCGGAGAGATAAATGGCTAGGTGAGCCTCGCCTTTCTTGTTCTCTGGTCTCTTGCTTTGTGATGGTCAGGCCAGGGTGCAGCTGC
>NW_022103902.1:3185231-3217943 GCF_000313985.2 Echinops telfairi | reverse complement strand
CTCGTGATCACACAGGTTGGTGTGCTTCTTCCATGTGGGTTTTGCTACTTCTCAGCTAGATGACCATTTGTTTATCTTCAAGCCTTTATGCCCCAGAAACTATGTCTTTTGATAGCCAGGAACCATCAGCTTTCTTCACCACATTTGCTTAGGTACCCTTTTGTCTTCAGAGATCGTATTGGGAAGGTGAGCATCATGGAATGCCAGTTTATTAAAACAAAGTGTTCTTTCATCGAAGGAGTATTTGAATAGAGGACTAGTGTTCATCTGCTACCTTAATATTAAACCTATAATTATATGCACATAGAGCTCTTTCCTCATAGTCGCATATATATATATATATTTATATATGTACATGCCTGTATTTAGACCTCTCTAAATGTCCTTGGCCTCCTAGTTCTTTCCTCTATTTTCTTGTATTTTCCTCTTGTCCCACTATCATGTCCAGACTTCATTTGGGTTTCAATATTTCCTCTCAGTTCCATTGCCCTGGATCAAGCCCTACTAGGCCTCCTATACCTTCCTCACCATTGATTTATAACTTTTGATTCATTTATATCTAAATCCTTAATGCCCTGACATGTAGAATGATTAAACCTGGCCCATCTTTTAAGCTTATATTATTCTTCAAATAATAGGATTTAAAAGCAGCTTGTAAACACAAACACACAGACACAGCATATAGTGTTTGACATTAAATCCCTAAATATATAAATTTTCATAATTATTTTTATTTAGAAAAAAATACCTTCTTATTTCAATTCTAGTTAAAGTAGAAATAAAAGATAAAAATTTTACTATAAAACTTTTCTGTAGCTATCACAATTTCACATAGCTAGGCACTGATTTTAATTTACATAGCAAGAATATTGTTTTCAAAACTATTCATAGATATTTAAAATCAATATTTTATATGTTTTAATTTTCAATTTGCTTATAAATGTAATTAAGATTACTAGGCACAATGCAAAACCTTTCCCATATTATTGCTGATTAGATTAATAAATGTCACAAGTAATATTATGTATCATTAGGTCAAATTCATGTTATCATTTAGTCTTTTAATTAAGGAATTAGCAGACATTTCTGACAAGGAAATATAACATAAACTTTCATGCTAAAATGTTTTTGACATTTTCAATAGTTTCAAATATCTATGCATATATGTCCAGAGATAATGATTCATATTAGTAGTTTAAAAATGTTTTAGAAGCAGAGATTTACTTTTATAGAAAATCTTGAAACTTAAATGCAGCTTTGGATTATTTTCAGCTGCTGTGGTGTGGTTTAAAGTGGGAATTGTTTGAGATCTACTCTGGAATGGACACCTGCCTCCTGGCAAACTCAGGCATAACAAGATTGGGCTATTGTCATTCGCAGTGTTTCACTATCTGATTTTTGAAAACGGATCACAGGGGATCTCATTCTAGTCTATCTTAGTCTGAAAGTTCCCCTAAAATCTGTTCAGCATCATCGCAACCTGAAATCCTCCATCAGTCAATGAATAGAAGCTTTGCTTAAGGAGCTTTGGCCAAAATTGAACTAGGGACTCGCAAATGAACAGGAAAAACTGTCACTGACCCTCCTTTCCCCTGAAAACAAACTGTAGATGCATGAGAACATTTTATCGGCCTACCACTCTTGCCTTCATTCCTGCCACGCATTTCAAAATCACTAAAGGAAATATTTTTAGACCTCCAGATATGTATAGTTTTTGGGACTCTGAAAATCTGAGTCAGATATTCCACATTCATGAATATTGAGGAAGATAGTTTAGCCAGCAATTTGTCTTCTGAGAAAACTTGATATCAAATACTCTCTTCCTTCTTTATGTTGGCTAGCTTCATACACCTATGTAAATAACTTATTTATATAAAACAAACCAACAACATTCCCCCCTACTATCTAGTTAATTTTGACCCACAGAGACCTATTACAGTATTGGCTGGTGGGTTTGAACCATGAACATTGTGGTTAGAATCCCAACTCCTAACCCACAGCACCATAGTGAATAAATAATTTGAATTAAAAAGCATCTTATTCTCCTTCTAATTTGGTGGTTAGGCTATAGCCCCTTTGCTAGTTCAATTACCCAAATATTTCGTTAGACACTAGCTATTTCTAATTTTCATGTTCAAAACCTTGGCTATCTTCAATGTAGGACTACAGAGAGAGGCAGAGAATTTGTGGAAATAGCTGAATGATTGTTTTATTATTATTATTATTATTATTATTATTATTATTATTATTATTATTGTCATCATCATTATCCTAATTTTGGTGTGTTTTTTCTACACCAGGTGACTTTCACTTATACCTTGTGTTTGTTTCCATGTTAGGGGCCAGTGAGTTGCTTCTAACTCAAAGAGAACAAATGTATAAAGCAATGGAAACCTGCCCAGTCATGCACTATCCACAATGTTTCTTTATGTTTAAGCCCAAATATTCCACATTGTGCTAGAAGTCCTATGCAGGACCATAAAACAAAGCAAGAAATTAAGGAAGTAGAAGTGAAACTTTCACAATTTTCAGACAATATGATCTAATATATAGAGAGTCCTAAGGTGTCCACAATAGGATTGTTGGAAACAATTGAGAAGCTTTGTAGAGGAGCAGGATACAAGATTAATAAGCATAAATAAATTGGATTCCTATATACTACTGATGGGAATTATGAAAAAGACATCAAGAAAATAATGCCATGCACAATAACCATGAAAATGCTGAAAAACCTAGGAATAAACCCAACCAAAAAACCAAAAGGCCTGTACAAAGAAAACTACAGACCATTATCACTAGAAACCCAAAGAGACCTATAGAAACGGAACAATATCCAGTGTTCATGGGTTGGAAGACTCAATATTGTGAAAATGTCAATACTACCTCAAGCAATCTACAAATTCAATGCAATTCTGATCCAAATCCCAGCATTATTCTTTAACGAAATGGAAAAACCAATGACCAGCTTCATATGGAGAGAGAAGAAACAGAACTCCTCAATAAGAAGAACAAGGTACGGTGGTTGGTGTGCACTACCTGACCTCAAACCTACTACAAAGCCACTGTTGTCAAAACAGCCTGGTTCAGCTAGAGTTATAGATGCACAGACCAATGGCCCAGGGTAGAAAATCCAAAAATAAAAACATCCACATACAGACAACTGATTTTTGACCAAGGCCCAATATGAATTAAGTGGGAAGGGGATGCCCTCTCAATAAATCTTGCTGGAAAAACTGGATATACACCTGCAAAAGTATAAAACCATACCCATATCTCTCACCAAGACTGATAATATATTCTTGTAGCATGCCAACAGGTTGCCTATAGCAAGTGTATCAAGGTTGATCTTTTGAAAGTTGCTACTCAATTGGAAGCTTAAACTATATTATTACAAATACCTTTCTTGCCAAAAGATCACTCTTCCTAGTCTCATCATATTCCAATCCCAGACAAAATTTATACCACCATAAGTGCTGTTTTATGTCATTGAGTCAGTTAATTGTAACCCATAGGCTAGAACTGTCCATAGAGTTTCCTAGGCTGTAGACCTTAAGGAGAAGTCTTGGTGGTGCAGTGTTTAATCAATCTTCTGCTAACCAAGAGCTAATGGTTTAAACTCACCAACCTCTTTATGGGATAAAAAGCGGCCGTCTGCATTTGTAAATATTTACAGTACTAGCCTGTCCTAGAGTGTTGGCATGAGCTGGAATCTACTTGATTGCTCTGAATTTCAGGGTTTGAAATCACTTGAGGAAGTAGATCAGCAGATCTTTCTCCAGGGGAGCAGTTATTAGTTTCAAATCACTGATATTTCACTGAGAAACAAAATTTTTAAACATTGTCCCGCCAGCTCCTCATCACATTACCTTAAATCAGTGCTTACAATGAAAAAAAAAAGTAAAAATTACACATGGAGAGTTTCCAGGGAATTCTATTAAGCCATGGTAATACAAAGTACTACAATATATTTTATCTCAGCTGATTAAAATATTCTCCCTGGATTACAGACTGATATTTTATATACATTTCTCTCTGGATAAGTCCCACGACTCCTCGGACAAATTATTCTCCAGTAGATTCAATAACTCTTTCAAGTCTTATAGAAACTTCTTAACATATTCTTCCATAATGTTTCTTCCTTTTGTAGATTTCTTCCTATTATTAAAATTGTAACTTTATGAAATTTCACATTTGAGGCTAAATGTACATAACCCCTACTCGCAGTTGAATCAACGCTGACTCATGGGAACCTTGTATGTGTCAGAGTAGGATGGTGCGACATAGAATTTCCAATCGCTATTTTTTCAATAATAAAGAATTCTGGGCCCTTTTTCCTAAGTAATTCTAGAGAGAATCAATCTCCAAAGGTTTGCTTAGCAGGTGAGTTCATGCATTATTTGCACCACCTAAAGATTCTAAAATTTTCAAAGGTAATCTCATATGAAAAGACCAGCAGATAGAAATTGGTATCATGGGGGATAAATCAGAGGATTGGTAAAAAAAGAAAAGAAAAAAGGAAGAATCCCTGGGAAACACTCAAAGGGAATTATTCAGACAATAACTAAATATACCAACAAAGACAGAGTAGAAACAGGATCCGGCAATGTTTTCTATTGTTAGGCATAAGGCTACAAGGAATTGAAGCCGATTTGGTTGTACCTAAGCAATAACTAAACTCATGTATTGACCCCAAATTTTAGAGGCACAATCAAGTTGTATTTAGTGGTAGAAGTTATCATTGATCAAATTCTGGTCATAGATCAGAAGACTTTCTGGAAAAGATTAATGCATAAATTAAAATTCCATATTTGAAACAAATAACCACTTGCTTCCAACCAGGTCAAAATATGATTCAAAATATACTTTAGTAAAACTTCTTAACCACAACCAACCACTTTGAGGAAATGAGTCACGGGGCCTGAGGACTCAAGGTCATAAACACCAGACATCAAGGTCCATGGGCATCACATAGTCCTCAAAGATGGGCTTAAGTATTGCAAGAAACATGAGGATGGTGCAGGACTGTGTGGTGTTTCAATGGGTTGTGCATCTGGGTCTCCTGGAGCTGGACCTGATGTGATGGCACTTGACAGCAACAGGTCTCTGGGACAATGAGCTAAAATCTATATTGTTGAGTAATGACTGGCATTTTAAAAGCCGTCATCTCAGGTGCAGCTACTGTTCTATTCCCATCTGGGACAAAGAAGAAAATCAAACACTACCGAAACAATAATGGCTTCTACAAACCGCATCCTCCATGACCCAGACACCAGAATAAATAGATGGTATCTGCCTACCACCATCTATCACACTCAAAGGGATCACATTAGGAAGTATTGCATAGAGTGGGAGACAAATGTAGAACAAACTCGAAATCCTAACAATGGATGACTAGGTTTAGTGGTCCGCAGTCACTCTTTAGGTGTAGAGATAAACTCAGTACCTTGGTATATTACCCAGCCACAAAACAGAGGTCTATCTAAAAGGTAAACAGTAACATGAAATATTCTGCACTCCTTAAAACAATCAACTGTTTGAGATTAAAAAGAGAATTTGTACAAGGACAAGGTTTAGAAGGCAGTAAGGGGTTGGGAAGAAGTAATAAAACAGAGGGAGAAAGTAGGATAAGAGACATTATATTATGTGAATTTCAATCAATGGCATGAAATTAAATGTGTCAAGAACAGTTGAATAAAGAACTAATTTGCTGTGTCAATCTTCATTCAATTCACAACAAAAGTTAACTATTTATATATATGATCAAGTAATATTGAGCTAAATTTTTCTTCCCTTCTCCATCTAATGGTTTATCTCTATTGACCTTATATCCCTCTGTTACTTCACAGAATACTTTTGTATGTGATCAGGTTCTATAAAAGGACTCAATTTTTATTTCTCAAATTTAATTTTTTCTAGTTTTTGGTCAAAAACTATAATGTTTCTCCAGTGGGCACTGTTTGAATTTGTACGGTTATACTCTGTCAATATAGGATCATATGTACCCATGGCTATTTCTTAAATTCCAAGGGACAAACACAAATTCACACTTATTCATTTCTACATACTTTCTGAGCAGAGCTTAACTTTTCTTGTTCTTCAGCACTGCATATGCCCATATAATCAATGTGAAGTCAAATTTTTGACTTTCCATTCTAAACCATACTGATCTCAGGATCAATTAAATTCTTACCAATATTTTTTCATGTGCTCCTTTTAAGACAAACCACATCTAATAATTTGCTCTAAAATGCAACAATGTGTACTTATTCTTATTACATTCTTAAAAATAATTTACCAAAATAAAATTGAAATTGTTTTCAATCATTTAGAATTATTAGAGTGCCATCAAAATCTTCGATCCATGTATGTAACATGTATAACAATATATGTAACATTTATAGCTCTTGTCCAATTGAGATATTTGGTGCTTTATGCTTTCCATCCTAGAGCACTTGGTTGTCACCCAGTTGTTTTTGGTTGTTGTTATGTACCATGACTTAGTTCAAGTCAATGACGACTAAATCTCTTTCAGACAGATCAACTGGCTCCTTTGATAGTCCATGCACTTCCAATATTCTTCAGCAGCAACAGAATTCAAATGCATTTATTCTTCTCTGGTCTTCCTTACCCAACGTCCATCTTCTCTGTCAGTTTGCAGTATTGCCGTGCCTTCCATGTTGCTATGGTGATGCTGTGAAACTGTTAGCTCGCGGTAAACAGGTCTCAGCAGAGCTTTCAGAATAAGAACACACTACAAAAAGGAGTAGGCTGTCTGCTTCAGAGGAATCGGTAGCCACTGAAAACCTTATGAATAGCAGATCGGTGTCGGTGTTGTTATTTTTGGGCGTCATTGAGTCAGTTTAACTAATAGAGACCACATGTACAACAGAAAAACCATTCCGCTGTCTTGTGCCATGCTCACAACTATTCTTATGTTTGTGGCAAGCTATGCAGGCACTGTATAAAGCCATCTTGTTGAAGGTCTTCCTCTTTTCTGTTGCCCTTTATTTTGCCACACATGATGTCTTGACTCCAGAGACTTGACTCTCCTGACAACATGTTCAAAATACTTGAGATGAAGTCACAACGAATATTGCTAAGGGGGACTTTGGTTTTACTGCTTCCAAGACAGGCATGTTGGTTCTTTTGGTAGTCTGTAGTGCTTTCAATATTCTTTGCCAGCACCATCATTCAAATATATCAATCCTTCTTTAATATTCCTTGTTCAATACCCAACTTTCACTTGCATATCAGATGATTAAAAATATCATGGCTTGGGTTAGGCGACCCTTAGTCCTCAGAGTAATATCCTTGCTTTCCGACACTCTGAAGAGGCCCGTGCAGCAGCTTTACCCAGTGCGAAGCATCACTTGATGTCTTGACTACTGCATCATTGACTATTCATTGTGGATCCAAGCAAGATGAAGTCCTAGACAGCTTCCATCTTTTCTCCACTTATCACGATGTTACCTGTTGGCTCAGGTGTGGGGATTTTGGTCTTCTTTTGCATTGAGTTGCAATACATCCTGAAGGCTGAAGTCCTTGACATTCATCAGCAAATGCTTTAAGTTCTTACTTTCAGCAAGCGATGTTGTGTCCTCTGTTTACTGCAGCTGGTTAATAAGCTTCTCTCCATTCCTAATGCAGCATTCTTGTTTAAACCAGATACTCTGATTATCTGCTCAGCATACATATTAAACAAGTATAGTGAGAGGATACAACCCTGATGCATACCTTTCCTGATTTTAAACTATGCTGTAATATTTTATTCCATTTGCAAAACTGCCTCTTGATCAATATACAAGCTCCACATAAGCACCATGACGTTTCTGGAGTTACCATTCTTTCTAATGCTATCTATAATTTGTTATGATCCACATAGTTGAATACCTTGGCATAGTCACTAAAACACAAGTAAACATCTTCCTGATATTCTCTGCTTTCAGCCAAGAACCATCTAATGTCAGCCAGGATACTCCATTTTCCAATTCCTCTGACCTGTCTTGGCAGCCCCTTGTCAACATAATACCGCAATTGTTTTTAGATGATTTAAGAAAAGTTTTACTTACATGTGATATTCATGGTACTATTTTGTAAATGGAATGTTCTATTATGTCACCTTTATTTGGAATGGAGATAAACAGTGGTGGGATCCAGCTGTTTCATAATGCTTCACCAGAACCACTACCTAATTCTCGGCTGAGTTCCGCAAACCAGTTGTTAAAATGGTACTTGTAATGATGGTTCTCTCTGATGTTCTATCAATACGGAAATCACAAATTCACATTTCTTCTTCTTTTTAAACTTCCATCTGCACAACAGCATATTCTAAGCGCCTGTAGTATGTTCATTACATCCATGATATAAAAAAATTACAGAACTATGTTTCTAACATAAACTTATTATTTCATAAATGCTACTATACTTTTGATACATACTACATTTTGATTGCCTTGCATTTGTTACTTTACTAAATAAAACTATGACATAAAGAGGAAAAGTGTGCAAACCCACTGGTGACACGCTGCTGTTTGTTTCAGTTTTGTTATGCCTGAATTCCCATGAGCTATTATGAATGAATTATGCACTTCTTGAAAGTATTCAAAGAGCTAGTATTGTCAGAACAATTTCTGTAAGTTCAGCAGAAATGTAAAAGGACTTTTCAAAAATGAACAAAGTATGTTCAGAGAAGTCTCCTGTCTCTAATACATCAAACACAATGACTATCATGCTATCTTGAAATGGTGGAATGTCAACTAGTTGTTTTTGGTACAGTGACTCTGTATATACGTTTCATCTTTTTTTGATGCCTACTGCAGTGTTCAATATTTTGCCCATTGAATCTTTCAATGTTGCAGCTCACAGCTTGAATTTTTCTTGAGTTCTTTCAGTTTCAGATATGCTGAGCAAGCTCAGTTTGGTTTTCTAACTCTAGGTGTTCACATATTTCATTATAATATTTTACTTTGTAAAATTACTTTATAATATTTTAACTGCCCTTTGAAATTTTCTATTCAGCTATTTGACTTCATTATTTTTCCATTAACTTCAGCTACTGAGAAAGTTTCAGAGCCTCTTCTAATATCGACATAGATCTTTGTCTTCATATATTTTTAGTGAACTTTGCTTACTTTATGTATGATTTCCTTGATGACTTCCCATAGCTCTGATCTTGAGATGTTCTCGCAATTCCAGTGAGAGAGAATTGATGTCGTCTTCCTGCTCTAGTATACTTATCTTCATTTTCTTCAACTTTAACCTTAACATCCATATGAACGATTGATGGTATGTTCTGCAACCGTGGTGCAACATTACAGCACCCTAATCCATCAAAGTTGACAGAGGAATGTTCTGCTGACTAATCTTCTGACTGCACTATACTTCATGTACTTTCTTCTTGGTATTCACTGAGAAGGCCTAGTGAAGCATCCAGCTGTGAAACACAAGGTGGTCAGGTCTAAGCCACCAGGAGCTCTCTGCGAGAAAGGTTGGGTTTTCCATCCATGATCAGTGACAGTCTGGGAAACTCGCAGGAGCAGCGACACCCTGCCCTGCGGGGTTGCTGTCACTTGGGTTCAAGGTCATCAGAGAGAATTGATTTGTTTTGGGTTGGTTGTTGGTTGGGATCATTCACTATAAAAAATCAAAATGCACAAAAACCCAAAACAAAACAATAAACAAAGAAACCCCAACAACTATCAAGTTATGGAGGCTTGATGATGTAGTGGTTATGTGTTAGGCTGTAATCCCCATCGGTGGGAGTTCAAAGCCACCAGCAGCTCTGCAGTAGACGGACTGGCTTTCTACTCCCCTAAACAGTTACAGGCTCGGAAACCCACAGGAAGTTGCTATGAGTCCGCATCAAGCCAATGGCAGTGAGTTACCATCAACTTAATTTCAGGTCATGGTGAGTCTTGAAGGGTTTCTTAAATTTTAAATCTTCACTGTATTAAACAGTCTCATATTTCACTTTCAGAATAGCAGCACAATGCTTACCTCACAGTGTCACTAGGATGCCATAGCATTTGCATACATAATAATTATTCTGTGTGTATTTTAATTGTTTGTTTTCTTTTTTTTAGGTAAAATGTTAGATCTCTAAAAGCAGGGATTATTTTGCCTAACTTTTGTTTGATCCTTGATACCTTAATTGGTGCATAAAATTATTATTGATATTTTAAGTTGAAGTATCACATTTTTCTTTAAGCATTAGCTACATTCAGGAAAATCATAAAAACCAATCCGAGAAATTAAGGATCGCTTAGTGTGATTATTTTCGTATATTCTTTTTTTTTTTTTCTGGCTGCGGTGCATGCCCTACCAGATATTTTCATATATTCTTTTAAAAAATAGTAAATGAGCATAATATAGATATGGTTATATGATCAATTTTAGTCCTAATCAGTTTAAAGCAGAAGAAAATTCAAACAAGTGCACCAGAGGAATACACAATTTTGAGTCTATCCCACTTGAACTTGGAGAACATCTCAAGAACAGATTAACACATTGAACGCTAATGACCGGAGACCTGATGAGCTGTTGTAGGACATCAAGACCATCATTCATGAAGAAAGCCAAAGGTCATTAAAAAGACAGGAGAGAAAGAAAAGATCAAAGTGGTGTCACAAGCGACATTGAACCCTGCTCTTAATTGTGTGGTCCCTAAAGCAAGGGGAAGAACTTGTGGTGTCAACGAGCTGAAACGAAGAGTTCGGAGGGAAGCTTGAGAAGACAAAGTCAAATATTACAATGACATGTGAAACAATTCAGTAATTAGAAATTCAAAAAAGAAGGACATGCCTAGCATATCTGAGGAAGACTTCAAGCAAAAGAAAGCAAGCCACAATTTGCAATACTGAAAGAGTCTATAGGCAAAAAATGGAAAGATGCAGAAGACATCAGGGAAATATGAGAAGAATATACAAAGTCACTTTACCAAAAAGAATTCATTGACATTCCACCATTTCACGTTGTAACATATTAGCAAGAACCAATGACAAAGAAGGAAGACGTTCAAACTGCACTGAAAAGATGGTCAAAAGCAAGGCTCCAGGGGTTCACAGAATATCAGTTGAAATGTTCCACCAAGCTGGCGGCACTCACTCGTCTATGCTGGGAAACGTTCAAGATGGTTGCTTGATTAACTGACTGAAAGAGATACATAGTTGTGTACAGTCCAAAGAAAGGTGATCAAATAGAATGCTCAAACTATACAGTAATATTATTGATAACACATGTAAATAAAATTGTGCTGAAGATCATCTAGCAATGGCTGCAGCAATACATTGACAAGGAGTTTCCAGAACCTCAGGCTGGATTCAGAAGAAGACAACATGAAGGGAAGAAGGGATATGTCAGATGGATGTTGGCTCAAAACAGAGTGTGGTTATATGATTGTTTGTCCATTTGTGGATTAAGAGTGAAGGGGTGGAGTCTAGCCTGTCAGTCAAGATATAACCAATGAGGCCTCTGTTTAGGCACAGCCTTCACCTGAGAATTCTGGGAATTCTGTATTTTTCTTCTTAAAGGTGGGAGACACTTCTCTCTTTCAGCTCACTCCCTGAAAGACCCTCTACTGAAAAGACACATGGAACTATGCCAGTTCCCTTAGCTAAAGAAGCCCCAGGGAGACCTCTGCCAGCACTGAGATGCTTAAACCATCACCAGATCCCAAGGCTTTCTACCCACTGGCCTGTGCTCATCCTAAATTTGGCATCATTGCAGGTGTGTCCTGAGTCTGAAGAGGACTTTATAGATCGCTATCAGACATGGGGCTAATATAGGACTTAAAGGCTTGGGCTGGACTGGGTTGGGGTAATATCTTAATGTACAATTACCCTTTATTTAAAGCTCTCTCTCATACATATAGGTGTTTCCATGGATTTGTTTCTCTAGTCTACCTGGAATAACACACAGAGAATACCTGCATGATGTTTATTTGTGTTTTATTGATTATGATAAAGCATTCAACTGTGTGGACCAGAATAAACCGTGAGATCCTGGAGACGAATAAGAATCTCAGAACTCTTCGTTGTGCACCTGTGGAGCTTGTTAATGGACCAATAGGCAACGGTGTACACAGCACCAGGGAACACTGCATAATTTAAAATCAGGAAAAGTGTGTGTGATGGTCGTATACTCTCACCATACTTAGGCCATCTGTATGCTAGGTCAATAAACAGAAAAAGATGGATTCTATGAAGAGAAATATGGCATCAGGATCAGAGAAAGGCTTATTGACAACCAACGATGCTACACAGATGGCACAAACCTGCTTGCTGAACATGAGGAAGACTTGAAGGACTGGATGAAGGTCAAGGATTGCAGCCCTCAGTATGGATTCTGACTCAATGTACAGAATGTCAAAATCCTCACAATTGGGCAAATTGGCAGTATTTAGAGAAATGGAGAAAGTCCGAAGTTGTCAGGGTTTGTCATGCTTGGATTCACAATTAGTCCTCATGGAAGCAGCAGTCAAGAAACCAAAGATACCTTGCATTACATAAATCTGCTGCACAAGACCTCCAAGGATATTACTTTGAAGGCTAAAATGTTCCTGACCCAAGCGATGGCATTTTCCACTGACTCGTACGCCGGCAAAAATTAGACATTGAATAGGAAAGGCCTAGGAGGAACCAATGCATTTGAAATGTGCTGGATAAGGATGGTGAAAGTACCATGAACTTCTAAAAGGACAAATTAATCTGTCTTGGGAGAGTCATGGCCAGAGTGTTCCTTAGAGACAAGGATGAGGCGACTTTGTCATACATTTACATATACTGTCAGCTGAGACCAGTCGCTGGGAAAGGACACTATGTAGGGTCAAGTGCAGAGGCAGTGAAGAAGAGGAAGCCCCAAACAAGATGGATTGACACAGTGACTGCGGCAACGATCTCAGGCATCGGAACAACTTTGCGGAGGGTGCCGGACCGTGCAGGTATTTGTTCTGTTGTTAATAAGGTCACTATGGGTTGGAACTGACTCCGTGATGTCTAATAGCAAAAACAACAACACCCTGCTCACCAGGCAAATATTGACAAATAGCTTATTTAGGTAAATAATAGAAACATTGTTGTGAATGCAGTACTTGCTTCCATGAACAAAATCTAAATTGAAGTTGTGTGTGTGCCTTCTAAATGGTATCATAAAGGGTCAAAGTCCAATTGCTGGGTTCTGCTTATCTTGACCAATTTTCTAGAATATTACTAACTCTTAGCCTCAGAGTTTCTATACTGGACAAAGAGCCTGAGCAAATAAAGAAAGATTTTTAATCTGAATGAGAACTAAACTTATTATGGACCGCGAAGAAGTTCAACGTGGCAATTTTACTTACTTTGTGAGCGCTTTTGTACTAAATTACTTTTTCAAAGCTATTTGTATAGCAAACACTCTCCGATAGTACAGGCAGCAACTTCCTCCATGGATGAGAGTATATTTGCTTTAAGATTTTGATAATGATGATAATATCTCTCAAAGGGACACATATTGGACAGGTTTACTTGAAATCATTTTCACAAAACCAAATTTTATAAGCTCAGATCTCCCACACTGTGGCACGGAGGCTTGTGTGCACAACATACACTTTCTATCATTCTCATTGAGTCATGCAAACCTGGAGCTTGTACAACATGCTGTACCTTAAGTAATCATACCATCACTGGAAATCTAAAAAGCATTAATAACCAAATTCAGTTATTCTCGGGAGTGTTGACCAAGCTGCATGACACTTCAGAGACATTTTATGAAACGTTTCCCTGCTAAGCTGAAGAGCCTCCTGAGCCTGCTAAAGTACTGGTACTGCAGTACTTGAAATAGAAATGTGTGCTGGATGTTCTGAGAAATGGTACAGCACATTTGAAAACCGCATCAGGAAAGAAGGGTTTGCAAAGATTATGAATAGATGTCGCTTCACCAGTCATAAAAGTCTCTTGACAGGGACAGGTGGGGATCAAGCACTAATAGATAGTCAAAAGATTCTTGAAAATTATGGCACTTTCTTTGATTTAAGCACAAGAAGTCAAAGGCACTTAAACTTCACTGAAGTATATTTTGTGTGACAAGCACAAGGTTTTCCCAACACATCTTGCAAAAAGCAAAACAATATAGAGTGGTCAGGAATTACAGTGTTGAGATAGCTAAGGTTTATTGTGCCAACCTGGCTGATAAACACATGTGGGATTAATTGAAGGACGGAGAGATAAATAGCTCGGTGAGCCTCACCTTTCTAGTTCTAGGGTCTTTTGCTTTCTTAATGTCAGATCAGGGTGCAGCTGCCTTAGCCAATTCCCTGCTTCAGCTGCAAGGCTCAAAGGCTCACTTCCTGTAAGACATCCCTGAGGAGAAGTCACATGGACCTACCCCGATGCAGCCCTGGGTGCTGGAGCAGCCATGTGGAGACCCCTGCCAGCGCTGAGATGCTTACACTTTCACTGATTTGGCTTTCCTCCTGCAGTCAGCGTCATAGTGTGTTTTGTGCGATGGAGGAGGACTTTGTGGATTGATGTCGGACATATGGGCTAATGTTGGGCTTGGGCAGCACTAGGCTGGGATACTTTCTTATTATACACTTACCCTTTATATAAAACTCTCTCTTATACATATGAGTTTCTGTGGATTTGTTTCCCTAGTTTACCCAGACTAACACAGCATTTTACATATTTTCAAAAGAGTGGTGACAAAGAACATTACATGGATGAGAAAACAAAGTGCAGTTTTGAGTAGAAAACAATGAGACCGATGATAGCTAGTTGGGGGTGGGCAGGAAGGAGAAGGAGGTGGGGGAAAAGAAGGGGCTGGCCAACAGACCCAGGGCCAAGGGAACAACAAGGGGGAATAAAATTGATGTCAAGGAGGCTATAGAATGCTTGGTCGGGTTCGTTCAAGTACAAGTTAGCCGAGAGGAAGTACAGAGAGTTGAATGAAGGTTGAAGATGATAGTGGGACAGGAGGAAAGGAAGAAGAAAAAGAGGGAATAACTAGGCGGCCAAAGACATCTATAGAGGTATAAGTATAGGCATGTACATATGGAAACACTAATATATAAGGATAAGGACATAGGCCTATGTGCATATATTTATAGATTAAGTATCAAGGTAGCAGATAGACATTTGGCCTGTACTCAAGTCCTCCCTCAACGCAAGAACACTTTGTTCTAATAACCTGGCATTCTGTGATGCTCACCTTCCTGATATGATTGCTGAAGACAAAATGAGTGCATAAGTTAATGCGTGAAGAAAGCTGATGGTGCCCAGCGATTGCAAGATATAGCATCTGGGGTCTTAAAGGCTTAAAGTTAAATGAGCAGCCATGTAGCAGGGACGTAGCAAAGCCCACATGGAAGAAGCACACCAACCAATCCGTGTGATCCCAAGGTGTTGATGACATCAGGGATCAGGCATCAGAAGACCCAAAACATAGAACCATTTTGATTTGAATGAGAGGGGTCGGAATGGAGGCCCAAAGGTCATCTGTACACAACTGGACATCGCCTCACAGAAGGGTCACAGGAAGGGACAAGCCAGCCAGGGTTCAGTATTGCACCAATGAAACACACATTCCTCTAGTTCTTTAATGCTTCCTCCCGCCCAGTGCCATGACCCCAGTTCTACCTCACAAATCTAACTAGACCAGAGCATGTGCACTGGTACAGATAAGAGTTCTCGACACACAGAATGCAGGACAAAGAAACCCCTCGGGACCAATAATTAGAGTAGTGATACCATGGGGTTAGGGGGAAGGTGGGGGGAGAAATGGGGAACCAATCACAATGATAGACATACTTGTCCCCCCAGGGGGGCAACAACAGAAACATGGGTGAAGGGAAACAGTGGACAGTGTAAAATATGAAAATAAAAATAATTTATAAATTATCAAGTGTTCGCGAGCTGGGGAGGGTGGGGCAGGTAGGGGTAAAGGAGGAGCTGATACCAAGGGTTCAGGTAGAAAGAAAATATTTTGGAGATGAAGATGGCAACATATGTACAAAACTGATGTATGGGTTGTTATAAGAGCCCTCAAGAAAATGATTTATTAAAATAACAAACAACCAAAATGAAGGTTGAGCATTCAAGTTAATTAACTAAAAAATATATTAAAACTTTTAAAATACTGCAGTTGCTTCAGTTAAAACATAACGAAGGGGAAATACATGTGGATTAAGCCTCTGATGAATTCCTTTTGACCACAGACCAAGAATATGAATTGCTGTAATGTGGAGTGCATTGGAAAGTTGCAGATGCAGTCAGGCTACAATTTAACCCCTTCTCATTTGATTTCCTGCTTGATCCATTTAAAATTGGTTCTAGTTTTTAATACTTTATGTTTTGTTTTATTTGGATTGAGGTTTTACGCTGTTGTTATTTTTGCAGGGTTTCTTGTTCTTGTTTTGTTGCATATGAACTTCAGGATAAGTCTGAAACCCAGATACTCTACAGAGACAGTAGCTGGGTTAATGGTTTTCTAAATCAAAGCATGGCATGGAGGGAGTTAATATTGATGGGTACAAGAATGAAGAAACTATTCTAAAATTGATTGTGGTGGTGATTGTATAACTCTTCTTAATATGATTGAACTGTTGAATTGTATAATTTCTGAATTATATGCCAATAAGACTGTTTACAATAAATAAACAAAAAAGAAAATCATTTAAAAGAACCTGTGATTTTTTTAGAACAATCTATTAGTATAAAATAACTAGTGTGTGTTGATTACTACCCCAATGATCTAAATTTATTTAGTATTTATTTATGCTAATGTTCATAACATTTAATTTGTTAGCATTAGAGTAGTTGAGACAGATGATGAACAAAAACCAAATAGAGGAATATGCAATGGTCACACACACACACACGTACACACAAACTTATCAGGGAGGGTGTCTCGCAATGTATTATAGTTTAGAAATTAGGATATAGATAATTGGCTACAAAATTGAATGGAGATTCTGATGAACATTTACAAAATTGAACGGATATTATGATGTAGGTTATATGGCAATAAATATTTAATTTTCCTATTTTGGAAATAGTGGATTTTAGTGTATTCTTGAGCAATACCGCAAATGAGGAGCAATAGAGATATAATAAATCTTTAAAGTTGATAAAATAAAAGCTATAAAAATTAAGGGACTTTTCTCAGGTGTTCAAGTTGTTATTAAATGATTCAGGGCTGCTTTCTCGATGTACTGTCCTTTCCACAATACATCATCTTTTCCTCTTCCACAGTCACCGCTCACCCCCTCCGCCCATATTTTAATGTGTGTTAGCAATTTGGGTATTTCCTAAGGACAAAGAACAATGGCAGAATAAGAAAGGCACAGTTGTTCTGTCATGAACCTTTAATCATTGATCTGTAACAGCCTTTCCCAAAGTGGGCAACGTTGCCCCCTCGGGTTGCTGGAAGGATCCCAGGAGGCCGTAAAAGCAGATACCTGTACTTTATCCTAGAGAGTGTGCTACAGGATAAAGATTCTCAATTGTCAGGGGAACCGTGAATATTTTTTTTCCAAAGGGCACAGTAGGCTACATAAGTTTGGCAGCTTATGGAAATTGGAAACCTTCTTATAGTTGGAGCTAAGAAAGCTTATTATCCCAAGTAAATTGCTATACTAGAAGCTGATCAGAGGTCACTTGCATAATCGTACATGTACAGGACCCTAGTGAAAACAGGGAAAAGAATGGTTCTTGTTGTTGTTGTTGTTGTTGTTAGGTGTCATTGGCTCATTTGGAGCCGTGGTGGACTTCTGCACCACAGGATGAAATACCGTCCTGACGTGCGCCAGCCTCACAGTGTCCCTCTGCTTGAGCCCATTGCTGCACCATATTGCCCCTCCACCTCTGATCTTCCTTGTCTTCGCGGTCCCTCGACTTTACAGAACATGATGTCCTCCTCCAGGGACTGGTTTCTCCTGACATGTCCCTAGTAAAGATGAAGTCCCTCCATCCTTGCCCCTAAGGAGCACTCTGGCTGTCCTGCTTCCAAGACAAAGCGGGTTGTCTTTTGAGCAGTCTATGGTACTTTCATGTCCTTTTCTTGAATCACAATTCAAATGCATAGACTCTTCTTCATTCTTCCTTCTTCAAAGTCAAACTATCACACGCATGTTAAGTAATTGAAAATACCATGGCGTGGGTCAGAAACACCATATTCCTCAAAGAAGTGCCTTACTTTTCAATAGCTAAAGAAATCTGTGCAACAGATTTATCTCATCAACTCGTGCTTCAATCTCTTGGGAGTAAGACAGGGCTCTCCACCCCTGTAAGTAGCTACGGTCTTGGACACATTCAGAAGAGTCGCTACGAGTCAGCATCTGCTGGATGGCAGTGAATTTGGGGAGTTTTGGATCTCTTGATAGCTGCTTCCATAAACATTGATTATGGATCCGAGCAAGACAAAATACTTGAACCTTCAACCTTTTCGCATTTATAATGAGGCTACCTATTGGTCCAGTTATGAGTATTCTTGTTTTCTATATTTAACTATTGCATAACAATATATCCGTTTATTTACACAGTAACTCTGAGATAAGCAATCCATGGTAGAAGGACAGCAGGAGAACTGATTTTAGCAGCTCTGGTAGTGATGTCACTGACTTCATTAATTGATATTAGTAAAGCTCCTCTTTCTTCCTCAGATAATATTTCTATATTAAGAAAATTGAATGAGGTAATAGTCCATTTCTAGCTCATTCTTAGAACGGAATACATATAATTCCCCTTTCTTTTTACTTAATTTATTTTTGATAAGGAAAAGAAAATTCTCTACGTATAATCTCTACGAATTCTATGTATGTTGGGCTACCTTGTAGGTGTATAAGGGATCAAAAGCAAAGGCATGGTAAGGGGTCAATTCTGACACGGAGTATAGGATTGTCCCTGTGGTTTTCTGACACTATAACTCTTCATCGCTGTCGAAAGCCTGTCTTTCTCCAAGTAGTTATATTTCAGTTTTTTCACATTATTTTATTTTATGTTCACAATAAAATTTGTGCAGCTGAAATGAAAAGTTAATCATTAAGAAGACAAAAACTATGTACAAATTTCATATGTGGAATTTGGTGCAGAATATACTAGCATGTCTAAATATAACTCTGAAATAAAGCAGGACAAGAGATATTTTCTAGCAAAGATGACAAGAAGTCAATAAGACAGTTGAGATATTTAAAGGGAAAGCAAAACCATTACCATCACCACCCCTTCCCTCTATAAAGAGTTTTCAGTAAAGTGCATTCATTGGTTAAAACTTGGTTTGTAACTGAAAGATCCGGAATGTTAACCCAACATCTGCTCCACAAGAGCATCGTGCAAAAAAAATATATATGTAGTCTAGAAAAGATAAGTATAGTCTAGAAAATAATAAGGAGCAGTTCTATCATCTAGGAACCCTATGGGTTGGAATCGACCTAAAAACATACAAATAAAATGTTTGCTCATTTGATTTTTAATGTAATACCTGCAATTTTAGTATTCCATTCAAGTTCAAATACTGAGCATCTCATATGCAGAAAGCTATGGATGCTAGTGAAAACCCCAAATCCATGTAGAGTCCATTGAATTCCTTCTGATCATTAACGAATGACATAGATAATCTTGTCCTCAGGCAGAGTGCATCCAAAAGTGGATAATCTCCAGTTCTCTCTAGTCAGCCTAGGGAGGGGCCATCTCATAGGGCAAGTCCCTTGATGGAGCTCACCATCCTGAGGACAGTACAGGGGGCACATAGTCATTAGTTGTGCTCTGATTGCTTTTGTTAGAATGCCCTGGACTGATCGTGTAAGTTATTCTCTCTAAAAATGTATGTGTACTAATCATGGTCCCATTCTGTTATCCCACCTATAACAGTGATTGATATGCCATCACTCATAAATTTGTGACAGTTTCTTTTCTCAGATGCCAGTATGACCTGCTAATTGCCTCCCATCCCTTGATGATACGTCTCTGTCATTTTATTGTCTTTGTTTTTTGTGTTGTTGTTTTTTAAAGACTTAGTGAATGTTCTCAAATTATATTTAAGATTGGGTCTCTCTAATTATATATTCCATTGTCCAAATAAAGAAGAAATCTCTCTTGGAAGAAGTACAGGCAAAACAATCTTTAGAAGCAAGGAAGGAAAGACTTTGTCTCATGGACTTTGGACATGTTATCATATGTATCTTACAACGGGTACCCTAAAACAAGCGACTTAGTGGCAAACAGGATTCTGAAGTTATTTTTCCTGGTGGGATCTCTCAGGTGTCTGGGAATCAGGGGCCAGAAAGGAACGTGACACTTTCACATCTCCAAGGACTATCCTCCGTGCATTTGTGACAGGTTCCTAAGTTCTTATGTAACCACTGTCCTGACTGAATCATCAGATGCTTTGTGACCTACTGCTAATGACTTCCTTCAGCGGGATGATGTGTCTGAGTCCTCTAAGGACCGAGTAAATACTTTTCTTAAATTATATTTGAGAACAGGGTCTCTTTCTTTGACCCTAAAACAGTACATAGGTCTGTGAAATCATATATGCTTATGGCCTGGGTGACCATGAAACAGCAAAGCAATTCAGAAAGGTGACCAGGAACAGCCAAGCACTTGAGCTTATAGTAACATGACCACTTTGTAACACATGCCCTTCCGAACAATCTGTGTTACTACCCCGACTCCCTCATTTATCAGCTATCTTGGTATATTATATTTTACATTCATGACAACAGTACAAAAATTACCATCTGATAACTTTACACGTTAACAATGCATGTCTGGCAGTAAGTGTGAGGATAACACTGACTGTGATGGACAGGATATGCGCCAATTTAACAGGGCTATGATTCTCAGGGTAATAATGTAACTGGAAGTCACAATATAGCTTAGCAACTATTTAAAGATTTATCTAGCCTCTGCTTTCTGGTCTGAAGTTCCAACTCCTATTCTATCATAATGCTGATTTTTACGTACTGTGCTGGTCTTTGGGACAGAAGCATGCTACTTAGAAAAGTGGCTGCAGATTTAATAAAAGCAAGATTAAAAGACACATAGAGCACTCTACTTTTAAGAATTTATTTTCTCTGGGGCCATAATTAACAACCCCGGAATTGTGTAACATATTGCATTGGGAAAATCTGGTACCAAAAATATCTTTAAAATTCTTAGAATGGCCTGGTAATGTTATAATGATAGATGCCAGATCAAAGGAACAGGACAGAAGGAAAAGAAACAAAAATAAATAAATGAAAACATCCACCTGTACACAACTGATTTACAACAAAGGACCAAGAAACCTTCAAGAGGAAGGGGCTGCTCTCTTCCACAAATAGTGCTGGATAAACTGTATATTTTTCTACAGGGGAATGAATCTAGACGCATACCTCACCCCATGCACAAAAATGAATTCAGGGAGGATTAGAGGCCAAAATGTAAAACCTAAAGCTATCAAACTCATCAACCAGGTGATGGGGCAATCTAAAGGTCCTTGTGCAGGGCATGAATGGAATACTAAAGATCACAACAGAAGAACTCATAGTGGGAGACAACATAGATGACTGGGACCGACTAAAAGTAAAGCATGTAGTAGATAAAAAGATTTCATCAAAATAGTAAAATGAGGGCCCATGGACTAAGAAAAGTTATTTAGCAATGAAAGAAGACACAATGCCCTAATTACTAAAATCTACAGAATTCTGCACTTCCACAAAGGAAAAAACAAAACAAGTAACCATCCTAAAAGGATCTGGGTAGACAGGTCACACAGGATAACGTGAATAGCTCACAAGCTCAGGAGAAAATGCTCTCGTTCATTAACCATCAGGGAAATGCACATGAAAACAACTGTGAAATACCCTCTTATACCACAACCACTGCCCCATTTCAGAAGGAAAGAAAAACAGAATAACAAATGCCGGAGAGCGTTTGGAGATATTAGATTTCTTATACATGGCTGGTGGGCTTACTAATATGTATACCCACTGTGGTAAGCAATAAGGAGATTCCTAAAACAACTGACAATAGAAATCTAGGACTCAGCAATACCATTGCTTGGCATGTACTCAAAATAAATGAGACCGATCATGAACAGACATCTCATCCTCCATGTTCATTGCAGCACAGTTTACCATTGTAAGAATTTATAAACAGCTCAAATGCCCATCCGTAGTAAAATGGATTAACAAAAAACTTTGGTCTATGTACACAATGGACTGTTACAACCCCCTAAAAATAGTGATGAGATCACAAAATACCTCATGACCTAGAGGGATCTAGACAGTATTATGCCGAGTGAAATTAGTCAATCTCAAAAGTGCAAATACTGTACGAGTCCACTGCTTCCCAGCAAGAGGAAGGCACACTCATACAGTAGGCCATGCAATATGCTAATCGAGTCTGCCACCGAAGGCAGCACAGAGCCTAACCAGTGTCTAGGAATCGTCCACCATTTCTACACACGTCTATCTTGAAAACCACTTTGGCAGAAGAAACCTCACTTCAACTAGGAACGATTTTCAAGAGTTTGGGAAAGCAATGTGACCATTTAGTGGCTGCCACACAAAACTGTGATGAAACCACCATTCCCCCAAACCAACAGACATTCCTACCAGCGTGCTAAGTGACACTGATGGGGAAATCTAGTCAAGAGGGAGGAAGGAGAGCCTGCAGGATACATGTCTCAAAGATGACCAGTGCATTTCTGCTGATAGAACATAGGGGGGGGGGGCACCTAGCTGGAGTAAAAATGAGTAACAATACTGTTATGGACCCCAAAGTATGCCTCGTACTATGCTCCAATTTGAGCACATTGGTCCAGGTTTCTTCAGAGGCCATGTGCTATAGAACACTGAGACACTGAACCCTGGATCTTGGAGGGGCACAATGTCTTCCAAAGGCCTACCAGGGGTATGTGATGTGGAAAACCCACTAGGTAAACTGGGCTCTACCTCAAACACACCTGTAGCATGAGGACTTAAGGTCCAAACCATATGGTGTATGAAGACCCAGAAGACAGTTTGTACCATGCGTATTGAACTGTCAGTCAACCGACTAATACAGATTTACTATTCCTGTGCCCTACTCACTTTATTAAGATGTGTATTATTCTGGAAGACCTGAGACTGATATTGTCAATGAATCTTACTGTGAATTTTGGCTGACCACTAACTCCTATTATTTGTGTAAATAGTGTCCAGTCACATAAGGATTTAGTATGTGCAAGTCAATAATCCATGTATTGTGATTGGTAGTTAGCCTATACACTTGTAAAATCTCATTTAAACAATAGTGTTTTAAATATATTTAAATCAATGACACTATAAACAGATGGACTTTATGCTCAAGACATGAACGATAAGGTTCTCTACTATAAAATAACAAAGACACCTCCAATGAACCAGAGGCAGATAGAAAATATCAGTTAGGATGGTTTTGTGGTTCACACTTAATCCTAGCTCCAATCTATGGACCATTATTTCCTAAGACATGGACCTACTCCATATGCACCCTCCTGAAGGAAACATGGAAGCTGTGGGTGCTACAGCAAAGTGTGGTGAAGAAATTGCATGGTTCCCAGCTATCAGAAAGAACAATGTCTAGAGTCTTAAAGGTTTGTTTTCAAACCAGCAGCCAGCTATATTAGATGCCAATTAAGCCCATATGGAAGAAGCACACAAACTTTGTGATCCAATGATTGTAAATAATATAATCCAAACCTGAAGGAGAGAATAGTATCAGAGTTTAAATTGTGAAATTCTGGTGTGCAGAAGGCTATGGATGATGGTGGAAGTCCAACATACATTTGCAGGATCTACACATGGAATAAACTCCGGTGATTTCCTTGTGACCGTAATCAAGGGATGAGAGTAGTTTGGCTATCAGACTAAGAGTGTTGTAAAGATGATTAAAATTAAAACTCGGGCTTGAACTGTTAAAACCTTGTCATTTGATCATCCCTTTGATATACCTTGAGCTTGATCTGGTTTTTTAATTTTTCTGCTTAAAAAAGGGGGTATCTTTGTTTTATTTTGTTATTGTTGGTAGTCTTGACTCTGTTATGTATTTTTCTGTGTTTTTCAGTATGGGTGAATGTACAGAGGTAATAACTACATGAGGTTTCCTGGATCAGGTCTGACAGGGGAAGTGGGGTCAGTGTGGAGCTGATATCAAGAAGTGCAAGAAGAAAGAAAACCTTCTAAAACTGATCTTGATGACAATTATGTGCTAATGAAATGTTGGGGGGCGGCGATTGTAAAGTTCAAAGATGTCATCCTGAGGACTCAAAATGTGCCTGACCCAAACCATCGTATTTTCAATCATTTCATATCCATGTGAAAGCTCGCTAAGGCATAAGGAAGATTGAAGAAGAAAATATGACTTTGAATTATGATGTTGGTGAAGAATACCGAATACACCATTGATTGTCTAAATAATTAACAATCCTCTCTTGGAAGAAGGGCAGGCAAAATGATTCTTAGAAGCAAGGAAGGGAAGACTTTATCTCATTGACCGTGGACATGTAATCAAGAAATACAAGTCCTGAGGGAAATACATCATGCATGGAAGAGGGAAACCCTCCCGGAGTTTGCAGTGACATGCTGGATGCAATAATGACCCCAAGCACAGTCACAATTAGGCCTGGGGAATGTATCATTCTGCAGAACATGGACTTCTTATGAGATGGAACCAGCTGTGTGGCAGTTAAATACAATAGAGTACTCTCAGTCCAAACAGGTGAAGGAGTATGTTTTTTCTCAATAGTTTCTGCACTTTATGTGTCGCCTTTTTTAGAATGGACACCTACACAAATCTCGACTCTCTTTCATTCAGTTGACCAGATAGCTAGCTTCCAAATATCTTGACATAGATGTTTGAATACTTCTAGCATCACATTTGTTTGTTGAAACATCTCCGTTAGTTTTTTCTGAATTCTCAATCTTTGTTTTTGATGCCTATCCTTTCAGTGCAGCTTGGACTTGTTCCATGAATATTATTGGTTCTTGATTAGACACTAACTCCAAAATGGTTGAATCAGCAGCAACTACTTTGGTCCAAGGACTGAATTCTTTCCATCTTTTCAACTCTTCTTGCAGCATTCAGTTTTGTTTGTTTCTATTTTGTCCCACAATCCTTCCACTTTTCAGGTCTAGGCTTGAAGGGTTCTTTAGTTATTTCACTTTTAGACATGACCTTTCCGCTTTCTGAATTCCAGCTCTTTGTAGTTTTCATTATCATATGTTTTTCACAAGCTGTTATTTGACATTTTATTTTCAGTCTTTTTACTTCATTATTTCTTTCATTTGCTTCAGCTACACTATGGTCAAGAACAAGTTTCAGATTTTTGTCTATGTCTACGTTCGTCTTTCCGGTCTTTCCTGTCTTTTGGAGTGTACTTTTGACTTCTTATGTGTGAGATGCTTGACATCATTTGGTTTCAGCTCATTAATGTTAATGACTCAACGATGTGCATGCAATGACCTCCATATTTAAGTTATTTATGCTCAATGTTGTAATTTGAGTTGTATGTGTTTGTCTGAATTTTTGTCAGTTTCAACTTAACATGAGTAATTGGTGGTGTATTCTGTTGAGTAAACCCTCGCCCACTTCTGTCTGATCATATTGACCTTCTCTATCATCTCTTTCACAGAAGAAATTAATTTAATTACTATGTGTTCCATCTGGTGAGGATCATGTTAATCTCGCTGCAGAAATGTATTTCCAATTAATATATCATTGGATAGTGCAAAATTCCATTCTATAATCACTCACATTGTTTACATCACCAAGGCTATCTTTTACAAGTATACATGTTACAGTCTGACATACAGGTGGTGTATGATATAAGCAATATTGCTGTTGTTATTGCTAAGTGATAATAAACTAATTATATCTCATGGAAACCCTACTACCTCCTAACAAACTTTGTCCTGTCTTTTGACATCATGAGAATCAGTATGTTTGAGCCCATTATTTCAGCCACTGTGTCAATCCATATCAGTGAGCGTCTTCCTTTTTTGCTGTCCCTGTACTTTACTGCGATGTCCTTCTCTAGACACTGATAACTGTCCCTCCTGATAACATGGGCGGTTTGGGAGTTGTACTCTCGCTAATCTTCCTTCTAAGATGTAGCCAGTCTGTACTTCTTCCAAGATAGGTAATGTTAATTCTTCTGGCAGTCTATGGTATATTAAACATTGTTTACCAATATTATAAATCAAAAGCATCACTCTGTCTTGCCATTGGCCTCTCAGATGCATATTCGTCCTTAAAGTTGCATCTCTGCTTTCTTTCAAGAAGAAATCCTTTGCAGGAGATTTTTCCAATCACTGTGATTTCTTGACTACTACTTCCGTGGTTTTTGAGTGTGGGAATAGAATGAAATCTATAACAATTTCAATTTTCCCTCCCTTTATCATCCTGTTGCTTATTGGTGCAGTTGCCAGGATTTCTGTTTTCTTTTTGTTGAGTGTAATCCACTCTGAAGGCATTAGTCTTGGCTCTTCATAAGTAAGTCCTTGAAGTCCGCTTTGCTGTCAGAAATCAATGTTATGCCACTCAAGTATCTTAGGTTGCTAATGAATATTCCTCTAATTCAGTTTCTTCAATTATTGTTTTCAGCATATAGATTGAATAACTATAGTGAACGAATATAGCTGAGTTAGTTAATTGTGCCAGCCTGGCCGATAATCACATGTGGTGCTGGTTGAAAGGCGGAGGGATAAATGGGTGGTGAAGCCTCCCCTTTCTAGTTCTCGGGTCTCTTGTTTTGTGATGGTTGCATCGGGTGCAGCTGCCTTAGCAGTTCCCTGCTTCAGCTTGCAAGATTGACTTCCTACAAGACATCCCCAAGGAGAAGCCACATGGATCTATCCCGATGCAGCCCTGGGTGCTGGAGCAGCCGTGTGGAGACCCCTGCCAGTGCTGAGATGCTTACACGTTCACTGACTCAGCTTTCCTCCTGCAGTCAGCACCATTGCCTCTGTTTTGTGTGGTGGAGGACTTTGTGGACTGGTGTTGGGTTAATGGGTTAATGTTGGACTTGTGGGCTTGGGCAGCATTGGGTTGGGATGTTTTCGTGATGCACCTTTTCTTTACATAAAACTCTCTCTTATGCGTGAGTCACCGTGGATTTGTTTCTCCAAAGTACCCAGATTTATACAATAGCCTAGATATATTTTATGATTCTAAACCACAGAATATTTCTTATTCCTGTTTACATGACTATTTAAAAAAATCTATTTATAGGTTCTACTTGAACACAAGGTTATGGAATTCTTATTCTTCACAATATTATCCAAAATTTATTAGGCCCCATACATTCAAATAGATATAAAAATTAAGAACAGGTAAATGACTATATCTTCTCTTTTGATGTTACAAACACAGATGATACTGAAACATTGCTTTGTATACTGAAATCATCTAAGCCTATTGCAAAAAGTTGGACATTCTACATTTCCTAAGAGAACTGGAAAAAGAACAACAAAGAGTTGTTTTTTCCTATTAGGTTCACATTAGGAAATTAAAATGAAAGCCACAATTCCTTGAGTTATAAATACCTAAAGTTTATTATGAGAACGGGCATATCTGTAAATCACTCCAGCTGTAGAACTTCTCAGAGATGAGAAACAAGTTGTTTATCGCTAAATTAAATACGAAATTCTTTACCCCTGAAGATCACTTCTATTGCAATTGTCATTGAAAAAGGACTTTAGTTCAGGCATTTCTAATTACACTATGGGTTAATTTTATTAATTAAGAAACACCCAGAAGAGCTTAACATTTCTGACTATTAAAGAGGTGTAAGTGGTCTAACCAAATTGTTAATGATTGCATTCCATTGGAAAGAAGAAATTATTCAATAAACATCCCCTTTCTTCTGGAACACTAGGACAAAGACTGAACTTCCAGGACACAATATTTTATTACAATTACACTTAGTGCTTCTTAAACATGATAGTATTATATTAAATCTGTGCTATAATGTGATTTGCCCTTAACACCGTCAACTGTAGACACAAAGAGTCTGTTGTTAGTTATTTAATAAACAATAATATAATAAGTGGGCTTCCTTATTTGTAAAGGCAGGATAGGTTCATTTGTAGTGCTGATGAAGAGAGCTGGATTTTTTTTATAGGGCATTCTGGTATAGCAGACAAATATCAACTCTTTTAAAAATAGCATGTGAAGCCTTTGAATGTGGTTATTTTTCTTTTTTAAATGTAGCATAGGTCTAGACACTTTGGAACAATTAGAACATTTAAGATTCATTATAGCTGTTTATTCCCGCTCTGCCTGAGCACTTAATGAACCTTTATTTTTATGAAGAAGAATGTTATATCCCATCCCTATCCCTCCTTTCTCGCCCCTGGAAATTTCCTATTCATTGTTTAATTCAGTGTTTCTCATTCAGTGTTTAATAAGAGCTCAGCACAGTGCAAAACACTGGGGAGAAAAATACTAATAAAATTTAGTGCCTTATCTCAAAGAGTTTAGAACTTTTAAAGAATAAGATAGACTTGAACACAGATAATTGCAATGTGGATACCTCAGGATATTGCTTATAACTAGAGTCTACAAATCCACAGCTGGTCTCATGATAACAAAATAGGTACATACAAGGAGTAGTTATTGTGTATATGACTGACCATACTATCTCAAAGGCTAAAATTGATATATTTTATATAAAACCAAGATATTGAGTAAATATACAAAGTTAACCCTTAAAAGATAGAATCTAATCCCAGATGTAGTAAGAAATGCACTAGTAGAAAATTGAAGGCTGATGGGTCAGTTGTGAGTTTTACAGGAAATAGAATATGGTTTATGATATAAACTGTTAATTGCAGATGAACCACCAAGGAATCTATAAAAGTGATTAATAGTATCTGCATAAAAGATACTTAAGATAAATCTGCATAAAAGATACTTAAAATAAAGACAAAGGAAAGGGAGGTAAGTAAGAAAGTATTTCTCGATGGGGAACAGGACACTAATACACCCATGGGGAGAGTATTGTTTATGTCCCCCCAGGAGAGGGAGAGAGGGACCAGACCCCATCCAGAGCACCAAGCTTGCACTGGCAAGGAGCATCAGAAGAACGGGGAGGACAGCAGGGCTGGGCCCAAGCGCAGCTCTATTGACTCCCTTCCAGAAGAAGGCAATACGGAGGACAGCACTGAAGATCTAGTCTGGGGAGAGAGGCTGGGATGTCTAGACCCCATGGGAGAGAACTAAGAGGGATAGAAGGATAGAGGGAGGGAGGAGGGTGGGAGGGAGGAAGGGATAGAGAGAGAGAGAGAGAGAGAGAAACCCCATCTTGGCCCACCAAGACCCAGGAACAACATTCCTGCTCAGAGCAGCCAATGCACAGAAAGGACCTTAGGCCAGCCCCACCATGAGACAAGACTTCCCCTCACTGACCCATAGTGGCACTGGAGACCCTGCAGAACATGTGCCCTGTCTGCCCAGGCACAGCAGGTGAAACGCAAAGAGTGCAACAGGGTAGCAAGAGAAGCAAAGTACGCAAGTGCCCAATAAATCCTGAACATAGACTTCTGACTTGGAGGACAGGGCTGGGCACCTCATCAGATTTGATCTGAAAGCACACATAAGGGTCAGCACACAGACCTGGAACTACCTATTGTTTTTGTTCCTTGTTTTGTTTTGGTTTTGTGTTTTTACTTATTTGTTTTTCTTTTTCTTTCACCCTATGTTTATGTGTATAAGATAGACAAAACAAACAATCCTGAGAAGAAAACAACAGGCCCAGCAGTTTGGGGGTGGGGTAGTGGATGGGAGAGGAGGCAAGTGGGGAGCCAAAAAACACAGGGTTAAGATAACAACAAGAGATCTAAAATCATGGTGAAGAGGGTTTAATACCTGGTGGGATTTAATCAAGTGCAAAGTATCTGAGGAGAATTACTGAGAGTCAAGTGGAAAGTGAGCATGATAGTGGGATAGGAGGAAGGTGAAAGGAAATAGAAGAAAGAACTAGGAGGAAAAAGCTATTTATAGAGGTATAGCTATAGGCATATGTGTATATCTATCTATCTATCTATATACATAATATTAATTTATAATGTAAGGGATAGAGGCCAATGTACATATATTTTATGTTAAGTATTAAGTTAGCAGATGAATGTTGGACTCTACTCAAGGCCTCCCTTAACACAAGAGCACTTTGCTCTAATAACCTGGCACTCTTTGATGCTCACCTTCCTGACATGATCGCTGAAGAAAAATGGATGTATAAGCAAACATGGTGAAGAGAGTAGATGTTGCCCAGCTATCAAAAGATATAGCATCTGGGGTCTTAAAGGCTTGAAAGTAAACACGCAGCCATCCAGCAGGGAAGCAAATAAGCCCACAGGAAGAAGCACACCGGCCTGTGTCATCATGAGGAGTCAGCAGGATCAGGTATCAAGTTGCAAAAGATCCAAAACAAACAACGATATGGAGGCGAACAAGGGGGTTTAAAGTGGATACCCAAAGCCCATCTGCAGACAATTGGATATGCCCCCACAGAAGGGTGATTCAACCAAAGGATGAGTCAACCAAAGGATGGTATAGCACAGATGAAGCACACAGCATTTCTCTAGTTCCTGAATGCTTGCTCCCCCCACTGCCATGACCCAGTTCAAACTTATAAACTGGCTAGATAGGAGAACACACATTGGTACAGATAAGAGCTTTTGACATAGAATTCTGGACAGATAACCCCCTCGGGAACAGTAGTGGGAGTAGTTATATCATGAGGGTAGGGGGATGGTTGGGAGGGGGAAAGGAAGATGGGGGAACTCATCACAAGGTTGGATATATAGACATGTAGGTAAAGGGAAACAATGGAAATTTAGGATATGAAATAATAATAATGTTTATATAATTGATCACGATTCACGGGGGTGGTAGGGTGGAGGAGGGAGGGAGAGGTAGAAAGAGGAGCTATACCAAGCGTTCAAATAGAAAATGTTTTGGAAATGATCATGGCAATATATGTACAAATAATTTTGATACAATTAATGTGTGGAATGTTTTGAGAGCTGTAAGAACCTCCAAAAAAAAGGGAGAAAGAAAGAAAATACTTCTCATTATGGACATGTGGAGCTATTAAAATTCATTGAATTTTTTTTTCCTTCATAGGCAAAGCTTACTCGCTGTTTAACCATACTCCTTCATATATATCTATTACAAAACTCACAGTATCCAAAAGTCTTGTATATAGTGATTGTAGAAACTCAATATTGTCATATCTTTCTCTTTTTATAGTCCTTATTAAGTTGTTAATATTATTTGTGTCTTATAGTCTCTAGCTCTGTTCTCTAATCAATAATGGATAGAGAATTTTTTTAAATCATCTTATTGGGGGCTCTTAGAGCTCTTATCAAAATCCATATATCTATCCATTGTGTCAAGCACCTTTGTACATATGTTGCCATCATCATTTTCAAAACATTTACTTTTTACTCGAGCCCTTGGTGTCAGCTCATTTTTCCATTCCCCCAGTGAGTTGAGAATTTACCCAAAATAATGATGGAGAGACAGATGTGTGATGAGTGTCTCTAATTGTACAAGTATAAAAACAAATAACTAAAACAGTTAACATTCAATTATGTAAGTGTCTTTTCCATCACTTGAATCCCACCAGTCCTTACCATTTCTAATTTCTTACATGAACTATGACCTTCAGTATGGATTACAACATAATATAAAGAAAACAAAATCTTCACAAGTGAATGAATAAGCAACATGAACAGAAAAGATTGAAATTGTGAGGATATTTTTTAACTTAAATCTACAATCATGGAAGCATCAGTCAAAACAATCAAATCATGTTTGTCTCTAATTTGTAAAACGCAGATCAATAGACACAGAAACAATAAAGGGACCTTCAGAAAGAGAACCAACAACGAAAACCTGACAGTGACATACATGACACCGCTGCCTAAAGGTCAACTCAGATACTGAACGATCTAACGCAAAATAACCGGCCGGATGGAAAATGGGGAACTGAAATATCAAATTGTAGCAAAGAAATTACAAAATGCAAAGAAAAAACTGGTGTGATTACAAAACTTCCTACTAGGGAGGAACTAAAGTAATATTATTGCCCCACTAATAGACACATACGTTGTTTGGTTTAACATCAGGAAAGGGTTGAGCCTCTCCCCATTACTTTTTTGTTCTTTATCTAAGAATCAGAGTAATCAGTGAAGCTTCACTATAAGAAGACCATGGAATTGATATTTGCAGGTAACACAACCTTCCTTATTGACAGTGAGGAAGATTTAAAGCACTTGCTGATGAAGATCAAGGATTGCAGTCATCAGAACGGAAACAAGAAGTCCCACAATTGGATCAATAGGTACCATCATGATAAATGGACAAAGATTGAAGTTATTAAGAATTTTGTCTTGCTTCGATCCACAATCAATGCTCATGGAAGCCAAAGTCAAGAAGAGATCACATGAAATATTACATTGGGTAGATCAGCTGAACTGCATCTCTTTAAAGGGTTGAAAAGCGAGCATGTTGCTTGAGAAGTAAGGTGGGCCTGACCGAGACCAGGCTATTTGCAATCACCACATATACAGACGAAAGTTGGACATTACATAAACAGACTGAAGAAAAATCTATGCATTTGAATTATTGGTTTGATGAAGAATATTGTACTGTCAAAAGAACAAACAATACCAGGAGGGTGGAGGGAAGGTGAGGGAGAAAGGGGGAACAGATTACAAGGATCTACATATAA
>NW_022103902.1:3176044-3184599 GCF_000313985.2 Echinops telfairi | reverse complement strand
GCAAGGAAGACCGCCGATGAGATGCAGGGACACACAAGTGACACAGGGGCTGCAACAATTGGCTTAAACATCGCAATGATTGTAAGGTTGCTGGCAGCTTTTTGGTGTTGTTGTGGTTTGTTTTTTCTGTTGTTGCTATAAGTAGAGATAGATTTGATTGCACTTAAAGACGGCAACACAAAACTCTACTTAAAGTTTACTAACCCTTCTATAAAGGTCAATACATGTCATATGTTATTTTAAAAAATCAATGCATATATTTACATAGTTAGTTCTCATCACAAAACAAGAAAGGCATTTTCATTCTTTTTTTACAGAGAATAAAGTCTTACCAAAGAGAAATTGACAATAACGTGTTATACTGCGGATTTGTTTGGGTTCATAGACCGCTGGCTCTTGTGTTTGACCCAATAGGCTGATGGATTGCCGATCAATGCGGGTGTTCTTCAACACAATCCTAACCTACCAGACTATGATTCCGTTGAATCAGCAGTCACAAACCTGCTCTGTCTTCGGGCTTATCTTCAGTTTCTTGGGCCCTGCAGCAAAACAAATCAGGCGAAACCTCCAGCTGAACATCTGATCTACGGACATGGCATTTATTTGCCTAGACTTGAAATTTGCCCACTTCAACTATTGAACGAGCCATTTTCTTGATATAAAATGTCTCTGTGCATATCCATATATCACTGGTTTTGCTTCTTGAAAGAATTTAACATAAAACATTTAGTACCAAGTGGTTGTAGAGAAACAAATTCGTAAGGATGAGTTTTTAATTGTTTCTCAAGTATGACACTGTTAATTCTGACTCCATTTTTATTGATTACTCTGCCTTTATTAGTAAAGAGGGAACTACGAATCCATGGCTTGAAGTAGCTGAACTCTTGAAACAAGGCTTTAAATGATAACGTGTTTGATACATTTCTATAATGTTTTCAGGATGAGGTATATGAGGAAATTGGTTGTTCTGACATACAATGTAAATAAATTGGGAAAAGAAACAGATGAACTCCAGGCTTCTGGGTTGCAACGAAAGTGCTATGTGAAAGATCTCAACATGCTCGCTTGTGATGTAAGAGTGAGCTACATTTCCTTCAGTGTCAGCTGATATTGTCTAAAGCTAAACCCCCAGCCTTACCGTTGTTTTTATTGTAGGGGCTGCCAAGTCAGTTCCAATTGATAGTGACCCTGGGTACCACAGAAGGAAACACTTCCCAGTTGTGTAGTATTGGGCTCACAATAGTTGTTACTCTGAGCCCATTGTTGCAGCCACTGTGTTAACCCATCTTGTGAAGGTCTTCCTCCTTTTCACTGGCCCTCCACTTTACTGAGCATGATGTCCTTCTCCAGGGACTGGTCTCTACTAATAACATGCACTACAGGAGTCAAAAGTCTTGTTGTAAAGGAGCATTCTGGTTGTATTTCTTCCAGAACAGATCCGTTGGTTCTTTGTTGGTCCATGCTACTTTCAAAATTCTTTGCCCACTTTGGGCTCTGGCTGCCTTGAGCCACTTCAGCATCTCAGCGATGTTGCTCCTCTTGAATCCTGTGCTTCCTGAAACTCCTTAAGACACACTTCTGGCGGACTTCCCATGATCCGTCGTGGTTCAAGGGAAGAATTACAGGTCAAGTGAACAGCAATCTAGCTCGAATCACCACACTAGAGACTTTACCCTCAAACAGTTCCCAGAATTGAGTCTGCTTACAGACTTATAGCCCTTGAGTTAATGGGAAGCTCAATCCCTTTGAGGAAGAACCCCACTACACTGCCAGCGCTTATACTGTCGATCTTTCTTCCAGTCTCCTGCGGAGCACATAGTCTTTTCTGAGAGTGACTGCACAGTGGGGAAAATGACGTCATCCGCTGGTAGTTTACTGGACACTGGCTCTGAACCGACACTAGTTCCAGGAAACCCCAAACATTTGAAGGCCCGAGTCAGAATGGGGGCATAAGGAGGTCAAGCTATTAATGAAGACTAAGTTCAGGTTCATCTTACAGTGGGTCCAATGGGTTCTGGAGCCCGTCCTGTGATGATTTCCCCAGTTCTAAAATGCATGATTAGAAAAAACATACTCAGCAACTGGAGAAATCCTCATATTAGATCACTGACATTTGTGATAAGGGATATTATGATAAGAAAAGCCAAGTAGAAATCATTAGAAGTGTTTCTACCTAGGAAAAGAGTAAGCCAACAGCAACAATGAATTCCTAGAGGGGTTTCAGGAGTCCTGGTGGTATGATGGTTATGAATTGGGTTGCTAATCACATGGTCAGTATTTTGAAACCAGGAGAAAGACAGGCTTTCTTCTCCCACAAAGAGTTACAGTCTCGTAGACTAACTGGGTCAGTTATACTCTGTTCTATTGGGTCTCTGAGTTGCTATCGCCTTGATGGCAGTGAGTTTTGAGAGATGAATTGCAGAGATTTGTGCTATTATCAGAGATGCAAATAATGCATGGTGGCTATTTCCAATAATCTCAATAACAGGAGAAAGATGAAGCTTTCTACTACCTAAGTTACAGTCTTGGAAACACACAGGGACAGTTCTACCCTGCCCTATAGGGTCTATATGAGTCAGAATCAACTCTGTTGAAGTAAAGTTACTTGGTCTGTGCAAAAATCAGGCGGATCTGGGAGAATGACAATGGATTATTATAAAAATAACAGGGTAGTAACTCAAATTTCAGTTACTTTTCCACATATTGGTTCATTGGTTGAGCAAATTAATGCAACTCTTAGTACCTGATATGAAATATATTCAGGGTGCTCCTTAGAGGCAAGGATGGCATGGCTTCATCTTATATATTTTAAATGTGTTGTTATGAGAGACCAGTCCCTTAAGAAAGACTGCATGCATGGTAAAGTGTAGAGTCAGCAACAAAGAAAAATAACCTCAAAGAGATGGATTGACAAAGTAGCTACAACAATGGCAGTGGGCAAAGAACTTTGCAAGGATGGCCCAGGACCATGCTGTGTCTTGTTCTGTTGTGCCCAGGGTCACTACGGGTTGAAGCAGACTCATGGCACCTACCAATCGCATGAGATTTTCAGTGGCTGAATCCTCATAATGATATAGTCTAGTCCTACTTTCTCATCTATCTTAGTCTGGAAACTCTGTAAGCATTTGAAACACAGGTGGCATTGATTCCAGCAAGCATGCACAGTACAACAAAATGGCAGAGGGGTACCCCCCCAAAACTGGAATTTTTTTGAAGCTATGTATTTAATTTTTTTTTACAAAACAAACTTATCACTTTCAAAGTACTCTTCATTATACATAATACACTTGACTAATCTGAAATTTAATTCATGGAAACATTTTTCATACTGATCTGTTTGGATGGCTGACAGCACCTCCCTCATTTTTATCCTTCACCTTTTCTTTGTCCTCAAATTGCTGTCCTTTCATGTCCCTCTTCATTCATGGAAACTAAAAGAAGTGATATACAGTGAGGTCAGGTGAGAAAGATGCATGAGGCAATAGAGGCATGCAAGTTTTTGCAAAAATCTGGTGCACAGAGATGAAAAGATGCATTATCATGGTGGCAAAACCAGTCTGCCATCTGCCACAAATCAGACCTTATACATCACACACTATTACACAATGTTTTCAAAACTTCTGACTGGTGGAAAGAACTCCAAATACACTCTGAGTCAACAGTTTCATCCATTCAGGAAGTTGACAGACATCCACAACGTGGTTTGTCATCAACTGACATTTCATTTGTTTGAAATGAGAAAATTACTTGTGCACTTGAGTTTTTCCCATAGTGCTATTCTTGTAAGCTGTGTTCAACATCACAGGTTCCTGCAGCATTATTTGAAAGTAGGAAACACAATTTCAGAACCTCACATGTTTCTTTTAAATCAACCATCACAAAAACCGAGCTTTAAGCAAAACTCCCTTTACAAAATAATTTACTGTGACCAGAGAACTTTCCCACGTGATGCCACTAAATGCACAAATCAGAGCCGTTGCTCAATGCTTGCCTAGCGGGGGAAAATGCATACAAAGAGAGCTCCACCAGCGGAGCTTTTTTCCAGTTTTTTTGGAGGGTACTCCCTCATATACATGTATATATATATATATATATATGTATGTATGCATATAGATATACACACATACATACATATATGGCAATATACATACATATATATGGGAATAGATATACACATATATGGGAATATATATGTATATGTATATATACAGAGTGTGAAAGAGAGAGAGATTTATATCAAGGAAGTTGCTCACACAATTGTGTAGGTGAGCAAATTCCATGTCCATGGATAAAAGGTCAGATTTATCCAAGTATACACTTAAAATTCCAACCACCCCTCTTCAAAGCTGATAAGCATGTACCACACTGAGAGATTATCTTTATTTGAGTAATAATCAGCCCACTTGACAGCATATGCCAAGTTTTTAAAAAAGTACTTTAAGCACCTCATGAAATGCTCCAAATATATAATATACAGCATCAAAAAAATGTTAACCCAATAGTTAATGAATACTTTTAAAATATACACATTTGGTTTTTTTAATGTGATTATTTTAATATCAGGTATAGTACTTAGTTATCTCAAAAATATGTTTTATTTGAGAAAATTATAAATCAAAAACATATTTTCAAACTTCTTGCTCTTGAATTAATAGTACTGTGATTTAAATAATATTAATATTTAATAGTCTAAATAATTACCCGCAGTAGTGCTGAATTAGTCATCATTTAAATGCAAGTATTAATTTTACTTTAGAACACAGAGAATCTTGAAACAGTTACGGTAGATTCTCTAAGGTGTGAGTATGTAGAAAAGAGAAAGTGTAATTCTAATATGAATGTCTTTGCTAATTTTTGTGGTTTAAGAAAAAATGACTCAAATCCTGTGTAATAGTGATAAGCAGGTTAGAATGTCTGAATGGAAAAATGGTACAAATAACAATTCCAAATAAACTCATTTGCTGTTTAATTAGCTGTCTCCACTATAGAGAGTGCGAACTTTGGACCACTCCAAGAGGAATGATCCTTTTGTCTTTGTAGGACACCGTTGTGCTTGGCTCTGCTCCAGCAGTCCTGGTGACAGAAAAGAGAACAGGTTCTCTGGCTCTTTACCTGGAAAGAGAGGAGAGTGGTAATAGAGTTGTAATAAATGTCCTTCTCTTCCCCCTAATTTAAGGATTGCTCTTGATGCTGTGGAAAAATCTAACCTCTTGGAGGGAGAAAAATGAGGTTATCTGTTCCCGGGGAGACTTACAGTCTCAGAATCACTATTAGGGCCACTGTGAATTGTAGTGGACTTAAGAGGAGTAGGTTTAGCATCTGGTCCCACTACTTTAATGATTATTATTATTATTATCAGTTACTATCTACACATACAATTTTTCCTCTTTAACTTTTGTAAAAGTCTATTTTAATTAGCAAAAACATAAAGAAAGGAGAGATCTGGTTCCTTATTTCCCACATAGGTTAGATGTCAGCTTCTCACCGGGTCAGTTTGGACAACCCTAGAGCAAACTAGGAGGGCACGATGTCTCCGGTCCTAGTCTAAGAAGATGGGCAGTGGTGAACTCTGTCAAGCTTGAAAAGAAGAATCAAGTGTATTAAAAATATCTAACATTTATGTAATGCATTTCATTCTTCCTATCCTTAAAGTGTTTTGCAAACATTAAGCTAATTAATTAAGTGAAAGCAATTTGTAGATTAACTGCCTGTCATTGGCAAGGAATACTTGCCCTTGTTTGTTTGCGATTTCATTACTAGGCTTATGGTCTGCTTTTAATTTTAATAGCATTATCCAAGACACCAAGGCCACAGGGATGGGAATGTCTCGGTAAAGTCAGCCACTCATTAGGTGTTAAAATGACCTCAATCACCCAACAGCTCCCACACACAAAACTAATTCATTTGATCACAGCAACTGGGAAAGCTGTAGCTGCAGACATTAGTGTGCCCTTAAAAAAGAAAAACAAACAAAAACTTAATTTTATGTCTTGTAATTTTTACTATTTTGTGAGAAAACACAATGAACTTGAATTTTATAGATAGATTACCTGTTTTATTATGCTGAGAAGAAATGTACCTCTCTTTATAAAATGCTAGCTAAAGAGATTAACAGGACATATAAAATGTTTCATAGGGAAACTTCATAAGCATATGCGAAACTTTTGAGAGCTTAATATCTTCTTGGAAAAAAAACGCTTAAAAATATCACAACTCCAAAAATGAGTTTAACTTGATTTAACGAAGTATCACAATTAAAATATGTATATTGTTACCCAACCAAAAAGGTATAAGGAAAATGAATAATAATGAAAATTGAGACTAAGTAAGTGTGTTTTAAAATTTCCCTTTGAAATATTCTTTCAAGAGAGAAAATATTTCACTGATAAAACTCAAAAGATTTAAATGCACATTATTATTTGTAAGCAGCATGGGGAATTTTCAAGTGCTCAAAGTAACCACCCTATTAATTTGCATTGAAAGACAGACTAAAATTTATCAGGGATAAATTAGCTCTGATCTTTTGGCAATCTTATAAAAACCATAGAGCTTTTTTAAGAGAATATCTTAAAAAATTTATTCTTAAAATAAATTACAGAATATTTCCAATAGAACAAATCATGTTGAAACATAATTATCAAATTTTTAAAAATTTATACTATAATACTATTATATGTGTTTATTAATGAATTAAACTGGCAAGCATAATAACTATGATAATTTTCTCATGCAATTTATATGAATACTATGTATTTAAGTATCTACACAAAAAACTAATGGGTTAAAAATACCTACAATTTTTATTGGTAAGGAAGTCATAGAACTCTTGTGATTTATGGCCTCTGCATTAGTAAGGATTACAAATTTGGGTTACAAAAGAAAGACAATATTTTCTCATCCAAGATCATTTGACCTCACAAATCTCAGTGAGTCTCCTAGACTTACAGCCTCTTTTCTGTGGGCTTGTATTTTAGATGACCATAATTATTCCTCTTGAATTCATTCTTTACTGGATATTTATTATTTATCCTTTTAATTCAAGACCTCTTTGAAAATTTAATACTTTTATTCTTCAGTTCAGTTCCTGGGCAAAGGTTGAATGTAACATCGTTGAAAAACTGATTTTGCTTAACAACATGGCAACAATTTCCTGCCAGTCTTGTTAATATTCCCACTTGCTTGTGCTGCGTGGTATTTTTTGTCTTCATAAGAATAGCAGCAGTGCTAACTAAAGCTCTTTTGAATACACCAGCATGATGGTGACAGCAGCCAATAGCACTGTTAAGCTCTAATGACTTATAATTGTAAATCAAACTTGTCTGAATATCTTACACTCAATATGAATCTTAGCATGTGGGCCTATTATTACTATGTTTCCTAAGGCCGACAGTGAAAACTAAGGCAACTTAAGTGCCAAGCTTTACACAAAGCAAATGGCTCCCTAGTCATCGGGCCCTCAGCCAGGGAAACACCCTGGTCAAATGCTGGAGTTCAATGAAAACGATGCTTTCTGCTTTCAGACTTCTTCACTCTGTCTGCTATGTCAGCGTGGATTTTTATTAAATTTTAACTATTGATGTTTTTATTATGATCTCATTATGGTTGTTTATGGCATGCCTTCCACACCTCAATCATGAGATTATAATATAAGTAAATTATCTGGACCCAAGAAGGCTGCAGGTGGTGTTTCCATTTGTTTTTCCTGTCTCTCCATGAAAGAGTAGAACTATCTAAGTTATTTTATCTTTTGCTCGTGTTCTTTTTTCCCCGGTGACACTCAATTCAGAAAACACCTAAAATTAACTTTAAAAAAAAGTATGCCTCTTTATCTCAACTATATATTTTTAAGGTAATGAAATATGCATGACAGGTTAGGTCAGACTTACTTCTCAAAACTGATCTGTCTTCTTAAGAAGCAAACATGTTCAGAAAATCAAGATTGCACAATTATTTTAAAATGCCATTTTCTAAATCCCTATTAATGAAGAAGTACAGGTATATGCATCAAACAGGTATCATAGTGATCGTGGAAACAACTAGGCCCACTAATGCTTTCACATTTCATATTGCCTACTCTGTGCTACAAAGAGCCCTGGTGGCACTGTGGCTTAGGTATTGGGCTGCTAACTGCAAAGTGGATGAAGCAAATCTACCATCAGCTCCTGAGGTGCTTTTTCACTCCATTTATTCCTGTGAAAATATAATGTCTCAGAAACCCATATAGGGTGAAATTAAGCAGATGGCTGTCGGTTTCTTTAAAATATAATACAATACTATATAATAATATAACAATATAATATAACATGTAACAAAGAGGAAGTGCTAAAACCCTGGTGGGGACTGAACATGATCGTGGGACAGGACGAAAATCAAGAGAAATAGAGGAATGAGCTGAAAGGCAAAGGGCATTTATAGAGGTCTAGATAAAGACATGTACATACGCAAATATGTTTATATGAGGATGGGAAAATAGATCTATGTGCCTATATTTATAGGTTTAGTATTAAGGTAGCAGAAGGACATTGGGCCTCCACTCAAGTACTCCCTCAATGCAA
>NW_022103902.1:3123302-3175321 GCF_000313985.2 Echinops telfairi | reverse complement strand
AAAATGAGGACCTAATGCCTGGGGCTTAAGTGGAGAGGAATGTTTGAGAATGATGAGGGCAATGAATGTACAAATGCACTTTGCACAATTGATGTATGTATGGATTGTGATAAGAGTTGTATGAGCCCCTAATAAAATGATTAAAAAAGAAAGAAAAAATTATACTATATAATAATATAACAATACAATATAACATAACAACATAACATAATATAATATAATAATATATCTATTATACTAAAGGAAGTGGGTACGGGGCTGAAAACTTCTTCTTCCCTATAGGAATAATTTTTTAACACAGGCAACCACGATGAAGGAAGGGACTAAATGTGAGTGTCTGTTAAGTGCTGGCACATCATGTGCATTATACGTGTTAGAGATGCTTCCAGAGTTTCCTGGAGCAGCATCCTTTTGTCTCTACAAAAGATGCCATATCCCCATTTTTCCAAGGTTAAATAAATAGCTAGACAACATGGATCGAGCAAAGAATGGGACGAGGATGTTAATCCACAACTCAGCTTTGGAAGCCAATTGTGTCTTTCCAGAGGTCAGACACAACAGATTTGGGCACATCAAATTTTGAAGTTGGGGGTCTGGTCTGGGATTCAGGAAAACCTAAGCTCAACTTAGATCTCCCAGACACCTAACTGCCTGCTAGGGAAACCATATTCTAAATAAAAAATATCCTATGTATGCAATTATATGGTTCTTCTGTATTTTATGTGACTAATTAAATTGATACATTGGTTGCTTTTCTAATATTAAAGTATCCTTGCATATTCGGCATGCATCCCAATCACCCACCATGAACTATTTTAAAAAATGTTTAGTGGAATTCTGTTGACTAAAATTTTATTGAAGATCTTGGCGTATATATTCATTGGCGTACTGGTTTGTGATGTTGATTCCGGTGCTGCCTTTGCCTTGCGTAGGTATCACAGTGTGGTGGGTTCATAAGAGGAATGTGCTGGGATAACACCCATTTTTATATTGTGGAATAGTTGATTTTTAAAATGGTACTAAGTCTTCTCTAAATGTTTGATAGAATTCTCCACTGAAATCATCAAGGCAAGAGACCTGAGAACTCGAAGGCGAGGCTCACGGAGCCATTTATCCCTCCGCCCTTCAATTAACCCCACATGTGCTTATAGGCGAGGTTCGCATAATAAACTTTAACTAACTCAGCTATTTAATATTTTTGTAGCTTTGTTGATTTTCTCTCGCGTTGCTTGATCTTTAGTTCAAAGTGATGCTTTAAAATCTCCTAAAATTCTCATAGTATGATCGATTTGTCTCCTAATTTGCAAAAAGGTTAATGTATTCTGATGATCTTTCATTTGCTGTGTATATATTAATTATGATTATAGCTTCTTGTTCAATTAAAACTTCCATAGTGATACAATGACCTTCTTTGTCTTTCCTGATATCATTCACTTGATGTCTATTGTTTCTGAGATTACTATTGCTACTTCAGGTTTCTTTTGACTGTTAGTTTGACACATTTTCCCATTCTTTGATTTTTTTACCTATATTTACAATTTTATCTAAGGTGCATTATTTGTAAGCAGCATATTAAAGATTCATGTTTTGCAATCCATTCTGTTTGTCTTCCTCTTTTAACAGGTAGATTCAGTCCATTTGCATTCATTATTATTATTATTGATATATATGATTTTTTTGTCATTTTGTTATGTATATATTTATGACTTTTCTGGTTTTAGTTTTCATGATAATTTTTCATGTTGTGTTCCTGTTGTATATATTTTTTGTCTTCCTGTTACTCTCTATGCTATTTTCATTTTTATCTTTTTATTTGTCTCGCTTATATTGCTTTCATCTTTTTTTGTTGGCTTTAGTTTTTTCACTGTAGGCTCTTTGTTTTACGGAAATATTTTTTCCAAATTCAAAGTAGTTTGTTGAGTTTTGTGAAAAATTCAATATCATCTCCATCTGAGTATTTATTGTCTATTGTGTTCCCCCTGTTATTATTTATTTGTTTGTTTCCGTCTTCATAGGGAATGTTGCCTAGGATTCCTTGCTTTAACATATTTAGTTCTGCTACATTTTGAGTTCATTAGAATGTTCTCCATAACAATTTATTTTCTAATATTTTAGGCTGTGATCTGTTGCTGTTATAGAATTACTTTGAATATATTGGTTTTGTAAATGTGGTATTGTTTTTATAAATCCCTTTAGGTTTTTTCTTGTCTGTAAATGTTTTTATTTATCCCTCATATTGGAGGGATAATTTTGCTGGATATATAATTCTTGTGTGGCAATTTTTTTTCCTTTGAGTATTTTGAATATATCATTCCACTGCCTTCTTGCCTTAATGTTTTTGGTAGAAAAATTTTAACTTCTTTATTGCTGTATAACTTTCAAGTTTATTTCCTTATTGCTAATATTAGAACATTTGGTTATTATATGTCATGTGATTTCTCTTTAGGGTCCATTGTGTTTGTTGTTCTATGGACTTATGACATAGTTATTTTATGTCCGGACATATTGTTCAGGAAGTTATCTCTTAATATTCGTTGACTATTTCTCCCTCATTGTTGTCTCTCCTTCTGTTTGGGGTATGTATCAGGAGTGTGTTGCTCCTTTTGATAATGTTCCATAGTACTCTTAGATTACCTTCAGTTTTTTGTCGTTTTTATAGCCTGGTTTCTTGCATTTTGTTCTGGAGAGGGTCACATTCAAGATCAGCAATTGTTAATTCCAATATTTATATCTTGCTATTTGGGCCTTTGACAATATTGTCCAGTTCTAATATTTTGGTGTTTGCTTTTTACAATTCTGCCTGAAGTTGTTGGTTTTTTTCTAAATTTTTGTTCATTTTGTTGGCATAGTCTTTCGAAGCACATCTGAGTTCTTGAATTATGACATGTCTCTTGTATATCTCTAATTAATTTTTCCTCTAGTCACTTCAAGTAACTGGAGACCCTAACTGGAATCTCCATTTTAGCAGGATTGGTGGATCTCTTCTCCTCCAGGAGCTCCTATGGATTCACATTTGTGTGTCATGTAGTTACGTGTGTTGTCTCCCTCGAGTGTGCAGAGATTGACTACCACCTTGGAGACAGTGTTATTATTGGTTAATTTGTTTTCTTCTGTTTTTCTCTGCATATGAATAACCACACACCTGCTGTGGAACTGGTAGCCATACCTCAATATGAAAGAGCTGAACAAAAGATCGAAGCTTCGAGGTGCAATGTTGAAAGATTCAATGTACCAAGCATTAAATGATGCCCATAGCATCAGAGAGAGTTGGGAAATATAGTTTTCACCCCAAAAGAAATGGTCAACATTCAAACATTTCCAGAGATCATATATAATCAAGAACCAATGATATTGAAGAAAGAATTCCAAGCTGCACTGAAGGAATTAGCAAAAAGGCCAGGCTCCATGAATTGGTAAAAAAAAATAACCAGCTAAATACCAAATAAATTGCTTCAACATTACAAGCATTTACTAGTCTATGCCAAGTAATCTGGAAGATAGCTAGCTATCTGGTCAGACAACTGGGAGAAATACAAATTTGTGCCCATTCCAAAGTAGGTGACCGAAGAAACGAGGTGTCAAAGGGATCAGATATCAAGCATCAAAAAACAAAAAAACATAGTGTGAATGAGGAGGAGTGTGGAATGGGACTCAAAGCCCATCTATAGGCAACTGGACATCCCCTTACAGAAGGGTAGCAAGGAGGAGACAAGTCAGTCAGGGTGTGGTGTAGCAACAATAAAACATACAACTTTCCTCTAGTTCTTAAATGTTTCCCTCCCCCAACCCACTATCGTCATCCCAAATCTACCTTACAAATCTGGCTAGACCAGAGGATGTACACTGGTACAGATAGGAACTGGAAACACAGAGAATCCAGGAGAGACGAACCCTTCAGGACCAGTGGTGAGAGTCGCAATACCAGGACGGTGGAGGGGAAGGTGGGGTAGAAAGGGGGAACCTATTATAAGGATCTACATATAACCGCTTCCCTGGGGGATGGATAACAGAAAAGTGGGTGAAGGGAAGCATCAGGCAGTGTAAGACATGACAAAATAATAATTTATAAACTATCAAGGGTTCATGAGGGAGGTGGGGCAGGGAGGGAGAGAAAAAGGAGGAGCTGATAGCACGGGCTTAAGTAGAAAGCAAATGTTTTGAGAATGATGAGGCTACTAAATGTACAAATGTGCATGACACAATGGATGGATGTATGGATTGTGATAAGAGTTGTATGAACCCCCAATAAAATGATTTTTAAAAAAAGAAAAACAAAAAAAGAAATCTTCAAACAATATGATTAATATCAAATCAAAATAAGATTTTGCTTAAGATAAATCAAAAATGATTACAGAAGTATATTAATAGGGAGCTGCCAGAAATTTAAGCATAATTCAGAAGAGGCTGTGACATGAGGGATGCCATCAGATAAGCCTTGGCTGAAAGCAGAGAAGAGCACAGAGATGTTTGCTTGTGGTCTATTGATTAAGCAAAGGTAGTCAGCTGTGTGGACCATCACAAATGATGCACAACATTGTGAAGAACAGTATTTCTTTAACACTTCCTTGTCCTTATGGACCTCTTGGTGGGCCGAGAGTTAATTGTCCTAACAGAACAGGGGAATGATGTGTTGTTTAAAATTAGGAAAGATGTGTGTCAGCGTTGTATGTTTTCACCACGATTATTCAATATATATGCTAAGCAAATTATCCGAGAGGCTAGACTATATAAAGTAATATACTGCTTCAAGATTGGAGGAAGACTCATTAATAGTCATTGATATACAGATGACACCCCCTTGCTTAGTCAAATTGAACAGAACTTGAAGCACGAATGGATGGAGATCAATAATTAGGGTCCTCAGTTTGGATTATAATTTAACACAAAGGAAACAAAAACAATTTCACAATGCCAATAAGCAACATTAGGATAAATGGAAACTCCACAAAATCTTAATAATAATTTGTAATATGCATACTACACATAACCTGCTTGCTAAACATTAAGAACACTTTAAATACTTGCTGATGAAAATCAAATACTGTAACATTCATTATGGAATACAGCTCAATATAAAGAAAATAAAAATCCTCAAAGGACCAAAGTCAGCATCATGATATGTCGAAAAAAGTTTGACATTTTTTTTTTGCTTTTAAATTGTTTTATTGAGTGCTCTTACAATTCTTATCACAATCCAAACATACATACATTGTTATCAAGCACATTTGTACATTTGTTGCCATCATCATTCTCAAAATATTTACTTTCTACTTGAACCCTTAATATCAGCTCATTTCCCCTCCTTCCCTGTTCCCCCCTCCCTCATGAACCCTTCATAATTCATAAATTATTATTATTATTTTGTCATATCTTACATTGTCTGACATCTCCCTTCACCCACTTTTCTGTTGTCCATCCCCCAGGGAGGAGGTTATATGTAGCTACTTGTAATCAGTTCCCCCTTTCTACGCCACCTTCCCTCCCCCCTCCTGGTATCACCACTCTCACCACTGGTCCTGAAGTGGTCATCTGACCTTGATTCCCTGTGTTTCCAGTTCTTATCTGTACCAGTGTACATCCTCTGGTCTAGCCAGACTTGCAAGGTAGAATTGGGATCATGATAGTAGGGGGAGGAAGCATTTAAGAACTAGAGGAAAGCTATATGTTTCATCATTGCTACCTTGCACCATGACTGGCTTATCTCCTCCTGGCAAACCTTCAGTAAGGAGGTGCCCAGTTGCCTGCAGATGGGCTTTGGGTCTCCACTCTGCACTCCCCCTCATTTACAATGATATGATTTTTTTTTGTTCTTTGATGCCTGATACCTTATCCCTTCGACACCTTGTGGTCACACAAGCTGGTGTGCTTCTTCCATGTGGGCTTTGTTGCTCCTGAGCTAGATGGCCGCCTGTTTACCTTCAAGCCTTTAAGACCCCAGATGGTATATATTTTGATAGCCAGGCACCATCAGCTTTCTTCACCATATTTGCCTATGCACACAGTTGTCTTCAGTGATCATATCGGGAAGGTGAGCATCCATTGATATGACTTTTTGTTCTTTGATGTCTGTTTCTTTTTTGTTGTCTTCGTTGTGTTCTCATTCTTCACCTTGTCTTGCTATGCTTTGTTTTTTGGTGCATATTATAATCTCTACAGATCTATCTAGATAAGATAGGTTGGATGAACAGTCTGGAGGAGAAAACAACGGGATCGGGACCGATGATTCGAGGGGGACATGGGAGAAGGGGAGGTGGGGGCAAGGAGGTGGTGTTGACCAACCCAGAGAGAGGGGACTAACAAGTGATCCAACATTAGTGGCAAGGAGGGTGTGAAAGGCCTGGTAGGGATTCAACAAGGGTAATGTAACCAAGAGAAATTACTGAAACCCAAATGAAGGCTGAGCATGATAATGGGACAACAGGAAAGTAAAAGGAAATAGAGGAAAGAACTGGGAAACAAAGGGCATTTATAGAGGTCCAAATACAGGCATGTGCATCTGTAAATGTATTTATATAGGATGGTGGGGGAAAAGGTCTACGTGCATATATTTATAGGTTTAGTATTAAGGAAGCAGATGGACATTGGACCTCCACTCAAGCACTTACTCAATGCAAGAACACGCTGTGCTATTAAATTGGCATTCCATGATGCACACATTCCCGACAGGATCGCTAAAGACAAATGTGTGCACAAGCAAATGTGGTGAAGAAAGCTGATGGTGCTTGGCTAACAAAAGATATAATGTCTGGGTTCTTAAAGGCTTGCAGATAAACAAGCAGCCATCTAGCTCAGAAGCATCAAAGCCCACATGGAAGAAGCACACCAGCCTGTGTGACCAAAAGGTTGACATTTTTAAGGATTGCATTTTATTTTGATCTGTAATCAATGTGAGCATGGAAGTAGGATTCAAGTAATTAACTGGTATGTTGCATTGAGAAAAATCTGCTGCTTAACACTCCTTTAAAGAGTAAAGATCAAAAATGTCACTTTGAGGATTAATGTACACTTTACCCAAACCATGGAACTTTCAATCACCATACATGCACATGAAAGCTGGATAGGGAATAAGGAAGATCACATAATAATAACGGCACTGGAATTATGGTGCTGGCAACGAATATTGAAAGTGTCATGGAATGCAAGAACAGACAAATGTCTTTTGGAAGAAGTATAGCTAGAATGTTCCTTAGTAGCGAGGCTGGAAAGATTTGGTCTCAGGTACTTGGGACATGTTTATCAGTAGAGCTTCGTCTCTGGAAATGAACATTATGCTGGATAAAATAGCGGATCAGTGCAAAGAGGAAGACCCTCACTGAAATGGCCTGCCACGTGGCTGTCACAGTGGGCTCAGATCTAACAATGATTGTGGGGATGGACTGAACTGAGCATTGTTTCATTCTGTTGTACACCAGTCCACACTCAAAAATAATTGGGGACAAAGTTATGAAAATGTTTTAACCATAACACTTTAGTGGAGTCAATATTTGGACCTGAGTGTTCAAGGGCAGTCTCAAGAGGCATCGAGGGTGATGGAAACACAGTCTACAAAGATGATGTGCTGTGCCCTACTGTGGAAAGTAGCAACTTTCATCCTTCAAGCTTGGGAGTGGCCATCTGAGTTGAAACTGTGGGTGTCCCCCGATCCAAAGAAAGTACAACGTGACCTACAGATTGACCTTGTGCTGTATGGTCATACCTAATGTCCATATTACTGTGGGTCACAAGACCTCACATTGTTGTGAAACTTTAAAGCAATGTTGGCCAAAGAAAAACAATCACGTCCTCTCCAATCAATAAAATTTTATCTTGGACCACTTACAAAATGCCTAGGAAGTAGGAGGCACTTCTGTGTCAAAATGAAACCCTTTAGTTTTGTTTCCAAAGATGCTGTTGGAGGTGAAGTTTTGCTTCTGGTGATGTATCATGTAAATACAAAATGTAAAAGCATGCCTGTCATAATACTTAACATACAACCATGTTCTAGCTATATAAATCATGCAACTGTAAATAACACTGTTAATTCTACTGCTTATGCCTTTTACATTATACTAGGGAATAAAATTCACTAATCTAGGATGGCAGTGTGCAACAAGGCATGACTGATTTTGTGTGGGATATCACTCTACAGGGTACTTGTGGGAAATAATCACAGCCCCCACTGCTGCCAAGATAAGTTTTTTCTCACTTTTAATTAAAATCTATACTTAGTTTTTCTGGTGTTTGTAATTTCGACTGTTTATACGAACTACCTGCTTCCATTATTTTAAAATTATTTTTGAATTACACTATTAACTTTTCTAGGGCAGAGCATGTCAACTAAATGAAGTGCTTAATTATTTTAAGTAGCCTCAAATTGTCTCCACTTAAATAGTAACTGAACATCGTTTATGGTGTAAGATAAACACTTCCATGTAACAGAATCGCTTTAATATAAGACATGTATTATGTACTGACGATAGTGAAAAAGAGGATGTTCCTCAATGAGATGGGTTGACCCCTGGCTGTATCAAGGGGCTCAAGCAGAGCAGCGTTTTTGGAGATGACCCAGGACTCATCATTGCTTGCTCTAATGTGTATAGAGTCACTATGGGTCAGAACCAACTTGGTGGCATCTCACAACAGAAACAATTATTTGCCCAAAGTTGTAGATACATTTGTATTGTAAGTGATGACTTCCAATGTATAACACCTGAACATTTTCATAAATGGAGTTAGTGTCATGCAGCTGTTTATGAAAAGTTCTGTACACACAGCATGCATCCATTTACTCAAGCTCACAGAAGCTTCAGAATGCATCTTTTTGAAATGCATGGCATCTTAAAATGTTTGTGTATGAATCATATAGCATGGTTGAGATTTCTGAAGATTACCATTGTTGAAAGGAGCCCTGGTGGGCTAGTGGGTTACTCTTGGGTTACTAATACAATGTCCGTAGTTTAAACCCACCAGCTATTTCTCAAAGATGAGATCTTTGCTTCCTGTAAAGATTGTCAGCCTGAAAACCCATAGAGCACTTTGACACCGTCCTGAAGGCTCAGTCTGAGTAAGATTGTAATGGATGGCAGTGAGTTTACCAATTTTGATCATCTCTCCCTTTACATGAACACACTGCAAGATAAAGAACAAAAGTAGTTTTTCAATGAGAATTTCAATTGCTAACTGCTCTGATTTATTAGTATTTTTGTTCTTAAAATTTAAAGTTAGTTTCAACTAAATTATAAACTACATCATAGCATAGAACTTGGATGTTATGCAAGAGTAACTAAACCTTAGTCTTAAATTCTTCAGATCCAGAGTTCCATTGTTTGACTCTGCATCTGAACGCAATGTGCTTCTGTCTGAGGGAGAGTTGGTGGTGAGACTGGTGTGAGAAGGAGAGAGCTCTCCCTTCTGACACTAGCTCTTTGGTGGTCTTATAGCATGTTACATTTGGTACAATTAGCCTGGTTCCTTCTTCTTTCTTTTTCAACATTTTACTGATTAATATTTTTGTTCCCTGTCTTCATTTAAAGATAAATAAATTTATTTTTAATGTATAGCCAGTGTTTCAATGCATTTATTGAGAAGCTAATATGTATCATTATTATGTAAAGCCCAAGAGAAATTTGAAAAGACTAATATTAGTTCAGATGTAGAATAAGCTATTACAGCAGAATTCCACTTTGAATTGTGCCTTTACTACACTCATCTTAATGACTAGAAGCATCTTAATTTATTTCTGAGTCAGAAATACAATGAGTGGGGGATTTTACCATGTATTCATTTGATCACAGTTTCAGGAGCTATAAGTCTGCGTTTAAGATAATAGTTCTATGTGAAGACTTTCTTTGTCTCAGCATGGGGAAAATCGTTGTCTCAGCTTCTTCTGCATCCTTCTTGCCCAAGATCACCACATGCTATTGTTCTTTTCCTTATTTATGCTTGCTTGTTTCACTGCCTCATCCACTCCTTTATTTCCAATAGTCATTGGATTTAGGAAAAAGTCTATACTGATATGGCTTATTGACCAAAGAAAACCTATTCCCCAAAGAAGTTACATACATTGGAATAAAAAGCCAAACTCAACTCCCTTGAGTCTATTCTAATGCAAAGCAACCCTTTCAGACAGAGCTGAACTAACCCAAAGGGTTTCCGATGCCATAACCTTTAAGGAAGCAGACTGCCAAGTCTTGCTTTGATGGAGAGGCAGGTGGACTCAAACTGCCAACCTTTCAGTTAGTTCGTCAGCTGTTTCTTCACTGCACCCCCAGTGCTTCCTCACAGGCATATAAGGGAGAGGTGATTCGAGAGTAGTTGCGTCATGGCGTCAAAAGAGAAATGAGTGCTAAAACCTACGGAAGACCTTGAGAGGAGAGGAGAAATCATATTTTTGGGTTTTGATTTTAAAAATTATATAACTTTAGTTCCTAAGCTTTACATATTAATTTCCATATATTACTTTAAATATCTGTGTGCATTATTTTGCTTCATTTATATGGAGTTCCTCAACTTAAAAAGATTTTCTAGCCATAGTCTAGAAATATGATAAATATCTCTCCTTATGTAGGCAAAGGGCATTAACATGTATCAGAATGACCTAAGGAAAACATGAAAGCTATATTCTGAAGTAAAGAAGAGTGCTTAGGAATTGTTCCAGAATAAGATCTTGTATGGGAAGAAGAGTTCCCTAGAAACTATATAATGAGTAGATAGAAAAAGCCTGCTGCAAACAATGAAATTGAACTCCAGGAATTTTGTAGAAAGAGTCCTTTACAGTAGATAGTATTTACATTAAAGCACTCTTATTTTTCTGATTCGTATTCATTCCACAGTTACACAAAGGAATGACAGACTGTAAGAGCGAAGCAGAAGGGACTCTATGAAGATCAACCAGAGGATCAAGGCAGGCAAGGGAAATGGAATTCTTCTACTTCCATGGTTAGTATAACAACTTCCCCGGATAAATTTGTCAGAATATGGATCCCTTAGCTGGGACAACAGGCTAATTCACTAAGCTGTTAATATACAGTAGAAAAAGGAAGCCTTCTACTCTTATACAGAGTCATCACCTCTGCACCCATTGAGGGAAACGAATGTGCAAAAGTGCTTGACACATGGATGGATGTGTGGACTGTGATAAGAGCTGTAGGAGCCCCCAATAAAATGTTAAAGAAAAAAGAGTTATCACCTCAGAAACTCACAAGAACGATTCCAGTCTGTTCTATAGAATAACTGAGTTGCAATCAACTCAATGGCAGTACAAATCCACACAGAGGCACTTCACAAAAATCTCTGGTGATCTACTTGTGCAAAAACCAGTTATTGAAAAACCTATACAACACAGTTCTACTCCTATATCCATTGGATCTGAATCAATTTGAGTCGCTGTTACGGTAACTGCAAACAGTGAGCTTACTTTCTAGCCACAGATCTTGAATTTGTAAGATGCAGATCGTCGATCCATTGGGACACGTCAGCTCTTAAGTATTTCTCCACCTTAGATCCATCGCATGCACATGTAACTTTGTTTCCTTAACACGTGCTGCGAACCCATAATGCCCAAGATTAACTTTAGACAAAGTTGGATGCAAGCAGGTTTTATCGTCAAGTCTGCCTCCAGGAAAAGCCTCTGTAAACTATGAGGCAATAAAGAGATGGTGTCCTAGTGAATCTACAGACCATTCCTCAAGCCATGAGGGAACTTCTGTAGAGAATGTGTTCGAAAAGGATGAAATGATTATCCCCTGCAGGTTTCATTCACAGGGAAGGAGTATAGTAAAATGGATAAAAATGGAGTATATGACTGCTCGGCTCAAATCTGGCACCTCTTAGTGAAATCCTACCAAATATTTTATTTATCTCCACTCTCTCTCTAAATTCTAACACTTAAATCCAAACAAACCCTTTGGTACCGAGACTGCACACACAGGAAAAGTGTGTGAGAAAGAAGAAAAAAATGGTCTACATTATGCAAATCACCACTTATTTCAGGCTATACTTCAGTCATCTGAAGTATGAAACTGTGTCTACTATTAATAAAAGTAGAGTTTGTAATGTCCTCACACATTTCACTACTTTTATGAGCAACTTCTAAATATGTGTCAACACAAGTTAGATTATTATTTAGATAGAAATGATAAAAGCGAAGTCTTCTTTATTATCTTTAAATTAACCTAAAATTCACCTCCCCTTTCTACCATAGCAATTTTTAACCAGCATGGCAGGGACACTCATAAATTAGGAAAGCATTCCAGGCGAAATGAATTTGGGAAAATGTGCGAAGTATCCACAGAGCAGGCATGGTGTAGTCACGTTCAAAGCGTATATACCTTTGTTCCAGATAGTTCACTGTACTAACACAAAAAAACCCCATATTGCATTGACACACAAGCATGCGAATGCCAAAGTCTTACTCATGAGAGACAGGTGTTAACTTGTAGGAGTGCGTATTGTTCATATGGTATTTATGTCTTTCAAATTTATTTGACATTCCAGAAATAATGTGATTGAGACTCATGAATAAAATTGCAATCATTTTCCTTCTGCATTATATTTTTTTCCTTAATTTTCACTGTCTCTGGGAAGTTAAGATGAGGGAAATGTATCCATTTTCTTTACTTAGACACAAACAAATTGTACGTAAGAAAATCACTAAACTGGGTGGAGCACATTTTATTTTTGAACGTCTGATTCTTGTGGTTTCAAGTGAAGGAGTCTATTCAGTTACTTTAAAAATGACGTGACTGTGTAACTGAAACTAACCAGAGAGTAATAAGACCATATAGGGTTCTTGGAAGAGGAAAAAGAAGGATCCTGTTAAGAAACATTCTATACATTTTACTGTGCTAATTCATGGTACAACTTATATGACAAGATATATGCATCTAATCCACTAGATGACTCTAAGAGAGAGCAAGGTTACTGATACTGACACGAGAGCACACTTGTACACACATAAAATGAAATGTCACCTGCTTATATGTAGTATTTACCTCTTCTCAACAAACAAAAATAAATGTTAATATGAATCCGTTCATAAGTATTTCAAATATTTCTGACGATCAAGCCCTTGCTGCATACTTTTGGATCACAAAAAATAAAGAGAAGACAGATTAGGACAAATTAAGGTTACAGCTTATAGCTTTGACAGGCAACACATACTGAAAAAGAAAACTAAAAAGGAAATGACATGAACTGATTTCAATAATGTATGTGTGTGTATATACAAGAAGTAAGATGTGTAATCAGTACTACTCTCATTGAACAAAATATTGCCCTATGCTACTGGAAATTAGCATAATTAATAACCAAAATTTGAAGAAGGAAAAACATGAGGTGGTTATAAAGGAATAAATAAGACAAGCTGACCCTAGATTAAAAAGAAAGGCAAGCAAAGCCGAGATGATGAGTGTGAGATCAAAGACAGTCCTCTAGTTAGAACTCCAACACATAACCCATGAGTCAACGGGGTCCGTAAAAAAAAAAAACAGCCCCTTGCAGAGGGGTCTCGGGGAGGAGATGAGCCAGTCAGGGTGCGATGTAACAATGATGAGAAATACAACCTTCCTCTAGTTCCTAAAGGTTTCCTCCCCGCTCCCACTACCATGACTCGAATTCTATCTTGCAAGACTGGCTAGACCAGAGGAGGTACACTGGTACAGATAGGAACTGAAAATACAGGGAATCCAGGACGGATGAGCCCTATAGGACCAGTGGTGTGAGTGGCAAAACAGGGAGGGTAAAGGGAGAATGGGTAGGAAAGAGGGAACCGATGACATGGAACTGTGTGTGACCTCCTCCCTGGGGGACAGACAACCGAAAAGTGGATGAAGGGAGATGTCGGACAGGGAAAGATATGACAAAATACCCATTTATAAACTATCAAGGGCTCATGCGGGAGGGGGGAGCGGGGAGGGAGGGGAAAAATGAGGACCTAATGTCGGGGGTTTAAATGGAGAGAAAATGTTTTGAGAAATGATGTACAAATGCGCTTTACACAATTGATGTGTGTATGGATTGGGATAACAGTTGTATGAGCCCCTAATAAAATGTTAAAAAAGAAAAGAAAAATAAATAAATAAATAAAATAAAAAACAGCAAAAACAAACAAATGAAACAAAAATGCTAGAAAGGCTTGAGTTAGTTTATTGTGCCAACCTGGCCAACAAACACATGAGAGGTTAATTGAAGGGCAGAGGGATAAATGGCTCGGTGAGCCTTGCCTTTCTTCTTCTTGGGTCTCTTGCTTTCTGATGGTCAGACCAGGATGTGGCTGCCTTAGCCATTTCCCTGCGTCAGCCGGCAAGGCTCACTTCCTGCAAGACATCCCCTGAGGAGAAGCCACATGGACCTACCCCGATGCAGCCCTGGGTGCTGGAGCAGCCGTGTGGAGACCCCTGGCAGTGCCGAGATGCTTTCATGTTCACTGATTCGTGTTTCCTCCTCCAGTCAGTGTCATAGTGTGTGTTTTGTGAGATGGAGGAGGACTTTGTGGATTGTTGTTGGACATATGGGTTAATGTTGGACTTGTGGGCTTGGGGAGCACTGGGTTTGGATGTTTTCTTGATGTGCATTTAACCTTTATATAAAACTCTCTCGTATACATGAGTTTCTGTGGATTTGTTTCTCTAAAGTACCCAGACTAACACAGTGGGTCAGCAGCAGTCATTAGCTTGGGAGCTTAGCGAAGCAGGCCCGGATTGGGATATCAAAGTCAAGCAAGGCGACCCACAAGCCTCAAGTTCAAGCAATGTATGCACCAGCAACATGGAGAAGCAGGTCTCATAGGAGCCTCAAGCTCTGGCGACATGATCCATGGGTTGGCTTGGTCCACAGGTAGTTTAGCTCACAGGTTGAAGCAGAGAACTAGCTAAAGTAGCAGCATGCTGGTCCAATCACCAGAGAGCAAGAGAGAGTGGGGCAGGCCTTGCAGAGTGATTGCTCCATTTGCCCTCCAACCAAACTGCCACCTGATTCATCTCACATCCCTATTGGCCAGGTTGGGACAATAAACCCAACTATCACAGTCCCTGTATTGAGTTCCCTTTACTTGTCCCTAAGAAAGTCTCTTAGTTCTCACATCTGGAACATTGAATAAGTCCTTATTTAATGGATATCTGTTTTGAAACGCACACAAGATTTCTGTTTAAAGAAACAAAGCCAGATTTCCACATTAGCCTAGACATTTAAAAATGGGCTCTCTGAAAACACAAGCAGAAGGAAATTCCGACATTGGTGACATTCCATTGAAAAGTCTGCCCCTGTACATAAACTGAAATGCACGAACTATCAATGGAAGCATATCTCCATAGTTGCATGGGAGGAAAATGAAGAGGAAAGTAAATAAAGCGTCGTGAGCAAAGTAGAGTTTCAGTAGTCACAAATATACTAGTGCTTTTTACCTTACTCAGGAGTCTATTTGTATTTGAATATGACCATTTGAAGGCAATTCACTTAAAGTGGAGACAATACAGGAAGATATTTAAAAACCTACAGACAATGAGATGACATTAATAGCAATTGCATTTGCATTTACAGACTGCTCTGGAGATTTGAAGTTATTTAATTCGTATATGCTCATACAATACGGCTAAAATACTACTACAATAGTTAACAGTGAAATCATTTTTGACTCATGGTGACCTGTGTGTTCACAGCAGGACACCTCCGTAGCGGTTTCAAAAAGATGTGACCTTTTTGAAGTGGATCACTGAACTTTTCTTCTGAGGACCTTTTGGGTAATTTTGAACCATCGATCTTACCATTAGCAGCCTAATGTTTAACCCTTTGCTTCATCTAGTGGCTTCTCTGAAGTAGGAGGGGATAGATAGAATTATTCACCCAATGAATTAGAAATCTGAGGCAAAAAGAAAAGGAAACATGGTCGCTTATTCAACCTCTCAAAGGTAATTTTTCAAGACTATAGTTTAAGCTAAAACATCAAGTTGGCTGATGTGTAGTTTAAAGATTTTTTTATGAGGAACATGAATAATTCTTTTAAATATAATCTACAAGGAAAGTAATGTGCTCTACAGTAAAATTACTTTAAATCAATGTTCATTTCACAGTTTAAAGATTTATTTCAAATATCAGCTTTAAACTGATTTAAATATATGCTACATTTTAAAATTTTACAGATTGAATATAAACATATTATGCTTTGCAAATAATACTTTTGAATGATGAGAAAAACTGGATATTTCAATCTAATTTACTTTTTAAGAATGTGGAACAATAGTTTGAGAATTTAAGTCATCCAAGGTCGTGGAGATTTATAAGATACAGTGTAACCAATATACTGGGTAATTTAGACTGTGTTTGTATAGCTTGATGAGTTATATGTTGGTAAGAACTCAACCACTTATTTACCTAGTGTTATTTGATAAGAAATTATTTTAATTTTTAATTATAAGAACAAAGTAAACTGTTTTGCGATGCCATAATATACCCATAGAAACAGAAATGACCTCAAAAATTAAATATACACTTGAATGAATTTACCCAAATAGATCACTCTGTGGAACCCTAATTTCACGCAGAATAAAAGCCCGATCTTTATCAGAAGTGCCAGAGGTCTTCTGTTCTCGGAAGCAGCTATATGTGTGCTGTGCACTATTAAATCAATCTGGGCTCACAGTGAGCCTGTAGGGCACAGTTGAACTAATTATTTACTAAGCAGCCCCAATTCTGAATGCTAAAAATCATAAGTGATTTTTGTCTTGCTTTGAATTTTTACAAAGGAAATAGACAATACAATTTATTTTAGTCTCTGGATATTTTTTACAATATTGTGCTTATCAAAGTATTGCTTATCAATGCTATTACATGTGTTAATGTGCAAGTATTCAAATCAATTTTATTACAGATAGATATTTAGGTTGTTTTTTATTTTTGATCATTGTAAATAGTACAGTTTAAAAATCTCTATATATATAACATTTGATGAATATATGTTGAGTCTATTCATAGGAATGGAATTTCTTGATCCTTGGCAATGCTTTAGTACACCTTTAGTCTATACTGATGAATTTCCAAAGTATTGTATTTCAGATTCAGTTGTCAAAATTTTTATGAATATTTGATGTTTAGTATTGCATTGCAACAATATATAGACTTGGAAAAATGAAATCTTTAAAATATAGACTATTCCAATCAATGTGTCTTCCTTCATTTGGGTCTTTATAAATTCTAAAATATTTCATCATTCCCATTGTCAATAGTGTTTATAGGATTTTTAGAGTTACTTTTAAGATATTTACCATGTTATAAGTAGTGGATTTTCAATTGTTTGTTGCTGGAGTGATTACAAAACGACATGGTGTACCAATTTGTGGTAAACTGATATGTAATGAAACATTCTATATTCAACCAACTTCACATGTAACAGTCCAATTACATTGATTATGAACATCATGTTGTTCAAATATCACACATTTGTTTGAAAGGTCTTATTTGAAAATTCTTATAGGTGATCTTATAGTTGAAAGGAATAATATAAAAAGTTCTAATGTATCTTTACCTAGATTCTAAAGGTGATATCTTACAATATAGGTATGACATTGGTACATTGTCACAAAAGTTAGAAAAGAAGCAAGACATTCACAGGAAGTAAAAAAGAGAATTACCTGTGGTGATGTAAATGCTGTACATTTGAATGACATAATGATTTGATTAACTATGCATTTTCAAAACTCTTCAAAGTTTTGTTCAGTTTGAGCTATTTTAGCTATGCCTCAATTTCATTAAACTTAATCAGACGTTTTGTGGATAAAAAAAGGAATTCCTATCATTTCCTCTTATATTCCAAGAGTTTGGGAAACTTCCAAGAACATGCAATAGAGAATATTAGTGCAGTTGTGTATTAATCAACGTTAAATCATAGAAGCTTCAAAAATTAGATTTGGTGAATTTTATGTTATATAATTGCCACTGTTTTCCCATATAAGCGTTGATCTCTATTTACTACATCTTTTTTTGTAAATTTTCAATGTACAATTAGCTAAGAATAGAACCCACATGATTTAAAAAGAAAAAAGGAAGCCATTTATTTTTCTCAGAAGGTTGTAAACATACTGTTTACTTTCTAAGGCTTCCATAACAAGATACCATAAAGATGGTGGTCTAAATAATAGACATTTATTTTCAGACAGTTCTGGGTGATAAAATAAAAATTGAACATTTTCAGCTATGTTCCCTTATTCTGAGTGGTTTTGTTTTAATTGAGTATTTTCAGAAAGAAAGTATGCCACACCTCTTTCTTAGCTTCTAAACGCTAGAACAGTGGTTCTCAACCTGTGGGTCGCACCCCTTTGGGGCTCCAATGACCCTTTCTCAGGAGTCGCCTGACTCATCACAGTAGCAAAATGACAATTATGGATTAGCAACCAAAAACATTTCATGGTTGGGGGTCACCACGACATGAGGAACTGTAGGAAAGGGTCACGGCATGAGGAAGGTTGGGAACCACTGCTCTAGCATCTAGAGGTTGCCAGCAATTCTCGGCATCCTTTTGCTGTTATTTGATACAGCTGCCATCTGCCTCTATCATCACATGGCCTCTATATTTGCCATTTGTGTTACTCTGTATTTTATTTGTCCTCCATATTTTAGAAAATGCTTCCCAGATGGGATTAGGGTTAGAAGCTACCCTTTTAGGGAACACCAGGTGGGTTTGAACTGCTGACCCTGCAGATAACAGAACAATGAGCAACCCACTACACCAAAAACTCGTTTATTTCCAGAGGATCATTGAAACAAAACGTAACCAAACTCACTGCCATTGAGTAGATTCAGACTCATCTAGAGCTTACAGGACAGCGTTAAATTGCTCCACAGGATTTCTAAGCTGGTAAATCTTCCTGGAAGCAGATGGATGCCTCTTTCTCCTCTGGAGCTCCTGGTCAATCGACTGCTGCCTTTCAGTTAGCACTCAGCATTCAGCCCATATCACCACTGGGGGGTGATAATGAGCACAAACATACCCGAAACGATGTCCTTAACATAGTTCTAACATTTGTCTATTTCTTTGTTTCCTGGGTACTAAGTCTTGCTCTCACAACTTATTCTAGCGTCACAGCTGATCCTGGAAACAGAGTACTGCCATTTTCTATGCTTATCTGAAGCACTCACTTGTTTTTTCAAGAAAGCGTATGAGCTACACTACAAGATCCGTCTAATGGCAGTGGAAGGAAAGAGATCAGCTTCTATTGTGTTAAACATTTTTTGCCTCCCACCAATTCTCCTGAAATACAGTCATACCTGAAGAGCAGGAGTGAAGACTCTACAATCTTCGAATAATATCTCCTACATTCACATATGCTGTGACTTTAATGTAGACATAAACCTGAATCAACACCACTTTGATGTCATTTAGTGTTCCTTGCTTTCATGGGATAGAGTCTGTCCCACTGGTGTTCCTGCTTAAAGGATTTCCTTTTCGGACTCATCTGGAAAGCAACATAAGAAAATCTTTATGTTGAATACTTTTCTTGTGTGTATACACCTTGGTTGTTTTTCCAAGGCCACTTAAAACACACTGACCTATAATCAGGAATTCTGTAGCTGTAATGTAAGAGCTAAATATAGACCAATTAAGATGGTGTGGTCATCTCGTTGGTTTAAGCATCCCAAGGGTAGCTTTAGGAGCCTTTAAAATGTATAACATTGATCTTTTTGTAATTGGAGTCTGCCTCATTCGATCACCAACCGACCCATCGCAATGTTTTTGTTTTCTTTTTACAGGCACATAGCTGTTCTTATTTCACAGAATGTGTCTCTCCCTAATTGTGCCCATGCCAATTGTTATTGAATATTTAATAACATGAACTGTATTCTAATACATTTCTCCTCTCCTTTGCTAAAGGAATTTTCCTCAGGCACCAAAAACATCAACATATTGGTGACATACTTTGTTTATAGTACATAAATAAAATAGTGTTTTGATAAATATTTGGGTAATTTGCTTTGCACTGATATGTCACCAATTTAAGTTTTAAATGGGATATAAGACAGCAAAACTTCAAGACAAATTCATGTAGAGTGAGATTATGCTTATTATCAAAGTACTCTCTTCAGAGGCTGTTTTAGAAGGTTCATTTTCTTACGAGTTGTATTCCAGGTCTATGTGTCTAGCAAGAGTGAGGGTCTGGACTAAGCAGCTTTAAATAGCTGACTTAATCATCAATAGCAAGTATTGTCAAAGGAAGCACAGATTCTAATTGTTTCTGAAGATGCTCCTCAAATAGTAGCTGCACAGGGAATATTCTAGTCCTCTGATATCTGATTTTATAGGTTTTATGTCTGTGTCTGTATCCAAGATGTACAATGACTACAAACCAATTACACAAATCATCTGGAGAATTTCCGAGCATGTATTGTGGCTAACTGCTGTCCAGTCCATTTTTTACTACTAGCAATCACATATCAGAAGAGAACTGTCTGTCCGTAGGGTTGACTTGACAGTAACTTTCATGGGAGCAGATCACCAGGTCTTGTTATGGGGGCTGGGGCACTGCGTGGGTCCAAACAGCAGCAAAATATTTTAATAATGCACCTTCAAGAGCTCTTTAGAGAATACATCAATGCCAGGGGGCTTCCAAACATTTGTTGAAAATTTCCATTATCTTTTAAATTCCAACTTTCCTTGAGCTTTTTTGAAGCCCCCCTACAGCAGGCATGCATACATATTAGGAATTTGCAGACATTTAAATTAGGACCCTAATGAAACAAAATGTTTTCTTTCATTCTCACACTAAGTACCGTCAAGCCAATGTTAATTCATAGCAACCCCATAACAGGGTAGAACTGCCATGCATGTTTCTGAGACTGGAACTCTTTACGGTAGGAGAGAGCTTTCTCCCAAGGGGTGGCTGGTGATTCCGAACTACAGATCTTGCTGTTAGCAACCCAACACGAAACCGCTGACACCAGCGCCCCCACTCATCTATTATGTGCTCATTTTACTGTCAGCAGTTTTTCTTACCCGCAGCAGTCGGTGCTCCGCATGTATCGCTCACTGCTGCACACACAGTCCTTCCTCACTCCCTCTCAGACAACATGTTGTGGTTGTTAAGGTGCCCATAGCGACCTTACATACAACGCCGAGAAGCAGAAGAGAGGAGATACAGATAGTGACTCTACAACAGTGGTGTTACTTTTTAATATGCGTGCTAGTTTTGTTCAACAAAAGTACCTCTTAATGGAACTTACAACAGGCAATTACCATTTAAGCATTGTAAAAGGAAATCTGTTTGGTTTGTTTTTTCTCAATTTTTTTTTGCCTTAACTAGGATTCTCTACTTTTGTTATCTAGGTTCAAATCTTCATTCCAAGGGCTACACATAATCGCAGATAATATTAAATATAAGGCTGATTAAGGAACTTACCTGGTTGTCATGCAAATGAGGAAGGATCAGGAAGCAGTTGTTCATCAGGACCTGTTGAGAAGTTCTTGCCAGGTCTGCTAATACATGCACAAAGCCCATACATGGCGCTCCACTCTAAGCCTCGACCCAACGGCATTTGTTCAAGCTCTGTGAGTTAGTGAAGCCATCCCCCCGAATTAAGTGCTCAAAGACACCCCATTCTAATAAGTCTTCTCCCAAAAGCACTCAGCTCCGAATTGAGGGCCCGGATGCACCACACTGTACAAGACAGTCTCCTGTACGAAAGCACTCTGCTTGCCTTGCTCTGTGCTCGGTGGGGTCCACCAGTCTGTTTCCTGCTCTGGCGCCGGCTCTGCTGCGATTCCTCTGGTGTCACAGCTGTCTTCTGGACCCAAGAGCATCGTACGTGAGGTTCAGTGTCATACTCCACTCCTGTCTCTTGCTATTCCTGAGATAGCCTTTCCTGCTGCTCCAAGGACTGGATTTAGTCCCAGCAGGATGGCATTCCCATGAAGTCTCTTCACAAGGATGCACAGGTGGATCCTATCCGTCAGTATCATTCCCACACTTTCTTACAGACCCAGACAGGAGGAGATTCACCATAGAATGCAATTAAAATTTCATGAACTTTTTTTGTCCATTTAAATTTTGAAACATTACTGAAAATATCTATTAAACTATGCTGATATGCAAATCATTTCATTGCTTTGGCCTTGGACAAAATAGGTTCTGCATTCCTTCTGAGCCTGAAGACAAGTGTCAGATTAGGCAATAATTGTACTCCCCTTAAAGAGTTAGACTGTTTATAAACATTTATGACTCTATCATAAGTGGAGGTTATTTCCAAAAATCTCTGAAATGTTAAATACTGTATATGTCATTTTGTAGTATGGACAACAGACTAAGATTCTTTAAATAGATTTTTAAAATGCAGAGCCAGTGTTACTTTTAATAATAGTATTGCTCTTAAAGTTTTTCTCTTGGAGAAAAGTTAGAACAATAGGATTCCATCTGTTGATGCTTCATAGCATCCTGTTACTTGATACAAACGCCCCTTTTGAGGTGGTTCCCACTTACGATAACTCAATGTGTAGAACGGTGCCCCATAACGTTTTCCCTCGGGAATGCCTGCCTTTTCAGAAGTAGGTCACCAGGCCTTGCTTTGTAGGCACCTATAAATTGACAAAAATTTCAATGTGTATCCTGTTTGGTAGCAACTTATTAACTGCATCTCTCAGTGTGATCACATTTATTTTTAAAAAAGCCTTATAAACATGAGCTTTCATAAATTTAAAAATGAGACATAAGATATATAGAAATCATCCTTTTTTAAGGGTGTTAGGTAAACATGTTAGGTAAGTTTTGTTTTCTGGTGTGGAGGTAATTGGGACTTAAGTGAGAAGTTTACTTAGAGGAAAACATTTGGAGGGGACAAAATGCATACCTCAATGTCATTCTTTATTGATGTACTAAGTTTACATAATAATAAATAATTTCAAGTTATCTTTACAGATGCCTTACTCTAAAGTCCAGTAACGTTTATCTGTGTTAAAATAACACAGGAGACAAAGGTTGATCTGCCTACTAGCAGTCTGATAAGAGGGGAGGGACTATTTCTTTTTGAGGAAAACAGGACCGATACATTATTGAGCACTTGAAACAATAGTGTAACTGTGGGCCAGGTGTTTTATCTCATTTAATTTTAATTAAACCAACTACCACTCATCTCTCAGATTGTCCTCAAGTGGATGGATTGGCACAGTGACCACAATGATGGACTCAAATACAGCAAGGGTTGTAAGGTGGCACGGGACCTGGCAATGCTCTGTTCTGCTGTAAGAAGGGTTCCTAACAATTCATTTGCTTCTGACAACAAAAGATACAAATTAAATGGAAAGACCACGCATGCCTGGTAGCTCCAATACTGGAAAATACTTACCCAAAATACAGCCATCAAGTCATGTCTAACTCCCTGTGACTTTACATAGAATTCTCCAAGATTGTCAGTCTTCATGGGGGGACCTGGTGAATTTGAACCACCAGTCTTTCAGTTAGCAGTCTAATGCTTACCCAACAGCACCACTCGGGGCCCCTGAACAATACCAAGAGCTACAAATTAAAGTCGTTGTCATCAAGAAGTGACCCTATCTCAAAGCATAGAACTGCCACTTTGGGTTTCAGAGATTTTACCAGTGTTTCCTAAAGTAAGTGAGCCCACCCGCTGGGAGACTAGCATGATCCAAAGGAATTTCAAAAGCACATACATACCTGTCCATTATTTTGGATTATAGCACAAAGTTTTCATTTGCCAAGGGAGCTCTGAATTTTTTTTTAAATAGGGGGTGGTAGACCAAGTACGTTTGGAAATCCATGCTTTAAATCTTTCCAGGAATAGCTAGCTGCATGTTTCCCCATCAGACGACCTTGCGGTTAGCATCTCATTGTGTAACCCACTACTCCACCAGACCTCCTGTGGACAATGCAGTTTTAAAATATTTCAAAAATTAGCAAAAATTGATGGACAGAATACATTGAGATCATGATTAAAGAAAAGATCATTATCAGAAACCAAAAATAGGAAGGTTCTAGTAATTGTCTATGACTCAGAGACATTTTCCCTGACATATTTAATTTTTAATATTTTCTAATATGTTCAGTTAGACCAATTTTAGGTTCCAGAGGCTGTTTGTTGCCAGGAAAGGCCTTAGATTCATGGAGAGCTTATATATAAACCAATAAAACATTATCTCAGGCCTCACAATCCTTGATATTTAAGAAGGAACATCATAAGTTCCTGAAATGTGGGCATATACAAGGTCAGAATTAGACCCCCCTCCCAGAAACCATATTTAAAATAAGTTAGAGGTGATAGTGTATCATAAACTGCACCAGATAAAAGGCTGATCCCAGAGACAAGGTCAAAGAAGAAAGGAGCCCTGTGTATTGGCTCAACCTACTCCTGGATTGCTGAGCCTTCCTCTTTGACCCATGTCAGGCGGGTGCTCAGAGCTGAACCTTGACTGGTGGGGTTATTTTCATTCTCTGTGCCAGCCTTACAAGCTGACTAGAAAACACAGTCCGAGGGCGATCATGAAAAAACAGGAAGAGGAGGAAACAGACATCTGCAGGTCTGAGAGAGGTGAGACATCAAGCCTGGTCAAGGTTCATGTTTTAAACCATTTGTAGGGCTGCTTTTCAGGCTTGGGTCCGTGAGGAATCTTTTTTTTATGAATAGATTTATATTTTTATCTCAGTTGGCTGTATGAATTTATGTTGCTGGCAGGAAACAAATTAACTAATGAAATACATTTTGAAATAAAAAAATTTTTTTTTTTCTAGTCCTAAGGCCCTGACGATAATTCTCCAGATGACAGCAGTTCTAGTTATCTTGTAAGCGATGTCTCTGACCATTACTTCTTGTGAGGTCTCTAAGTCCTGTTTCTTCCTCCCTGATTACTCATTCCCGGGTCTAATTTGTATTATCAGATTTACATTTGGTGTTGACTTCCGGTGTGTTACTTACAATTTACTTACTTCCCAGATATAGTGATCAGTATTTGAAGGAATACAGATGAACAGTTAAAGTAATAAGAGCCAAGAGAGATATGTACCTGATGCTATGGAATCATAAAGGAAGTAATAATTTATTTTGTTCAAAAAAGTCAGAAAAGTTCTTGAAAGAATATTATATTTCAATATTTCAGCTACACAAATAAAAGGGAATAGAAACTCCCACGTGCAAGGAAATTAAAAAAATAGGAACAGAAACTGCTCAGACAGAATAAATGGTAATTGCAAAGAAATGAAGTATTGAAAAAAATATTTATAAATCTTTGGGGAATTTGGAAATACCAGGCTGTATAGAAGGTGGAAGCAACTGGGATAAAGTAGAAAGAGCAAGCACGGGGGGCTAATTATGAGGAACCTCCTATCCTTCCTGTCTTATTCTGGTTTGATAATGAAATCTATTTTTCTCCTAAAATTAAAAAAATTTAAATATTTTCTAATATCCTCAGGTTTTCAAATAAAATAATTTATTTTTTCTAAAGGGAACAGATGTTGGATGAAGAAACGAAGAAGAAATAAACAACTTTCTAAGAATATATGCAAACTATTCTGAAGAGTTAGTAATAAGTACATGATTTGACAATCCAAATCCTCTCTAACTAGAGTTATATAAGTATTCATTAATCTTTGGATAAATATCAAACATTCACTGAAGTCAAATTTAAAACTTTATGTTGTTGTAAAGTTGGATTAGAAATTCATGAAATGAATTAATTCTTTTATATGGGATGGTATGAGCATTAGTCAGGATGACAAAGGATAGTATAATGCATTAAAAAATAAATAAAAGTTATTCAGGAGAAGAGACACTTTTTATGTACATCAATTTCCTCTAAATGCTTGAATAAAGAAACATAAGGCACTGAGAATTAATAAAGCTGGATCCCGAGCGATATTAATATTGCATGAGCCTTTTTAGCAATGATTTGCTAGAGAATTGAAGAGAAGTTTAGAGACAAGAGTAGGAACATGAGAAGTTGTTTTATTCAGGGGGAAAATTGCTGAAAGTTAAAAAAATAGTTCAAAGCTCTACAATGAGAATCTTACAGTAAAAGTAATCTACAGTTATTAATTTCTTCTAAGCAGTTTATTGCTAATCTAGTAAGGCAAGGAAAACATATTCCTACAAAAGCATAGAAACCTGCATTAAACAAAACTCTAAAAATAGGAACCTATTTTTTCTTAAACTCTTCTCCAGATGTTGTTGTAGTTGAGCGATGCCAAGTCACTTCCAGCTCATAGTGACCCCATGTGCAGTAGAAGCAGACTCCGGTCCTGCGCTGTGCTCACAACTGTTCTTATGTTAGAGCCCAGCAGTGCAGCCAGTGGAGCAACCCATCATGTCTAATTTGGCCCTCTTTTTCCCTGGTCATTACTGTGCCGACATGGTCTTTCTCCAGGAACTGGTTTCTAGTGACAACATGTCCTAAGTATGTGAGATGGAGTCTCACATCCTTGCCACCTAAGAGCATTCTGGCTGTACTTCTTTCAAGACAGATTTTTTTGTTCTTTGGGAAATCCATGGGACTAGGTCTGCCCATGTCTGAAGGTCATGTTTCTGTCTCTGTAACTCTTCCACCAGAAACTCTGTGCTCTTTGATGTTCACCGTGTTGTCTTTGAGCTACTCATGAAGTGTTCCTGTCAAATATTCTTTGGCTTTGGGCAATAGCAACAACAAAGAGCCGTGAAGAGGCAAGATCAGCACTGTGGGGGGGATGGGATAAGGTTTGCCTAACATTCTCTTAGCACCTGCTAAACTTAAAGAAAAAGCAGGTGCATTGTGATGGGGGGCGGGGGGGGATTCCTCTTTGTAAATATTCTGTCTTATTATTCCTCACCAATGCAGTTTTCAATTTCATTAAAATATATACCTCATTTTGTTGCTGCTTTCCTGGGTCCTGAAGTCCATTCTAGCTGAGAGCAACCCCGGGTACAGCAGAAGAAAATCCTGACCAGTCCTAGAGCATCCACAAGTTTATTGTTGTATTTGAGCCCATTGTAGCCACAGAGCTACAATGTATCTCATCAAGGGTCTCCTTTGTTCACCACCAATGTACCAGCATGAGGTTCTTTCAAGGGACTGATCTCTACTGACAACATGTATGAAGTGCAGGAGATGTACTTAGTGTAGCTTCTGCAGAACGGTATGAATGTTCTTCTTCCAAGACATATTTGTTTATGCATAATGCATTCAACATTCTCCACCAGCACAATTATTCAACAGCAGCATTCTTTTCTGGCATTCATTTTTTCCATGGTCTCACTTTCTTTCATATGAGGCCATTGAAAATACCATGGCTTAAGTCAGGTGCATCTTTGTTTGCAAAGGGACGTCATTGCTTGTACAACACTTTAAAGATTTGCAATAGAAGAAAAATACTATGGTACTTGACCTTATGTAGTCCTCGCAATTGCTGCTATATTTAAAAAATCCCTTGTTTGCTGAAAGTAAGGAGGACTGGAGAACTTGCTGATGCAAATCAAGGATTTCAGCCTTCGATGGGAATTACAACTTAATAGAAAGTAAACAAAAATCCTCATAACTGGACCAATAGGTAAAATCATGATAAACGGAGAAAAATTTGAAGTTGCCCAGGGTCTTACAGAGGGTTTTTCTCATTTTTACTGCCCCCATACTTTACCAAGTATGATGTCCTTTTTACAAGGACTGGTCTCTACTTCTTCCAAGCCATAATGTTCCTTGAAAGCAAAGATGGCAAGACTTCATCTCTAGAGTGGAGAGATAAATGGCTCCATGAGCCTTGCCTTGCGAAGTCGCAGGTCTATTGCTGTGGTGATCGATGGATCAGGGTGCATCCACCTTAGCCACTTCCCTGCTTCAGCTCACAAAGCTCACTTCTTGCAAGACATCCCTGAGGAGAAGCCACATGGACCTACCCCGATGCAGCCCTGGGTGCTGGATGAGCCATGTGGAGACCCCTGCCAGCGATGAGATGCTTACATATCCACTGACTGCTTTCCTCCTGCAGTCGACATCATTGCGTGTATTTTATGAGATGGAGGAGGACGTTGTGGATTGATATTGGACATATGGGCTAATGTTGGACTTGTGGGCTTGGGCAGCACTGGGGTGGGATGTTTTGTTTTCTTTTTTTTTGGGGGGGGGTGTGTTTTCTTGATGTGCACTTACCCTTTATCTAAAACTCTCTCTTATACATGAGTTTCTGTGGATTTGTTTCTCTAAAGGACCCAGACTAACGCAGTCAGCAATGATATCCCCAATATCATATCTTTGTCTGAATTCAGCTTGAATTTCTGGAAACTCCCATTCAATCGCAACCATTTTATGTTATTGAAAAGGACATTTCCAATGAATAAGTAATTAACCTTGGCAAATTTTATCGTGTGATTTCCAGCTTTATTTCTCTTACCAAGACCATACTTTCCAACTTCTGAATCCTCCCTTTGTTTCTGTTGTTCACATTGCAATCTTCAGTAATAACAAATGGGAAGAAATGGTGTGGAGGGCACAACTGACCTCCTGTAGCTGCACAAGTGGCATGGAGTCTCCAATTACACATCAGCCCAAGACTGTTTTCTATGAGAAAGAGATCAGACAACACATCTCCCACTTCCCTATGTCTTTAGGTTCTTCTGACACCAACCAGACCCCTCATAGCACTTTACTTCTCTGTTGGGTTCGCTATTTGGTTACAATGACGATAGAGAACTCAGAGACAATACTCATTATTACAGAGGCTTATTAAGGAAGTTAAAAGGTAACAAGTCAGTAGTAGAAATGTTAAATATACAGCTGTGTGTGTGTGTGTGTGTGTGTGTGTGTGTGTGGTCTATAGTACCTCTTCTTACCTCTGCTCACAAGCATGCCTTTTCCTTGGTCTTGCTCCTATCATTCACAAGACTCCTTATTCTCTGCCCTTCTGAGGCAAGTATTACAAAGTTCTTTTGTTGCCAATAAATGCCCAAATTGGACCACCGCCTTCAATCTTTCCTCGTGACCAAGGCACTTAGCTTTACTCACTCTGTGGGCCAGGAAGTCCGCAATTCTGTTTCGTTCTCTCTGCTTTTGTCTCTTCTCCACACAGGGATCTGGGAAACTCATTGCTGGGGGCTCTTCTCTCTTGACTGCCAAGGGGGTCTCTCCTCCTGTTCTTGAGGTAGTTCTTTTCACTCAGTGAAATGACAAAACTGACCAACCCTGTCATATGAGTCATAAATACCCTAGTTGCTTACTCCCACTAATCACTTGATGACCACTACAAAGACAATGGATAGAAAAGCCAAGTGATTTTATTAAACCACACAGTGCATTTTATTGCATGATGGATCATTTTCAGATTGAAGACATTGATAGAATTCTTAAATTTATTCATTATTGAATCCAGTAGTTGGTGTTTAGATTTGAATCATAGTCATAGTTACTGCTTTTTTTCTAGAAACACCTGAATATTATTCTATGACAGCATTATACTTCAAGTGATTTTTAAAGAGTCTCTTTAATGATAAATGTGACACCGTTCCTCATCAATTTATCATTCCCCAAGTAGTAAATCATATTATTGTCTGATTCAAAATCATTACATCACATTTTTGACAACTTCCAGCTTCCTCAGATTCAAATTTTGTGCATTCCACACTCTGATTACTAATAGATATTCACACTGCTTCTTCTCATTATGAGTCATCCTCCACCAGCAAATGAAGGTTCCCCAAATTTCGCCACCTATGTGACAGTAAAGATTACTCTTCTCTGAAGAGGTCGTTCGTCCCAGTTGTGTTCTGGGGCCTTCCAGCTTCATCTCCTAGAACTATGCCAGATCATGTTCTGCGGCCATTCATAACGTTTCCACGGATGAGGCCCTCGGAAGTGGACCACCTCGCTCTTCTTAGCCTCTTTTAGTTTGTAAGCTGTGCTGAATACTGTCCCTCCTGGTGACTCCACTGGTATTTTTCAAACCAATGGCATAGCTTGCAGCATCACGACAACTTGCGAATCATCAGAGTATATTAAAATGGCAGGCAACATTTGCACAGGGGACAACTGCCGTGCTTGTAAGAGGGACTGTTTTTGATAGCCAGAACTCTGACACGTGCTTTGGTTCTGTGGGTCTGAAGTCTAAGTAGCTGAAGTCCATTGCTCAGATTATTCACACTATTCTAATAAACACCCTGGGCATCCGGCTCGAGACACTTCATGCACTGACCACATATTGCAAGTGTGGTGTGTTAGACAGGGTTCTGTAGAGAAACAAAACCAGGACACTAATAATTTTATATATATTTATGGAGACAGATGGATAACATAAGAAAGCAACAGTTAATTCATCTATAAAACAGTACAAATGGCTCGGTGCAACTCACTCCCATGAGACAGCTAGTACACAGGCAGTCCTTCATGTCTTGAGGGCCGCGGGGCAGTCCTCTGTAGAGCAATTCAGGCTATCGGGCCACAGGCAGCAAACAGCAAGCAGATTACCAACAGTCAGCCAGATGACAGAGTCCAACGGTCCCCAGCTCAAGAGATGTACCTTCCAGTAGTGTGGTAAAGCAGGTCTTGAAGGAATCTCAAGTGACAGCGACACAGTCCATGGGTTAGGTGTCCCACAGGTAGTGTAGCTTACAAATGGAGGCACAGAACAAGCAAGGCAGCCGCGCAGTGGTCTGATGATCAAAGAGTAAGAGAGAGAGGTGAGGCTCGCAGAGCCATTTATCTCTCTGCCCTTCCATTAATCTCACATGTGTTCATTGGTCATGTTGGCACAACAAACCTACCTATCACATGTGGTTCCACGTCATTTCTGGGAGAATTAAGTGGGTCCAGATTACTCCACTGGGAGGAAACCCTTGACAGCATTCACTTCATTTCTGTGGAACTTTTACTCATGTACATATTGTTTTTGTTCATTTTATCCCGCAGGTTTGAATGGCAATAACCTGGAATTGTGAGTAAAACATCTGAGCTCTTCTAGTGAATAGTTGTTCCTAAAAGTGATCTACAGCACTTCCAACACAGCTTCTAGCACTGTTATTGTCATCTTAAGGCCCAAGCGATCAGGGTAAAATTACAATAAAAAATATTGTTTTAAAAACTCTATTCAAAACCTTAAGTTTTCCTAATTTTAAATCATGGGAAATTCAGCAAATGAAGACAATTTCATATAACTCTGCTAAAATTTAAGAGCATAATCTATGTGATTTTTTAAAAAAAATCTATGTTACTGTAATAAGAGATAGTTTTTACTGATGCTAATAAAGCCCTCAAAATACCACGTGTTTCTCAGATACATATTCATTTATAAAGCGCTCTAGCGGAGTACAGTGCTATCACTAGTCCCCATAAATACTGACAGTTCTTTTTACGACTTCACACGTGTCATTTGATTGAGTTAGTCGACCGTCCATCATTTCAGGAGGTAAAATATACACTAAAACCAATGAAGCTGAGGAAAGGAGTTCAAGCTGCACTGAATGCATTCGCCAAAAACGAGGCTCCCGGAGTTGATGGACTATCCACTGAAATATTTCAGAAAGCTGAAGAAGCACTATAAGCACTCACTCATCTAGGCCAGGGAATTTGGAAGACTGCTACTTGGCCGACTGATTGGAAGAGATCCATATTTGTGCTCATTCAAAAGAAAGGTGACCCAACAGAATGTTCAAACGGTAGAAAATATAATAGATGTTGCATACAAGTAAAATTTTGCTTATGCTGTGAAAGATTCAGGCTGGATTCAGAAAAGGACATGGAATGTGGGATGTCATTGCTGATTTCAGATGGTTCTTGGCTCAACGCAGAGAATGCCAGAAAGATGTTTACATGTGTCTCATTGACTATATAAAGGTGTATGACTTCATGGACAATAATAAACTGTGGATAACCTTGAGAAGAAAAGGAATTCCAGAACTTTCATTGTGCTTATTCATGGATGAAGATGTAGTAATGTAAACAGAAAAAGACAATACTGGATGGTTTAAAATCACAAAAATTGTGCATCAGGCTTGTATCCCTCACCATAATTGATCAAACTATATGCTGAGCAAATCATCAGAGAAACCGGATAATATGAAGTAGAGTGTGGCATCAGGATTGAAGGAAGGCTTATTAACAACCGGTGGAATGCAGGTGACACAATTTTGCTTGCTGAAAATTAAGAGGAATTGTGCACTTGCTGATGAAAATCAACAATTGTAGCTTTCACTATTGATTGCAACTTAAAGAAAGGAAGCCTAAATTACTCACAATTGAACCAATAGGTAACATCTTGATAAATGGAGAAAACATTTAATTTGTCAAGGATTTTCTGCTTGGATTTATAATCAATGCTCATGGAAGCAGCAGTCAAGAGAGCTAAAATCATACTGAATTAAGTAAACCTGCTGCACAACAACCCTTTAGAGTATTGAACAGTAAGAATATTACTTTCAGCAAAAAGGTGAGCCTGTCATGGTATTCTCCATTGCACCATATACTTGAGAAAGTTGCACACTGAATAAGGAAGACAATGAAGAGTGGATGCATTTGACCTGTGGTGCTGGAGAAGAATATTGGAAATACCGTGGACTGCTTAAAGGACAAACATATCTAGATTGGAGACAGTAAGCCCAGAGTTCCCCTTAGAGACAAGGGTGGCAAGACCTGGTCTTACATAATTTGGGTATATTTTCAGGAACGACCAGATTCTGGAGGACAACATCATGTTTTGTAACATGTAGAGGCAAAGAAAAAAGAGGAAGTTCCTCAATGAGGTGAATTGAGACAGTGGCGGTGTCAATGGGGTCAGGGATAGCAGCAATTGTGAGAATGGTGCAGGACCACGTGGGGTTTTGTTCTGTTGAGCATAGGGTCACTATGGGTGGGACCAACTCGATGGTACCTAACAAGAGCAGCAACATTTCATTGAACACTAATTAATATGCATTAAAAGTTTAATAAACATGATAAATCGCCCATATAAAATAGGAAAGTGATATTTTAAATCTAATTCCATCTTAATACAAATATAATATTTCCTTTACATTTTACAGTTTGGTTTTCATGTCACTCCATTTCAAATCTAATCTTTTTTCCCCCTCCTATACACATTCACTTAATTAACTGATTGTCCATTAATATAAGCTGTATTTTGAGTGTCTATTGGTGGCCAGGTACCAAACTTGGGACTTCGAATGCAGTCATTCTGCAGAGAGAAAAGGATACATTTTCTCCTCTGATGGGATATTAAGAAGATGATCATTTTACATAAATGCATCAATAATTCTAAGTGGATACATGATCTTAATAAAAGGAAAATTATATTATGACATGATATGTGTCAGAAACGTATAACTATATTACACTATCAGGAAACATGTTTCGTAGAAAAAGATTAGGAATCAACATTTATTACAAAGTAGCTATGTAAGGCTATTAAAAAAAGAACACATACGCAAACCCACTGCCATCAGATTAATTCTGACTCATAGTGACACTCTATAAAGTTTCTGCAAGTGCACATCTTTCTGGGAGCAGACAGCCTTATCCTCCCTAACAGTCATCACTGGGCTTGGTCACATGCTTTTGTTCACTTGAAAAGGTAGATCCGATTTATATGCTCAGTACATCTCAGAGACCCAGGAAGAATTGACGCAATTGCATCATGGCGCTGCTGAAGAGTGTTGAAGACGCCATGGGCTGCTAAAAAGACAAGCACATCTGCCTGGGAAGCAGTATGGACAGAGCGCTCCTTGGAGGCAAGACTTTGTCTTATATAGTTAGGACATATGGTCAGCAGAGACCAGTCCCTGGAGAAGAACATCATGCTTCGTGAATTGTAGGGACCGCCCAAAAGAGGGAGGCGCTCCACAAGATGGATTGACACAGTGGCAGCAAGGGGCTCAAGCATGGGGGTGACTGAAAATAGAGCAGGACCAGGCAGTGTTTCATTGTATTGTGCATAGGATCGCGATATCTCAAACCCAGTTTGATCACACCTAACCACAACAAGTCCAGAATATACCCAGAGTTTAAAACAAGGGGGAGGGGGGACACAGAGGTGGTTTATAAGCAATGTGCTCATTATGTGTCTTAGACATCAAGTAAGAATAATCTCATCTAAGAAAGTTAATTTGTTTCTTCTTGCAAAGGAAAGAAACACTTTTGAAAATATTTTTCTAGACTATTAAGTGTAAATTTTATACTTAATTATTAAAAACAAATAAAATTAAGAACTGAAAACAAAGAAGTTACTTGGCATCTGAGTAGACATAATAGCTATCAGCCCATGTGGACTGGGGGAAAGGGAAACAATATTAGTGCGACATAAGAAGTAAACAAAAAGCCTGGAAAATAGAGTATATGAGTAATTTCGAAATGTGGTTTGCTTGGTTTTTGTTCATTTTGCTTTTATTCTTATAATAAAGGAGATAGTGAGATTTAAACGTAAACTATGAGATATAAGTTGAGCATGAATATAGAGGCTAAAAGATAAATCACTAAGAAAATAATAGTACAACTTTTAGAAGCACTTTTCTGATTTTTTAAAAGTTTGCATGAAGAGATTGAGCTCCCTGTCCAGAGACCAAGCATTCCTAGTCAATCTCCATTTAATATCATCATATTATCGTTAAAGTATATTTGCTTCCTGAGTGCCAGTTAATTAATGCAATAAAAATATGCCACTGTCTAGTATGTGAGATCTCCAAACACATTTAAATCCCTAATGCCTAAAGCCATGATCTTCCAGTCAATATGGCAAAGACATTTGGTTGTCATCATTCAAACGTCATATTCTGCAGTGTGTCTTCCAGCATCTGACTAATCCTAGATGGAGTATTATGACGACTTTAATAATCACAATTTGTTCTTTTTAGAAACTTGTTTTCTCACATTTTCAATGATTTCCTAGTAGGTTAAAGCCAGCCACAGAGAGACTGTCAAGATGCTTCACATTGAAATTTTCTGCAAGTACATTTGATTGCAAATTCATCTTACTTACCATAATCTATCATTATTATTTAATAATTAATTCAAGACTATAACAAACACCTACTTAAATTTCATAACACATTTTACATAATGAATACCTTTAGGAATTAATTTTCTTACATTATAAACACTCAAGGTTGATTGTAAAAATCATACATACTTACAAAGCCTTGCATAACAGTTACAAGGAAAATGTAACAGGCAGTACTCTGTCTGAGTAATGCCAGAAGAAAATAAAATTTTGGCAACTAAGCTAAAGTGTCACTATAATATTGAAATGCTGTGATATCTTTGGAAGAATGGACCTTATAATCATGGAGCCCTGGGGATTCTGGGGCGTCATCCCTGGATCACTACAATAGCAGTGGGTATTGGCTGCATAGTGGACAGGTGTTAGACTGCTGACGACAAGGTCAGCTACTTGAACCTACCAGCTACTCCACCGGAGAAAGATGATTCTTTTTTCTCCCATAAAAATTTAGCCTCAGAAACCCTCTGGGGAAGTTTTCCTGTGTACTATAGGGTAGACATTAGTCAGAATTGACTAGATAGCAATGGGTTTGGGGCTGGGCCCATGTAATCACAGTACCATTGGTTGAGTTCTGCATTTTGACAATTCAACCGATTATTTTTTAAAAAGAAGTAAACAATTTTTGTATTCAAAATTATGCAGGCGGTATAGACCACGTTTTTATTTCCTTGCTTGTTTTTTAATATGCTGATTCTCAAGAGCATATTTGCAAGGGTCTATTGATGGGTGTGGTGAACAGTGATTGTTCAGTGCTACAATTTCCACTTTTCATAATGAGCTAGATTTGAATCCTGACAATTCAGTCAAAAATCAGAGGAGGCTTCTGTGTTGCTGAACACGTTTCAGTAGAGCTTCCAAACTAAGACAGACTAGGAAGAAAATCCTATAGCTCTACCAAGTCAATCACTTCTGAAAATCAACCAATGAATATTCTATGAAGTACTATGGTCTAATTTCCAACAGATCATCGGGAGGGAGCTTCCTGGACAGAAATCCATCCTATTGTCCAATGCCTCCAGGGGTTGGGGGCTGGCTAAAGAGCAGCTAACTACAACAATAAGCACTTGCATGCCCTTGGACACTTTGGGAACTTAACATCTAATGGCATTGAGGATATTGGTTTGATAAAGCAATTAATTTTTACTTTTGACCTGCTCTCCCTGCCCACTGCCACATGAAAAATTTTATTTGCAAAAAAAAGTAACATATTAGAAAGACTTATTTAGACAGCCTTAACACAAGAACAAAACTGCATGTGATAAACCAGCCAAGGAAACATTCTCAGAAATAGTCCAAATTCTCTCTAGAACAAGAACATTATTTTAGTCTCTTATTAGTACATTAAAACATTTCATAGTATCTGTTTACATTAAAAGCAAAGTTTAAAAACTGGTTTACTCTAAATTCTTCAATTTATCTGGAAAATGTTAGAAAATGGATCTATATTGTAGATTCTCACTGTTGACCTTTCTGAGTAACAAACAGTCACCTTTAGAGATGGTTTGCGTTTTCCATCTTGCCAACATCCCCACGGTTTCTTCCTGCTCCTCTAACAATAAGTTCTAGGGCCTATTTCTTTCCCTAATGACCTGCTTGTTTCATTCAAGTATCATTATTGTCTGATTCCTATAGATTTTATATGCATTTTGTATATAAAACAGTGAGATTTGATAGTTGAAGAAAGTCTTGACCTCACTAGATTGAATGGAGTGTTTATGGCAGAGTACCTGAACATGGTGCAGAGATGGCACTTCAGGTTTTATACGCATTCTAAATTAAATGCAGGCACGCTTAGAAACTCATTTGTGCCATAAAATTTTAAATATGCCTACTGGGACCAAGAAATAACCACTGCCATGGAGTAAATGACAGCATAAGAGAATAATTTAAAATAATGAAGTGTGCAAGCCCTAGAGGGGCCACTGACTGTTCAGAGAGGTGCTTTCTATCATGTGGAACTTATGAGGACATAGGAGAATGAGCGATTTTGTTGTCTCAAGTTCACCTTCTTTGTATTGAAGCAGAACATTCAGTGTTATGGTGCTTCTGCTGTGTTGTTCCTGGAGGCAAACTCTGCAGACAATATCTACTTGTGCTCAGATCCCTTCTTAGCTACTGTGCGGCATCTGAATGGTCTCAGGGTGGACGTCTCTACGTTCTCTCTCTCACTGCTGTCTCCACATTAGGAGGCTGTCCGGAAGGAAGAGAACATTGCCATTTGATTTCGTACTTTCAAAAATATTTTCTTAGATTGTTTTAGAGAGGTAAGTACACATCTTAAGTTTTTAAATGTATTACCAATTCCCAACTTAGCAACCAGAACTATTAAGATATTCAGAGTGAAATCAGAAAGAGCAAACTAACAATTAGAGATGTTACTGAGTGCACAATCAAATAATGCAAAATGTCATGCCAGCTCATTGAGAAAATCATCACTAAGTGCTTGCCAGTGGGGGAATGCCCACATGCAAAGGGTAATTATATGAAATGCCAAAAGACCAAGCCGCTGGGAGAAATTGTAGTTAGGAAAATAGAAGGATAAACTTTCCGCGTACACACTAGACATGATAAGCAAACTAACTAACTGCACACCTGCTGCACTAAATTTTTCAGGAATAAGCACTTTGGGACAAAATTCTCTCTGAGTCTCCAGAAATATTTTGCACACATCTTCAAAGCAGAGGCATTTATATCTTCTGCTCTGGTGTTTGGTTCCAGTTTTTTTTTAATAGACTGGATCTTAGGAGAGAGAGATTGTGTCTTCTGTGGGGAAAAATGTGTGAATTTGTTTGCTGTTCAGAATAAAAACCATAATGTTTCCCTCCAGGAAAAAGATTGGACAGGTTTCCATTGAGTCTATTAAAAGTACGGGATTTCCTAAATTTCAGGTTCCTCTGCTGTGATGCAGCCCATTGGGCAAGTCGTACCCCATAGATTCTCTGCGTTACCCTTATGGAACTGGCAAGCAGACACAGGTGTACACAAGTAGCCCGTGGTGCATGTTGAGCTATGAGCAATAATGTGATTGGCTTCTGACCCAGGATTCTTGTAGCTTCTATAACATTTTGGCATGCTAAGTTGTTGGTGTTGTTGGGTAAAATCTCAGATCTTTACAGTTCTTGACGCTGCAGCAAGACCTGAGTTATACATTATGAAATCAACAATGAGGGGCAGTTTTATGTTATTTGTAACTTTCAGTTTATACATGGAAGTTGTTTCTTATTGTTCTTAATTCTTCTATTAATTTCTTCACTCTATATTTCTGTTAGTAAGTTCCTATGAAGTTTCTTGATTGATCATAAAACCCAACACATAAAAATTAATTCTACAACTAATTCCCCATCAAAGGTTCTCCTGAACCACCTCCCTTCTGACTCCTATTTACAAGATAAAATAATTTAAGTGAAAATGAATGATCTAACTAAGAAGATGTAATACAGGATCCTGCTAAGCCAACCAATTTTGTATATTTACTCGTATTCTGACCTAAAGTGCAATAACTCAACTGAAACTTCTTTAATGCACAATTGTAACTTGGCTGTTTACTTCTATGCTTCCAAAGATATGCAATCAATTATTGGAACTGCCCTTGCTATATATTTTTTTTTTGCTAAATTCCTCATATCAGTTGCTCCTAAATACCTGTAAAATTGTGCTATTATAACTCAGGCTATAGCTATGATCACATTGATGAAATTACTCTTTCAATATCAAATCCACAGATCCCACAGTTTCATTTCCATTCTTGGGTTTTGATTAAAGCTAGCTCAACTTTTTGTTTCTGGTGCACTCTCTATAATTATTTCAAACTATTATTATAAAGTAATACTTCGGTGGAACAAGTTTCTGAGAATGAATGACAGGTAAGACTCAAAATAGCTTTAAGATTCCTCGTTTAACAAAAATGCAATTTTTATTTTATTTGTTTATTTTTTGTTTCTTAACAGTTCTGAAAGAGTTCCCTGTGAAGCCCTTATGCTTGTGCCAAGCATCCCCGGTCACTCTGTTGCTTGTCCGGCAATCACAGTGAAAGGCAACTTGGTAGATATTATATTTATTTTTCTCTTTAGGCTAGAAGTAAAGAAAGTTATATGGCATACAGACTCAAAGCTTAGTCGTGGGATTCCTTTAATAATGCCACTTACAGAAGGGTTTTGATATTTTCTGTTAGTTTCCTGAGAGGTAGTTCATGAGATGTGAGACTTGAGTCCAAATATCTGACATTACCACTATAAAAACTTAGACATGAAAATGTGAAAGAATATATTCCTAGTCACAATGCTTTTCAAAAAGAAGACTGGAATTTCAACTGAGATATCTTTTTGCACAGTAGAATCTGGTTCACTGCTCCTTTAATCTACCACACTTTTAAATTTTCTACACTTTCAAAAAACTCAATGTGCTGATTATTCTACATGCAATAATAGAGCTGTAGCACCTTCAGCGTCCTGACAAGGAGAAAAATGTGATGAGGGAAAACAGAAAAACTTTAACGTGATCACCTCCAGTGATCTATTAAACTTTTCTTAATATACATATGTTTATGACTAGTCCCTCCCCTATCTCCAACCAATCTCTCTTAAATGACCTCTTCCATTCTTTGGGTTGCCGTAGGCTTGCTTTATCAAAGCAAGCAAAAGTCTATTGAAAGTACAACTTTCCCTTTAAGACCGAGGATTCCTTGAATAGATTGATTGTATTTTTGCTTTTAGTTTTCCTTATTTTTAAAAGAAAGTTTAGGTTAATAGAAACATTATGCAAAATATGGAGTTTTCATATCCTCCCTGTTTTCCAAACTTGCTCTTTCTCTTATTCATATCTCATGATACCTTTTATAAACTGATCAACTGGTATTAATATAGAAATGCTTTTTAAGAAGTTCATGGAAAAATTTAATTACTTTTTCATTCTAGATTTCCCATGAACTTTTAAAAATCTCTCCATTCTTTCTTATTAACTACATTCCATAGTTCACATTAGGGTGTACTCCTTGCACTATTTCTGTGTTGCTGTTGTTAGGTGTGTGAAGTTGGCTCTGAATGGTAGCAGCCCGGGGTACAACAGAATGGCAGATTGCTTGGCCCAGGGCCATCCTCACAATTGTTCTTGTATTTGAGCCCCAAATGGTTCCTGTGCTCACATTGTTACAAACACTGGGTCAACTTTGTAATGCCCAGGCCCTTCCTCCTTTTGCCTGCCCTTGTGCTTTACGAAGCAGGATGTCCGCCTTCAGGGGGCAGTCTCTCCTGACAACACCTCCAAAGTATGTAAGGCTAAGTATTTCCCGTCCTTGCCTCTAGGTAGATTCTGGCTGAGTTTTTTCCAAGACAGATTTGTTTAGCCTTTTGTTAATCCATTGTACGTTCAATATTCTTTGCCAGAACCATCATGGAAATACACTGATGCTTCTTTGAAAGCTTATTCAGGTGAAAGTCTCATATGTATATGAAGTGATTGAAAATGTCCTTTCTTGGGTCAGGTGTACCTTAGTCCTCAAAGTAGCATCCTTGTTTTTCAACACTTTAAAAAGGTCTTCTGCAAGAAATTCACCCAGTGCAATATATCCTTCGATTTCTTGTTTACTGTTTCCATGAATATTGATTGTATCTGCAGAGGCGGTGAATTATTTAATATGGTTTCTTTCAGCCAAAGTTTCTAATTCCCACCAAATGACCTCTCCCTGCATGCATCTGGTAAGAAGTGGAGGAAGCTACAGATAGGATTTACCTGTGAGTAACTGTGAACAGGATTCCCTGGAGTGGCATTCTACTGTGTCTAACATGAGACCTCTGAGAACAGGAGTAGGGTTCTCATTACCCAGAAGGGGCAGGAAGTGTGCATTGTTTGGACACAAGATCCCTGTACAGACAAACTCTTATATCCATATGATATGATAGCTGCAACCTCAAAGGAGCAGCAATAGAACCTAGAACCCGAGCATGGAGCCCATGATGGACTTCCCAATCCGCAGATTAAGTGAAACTGAGTTCCCTTCTGCAGGAGGCTGGTTGTCGTTAAGTTGGATTGTAGCCCGTACTGAAGGCTACAATCCTGGACCTTCCGCAGTAAGTGCTTCAAGCTCTCCTCACTTTCAGCAAGCAAGGCGCTGTCATCTGCATAGTGCAGGTTGTTAATGAGCCTTCCTCAAATCCTGATGCCACGTTTTTCTTCATATAAGCCTACGATGAAGGATGAACTATTCCTATGGGCTCTGACAATGCCATGTGCCAATCATTAAAGTATCAAACAGGAGAGTTTCATTGCATTAAAACTTCCCTGCGGGCCACCCGTTCCTTCTAATTCTCCCCTGAACCGTTGACAACTACTTATCTTTTTACAGTTTGTAGAATTATACAATTTCCAAAATATGGCTGTAATCATTCATTATGTAATCATTCAATATGAGACTGGTTTCTTGCATGTACGTTTTTCTACACCTTTGTGTAGCTTGATAAATCATTTCTTTTTTTTCACTGATATGCCATCGTCAATGAATTGCTTCTGATTTATCCAAATTAACAATACCATTTTAGACCTCTTAAATGGTCTTGGTTCTTTATATCATGGTTAATGATTTCACACCTTCCACTACATTAGCCACTTTAATCATTTATTTTTTTCAAGATTGATGATGTCAGCAGAGCCATGTTGTATTCAGCCACCAAGTCAGACAAATGGCGACGTGATCAGAATGTTGCAGTGATTTCTTTCTTTAATGCTAATGTGATTCTCACAGTCTTCCCTTAGATTACTGCCCGACGTCACTGACTTTCTTTGGAGCCGTGTTATAGTTTACACAAATCAAGTGGGGAAACAAAAGACTATGCTGTCTGAGAGGGGCACTTAGACAGAAGACTCACCCCTTTGTGTCCCCAGCAAGATTCAACCTGTGACTTACTCTTGGCCCATACAGGTTTTCTCAAATCAGATTTTGATTCCACTACTGAGCAAAGTTAGGAGCACTGAGCAGATATTTTTCTAACTTTCTTCTTTAACCAGTGAAAAGTCTGAGCTTAAAGCTGGACACTGAGGTGTCATTATAGTTAATTAGAGGAGGTGAGGATGTACATTGATGTACCAGAAACTCTAGAGAAATTAGAGCAAAAATATGTTTACTACTAGAAAGAGGCAGTCATCAGGAGGCTAAGAGAGGGGTTTGAGAGTAGAAAATAGAGCACAATTCAGTTATCAGAACTAGGACCTTTGATTAAAGTGAAATAAGTTTCTGGATCCAGAGTGGGGAGAAAACTGACCCTGGGCACCCATTAGACTAAAGGATAGAGAAGGAAAACTTAATGGGAAGACTTCTGTGTAGACCATCTCGATATTATATCTTCCACTAGCCCGGCTGGACTTGAAGCTAAAATAGGAACTAAGCCAATTTTGTTTGCATACGCAGTCTCTCATGAATATATTTGTCTTGTACTAGAATCAGAAGTACTCAGACGATTTCAACTTTCAAATACTCTGCAGTTTCATTGGCACGAGATGTTGACATCTGAAATGTGGCATTGGATTGAAAGACTTGGTCAAGTTCACCTCATCTCTAAGCTACAAGGAATAAACATTCTGACAAGTAAATGATACAAATCATCTTCCAGATTTTGTATTTGGCTGGATATTGATCTTTAAACTAAGGAACTGTTGTAGAAATATAAAAAATAAGTAAAAGCAAATAAAGGGAGGAGGTTTTCTGTATCCTGTCACTTTGGCATCATAAGCAATGTAACACTATTCTATTCATGCATTAAATGAATCAGGAAAATTTCCAAAAAGTTTTGACCTGATTTATAATATTAGGGTGTACCCAAAACAAAGGATCTTATTTTTCAAAGCTATGTATTTTAATTATTTTACAAAACAACCTTATCACCTTCAGCGTATTCTCCATTACACTTAATGCATTTGTCAAATCTGCGATTCCATACGTGGAAACATTTTTCAAAGCCATCTGTTTGATTGGTTGACACTGTCCTTTCATGTCCTTCTTCAATCGTGGAAACAAAAAAGCAGTCACACAAATCGAGGTCAGGTGAGTAAGGTGTGTGGGACAAGAGAGGGATGCTGTTTTTTGCCAAAAAACTGGCACTCTGAGCTGGCTGCATGAGCAAGTGCATTGATGTGGTGCCAAAACCAGTCCCCCATCTGCCACAAAGCTGGCCTCTTTTTTTGTCACATACTGCTATGCAATCTTTTCAAAACCTCTAAATAGAAATCTTGATTAACAGTCTGACCTGGTGGAACAAACTCCAAATGCACTAAGTCAACCTTTTCATTTGTTCAGGACATTGACAGGTGACCAGACCGAGGTTTCTCATCAATCAACATTTCACCTTATTTGAAACAAGTAAACCACTCATAATCTTGAATTTTTTTCAATAGCACATTCCTTGTAAGCTGCTCAACATCACAACAATTTCTGAAGCCTTTTTCCTGAACAGGAAACAAATGTGTACAGCCACACACTGTTCTCTTAAATTGGTCATCACCAAAAAGGAGGTTCAAATGAAACTGCATTTATGAAAAAAAATCACTGTAAATAGAACAAACCTTCCCAGGCAATGCCACTAGGTGCACTAACTGAGATGCTAGGCTAGCAGGAAAAATGCGAACTACAAAAGCTCTCCCAGTGCAATTCTGGTTTCTGGGGGGTACCCCTCATCTATCTATATTAAATTAGAAGTATATCACTTAGATATACATAGATATGTAACATCAGTTGTTTTTTCATATTAAAATGAGAAAGGCTAATTAACTCTTTATTTAAACTCAATAAGCACAGATCATACTAATAAACCATGGTTTACTATGATGTCATTCTTGTTGTTAGGTCCCCTCCAGTCTGTTCCAGCTCACAGTAACCCTCTGTACAAGAGAAGGAAACAAAGCATGGTCCAGCACCTACCATCCAATGGCTGCTAAAAGTGAGCTCCTCATTGTAGCCACTGTGTCCATCCATTTCATCAAAGGCCTCTCTCTCTTACACTGTCCCTCCACTTTACCAGGCATGATGCGCTTCTTCAGGGATTAACCTCTTCTGAATATATGATAAGGAAATGGTAAAAAAAAAAAAAAAGCAAATGCATTGATTTAAATTAAAATAGTAGTGAGAATGGTTGATATTATTTCTTTTTTTGGATTTTAATTGTAAATAGCTATCATGGAAATGACTATGATGAAGGTATAAGAGACACAATAATGAAAAACCTGCTGAAATAAAAATAAACTTGGCCAAGTATCATGATCATTTTGCAAAGAGAATATCTTAAGGAACTACTCTTTTGAAAATGTAGAAAAGTCCTGCTCTTTAAGATTTTCTTTGCCAGTAGCCACAAAAGTAGCTTCCGATGTTTTCTCTCCATCAATAAAGGTATCCAAGTCAGGAGATTTCCAGCTTTTAGGGGGATTTTTATTTTTGCCATGAGTGATTTAGAAAATTTGGCTTGGCTAAGCTTTGATTCTCACATCATCACTTCAATGATGATTGACACAACTCTGACTTGTGTTCCTGCACTGAAAATAATTTCTCCCTTGTCCCCAGAAGTTTTGCTCTGGAGTGTTTTCTCGGAAATATTTCCTTAGGGTTTGAGTGTCTTCCCTAAAGTATTTCTAAACTATTTTAGGGTACAGGCCCTTCTACACAAGTGACATCATGTTCCTAGCAAGAAAGTTTGAAGGAAACAATGACAATGGTCTTTTAAATATATCTATATTGGCTAGAGAATGCAATCAGATATGTAGTGATATTGTATTTGGTCTTCATTTTTAGCTATGGTCAAACAAAAAGGAAATATAATTTATGATTTCTTTAACTGACATATTCCATTTACAGCTCCTTACTCCATCATTGCCTTTAAAAGGCAATTAATGTTGCTATCAAAGCCCTGGTACTTTATTGGTTACACATTTGTCTTCAATCTACGTGGTTGGCAGTTCAAAACTATCAGCCCTGTGGGAGAAAGACTGTGCTTCTACCCCTCTTGGTAGTTCGTCTCGGAAAATCCCAGGGGCTCCCATCAGTTAGGATGGACTTGGTGGCAATGAGTGAGTGAGTGTTACTATACACTAGGATGCTGGTGTAATATTTTATTTCTATTTTTCATGTTATTCTACCTTTTCCTGGATTAATTTTTATTCTCATCGAGCTAGATCTACTTCTCATAACTTCTTGGTGTATGGTATATAATTATATTTATAGGATACGTGCAATCCTACATACTACCCATCTCAAAATGTTTTAGAATACATAATTTCATGATAGAGACCAAAATAAAATTCCCCAAAGACCAATAAAGAAGGACAATTATTTTGTAATATCGCTCTTATACGGGACATGGAACTATGTATGCAAATTATGCCACAAGAACTGCCCAGAGTACTCATAGGTTCCCAAGGTGGATATGCAAACTAAAGTCTAATAGAAAATGACCCTAGGTTAATGAAATAAGACATGTAATCTGTTTATATTTTGTCAGTGTATCTGGTTTCCTGAGGTTTGGATTAAACAGTTTACTTAGAGAGGAAAAGTTGTTCAAATTATTAAATACCATATTATTGGATTTGAGCCAGTGTAGCATTTGAGTAAAATACCTCTTTAGAGTTATTATTGTTTCTTTACTTTCAATTTAGTAGCAACAAAGACCAAAACTAAAAGAGAACAGTAAAAAACACTATTAATCACATTATATAAAAACAAAGGTTATTAGTTGTTTAACATATTACATTCCTGACTTATTGATCAATACCTTCGAATTTAAAAACATGCACTCTTTTATACTTTGTTTTATTTAAACTTAATTATCTATCTATTCCAATATCCATTCATGAAGTTTTAGAGACTAGCAAAGTATTTAAAAACATGGTTTTGGCCATCATACTGACTCAGTTTGAATGTTCACACTGCTATTTACTAATGTTGGTGACCTTTAAGAAGATATTTACTCTTTCTACACCAAAATGCTCTCAAATATAAAACAGAGATAGCAGTAACACATACGTCATAAATTCCATGTGAGAATTAGTGGTATTATTCCTGTAAAGAGTTGCAATCTTAGAAACCCACAGGGGCAGTTCTACCCTGTCCTACAGGGTGCCTATGAGACAAAGTGCACTCCGTGGCTGTGAGTGTGAGCTTGAGAGGTTGAAACAACACTGATTGGTTATAATTACCTAGGGTCTGTGTACTATTCCATGTTAGACACATCGACCGATTTTTACTCATTCCCTACTTTTGGACATTAGTGTATTTCCAGTGTTTTATGGTTTAAAAATACTTTGATAAGCATGTTTCTATAAAGCACGTAGAGATTTTTAAATTATTTTCTTTATGTAATTGTCAAAAATGCTTCAGGGTTCATCTAAACAAAGAATTTTAAGGCACTTTAAACATATTGACAATATTTTAAGAATCAAGAATGAAAGTACAAATCTAACAGAGTTTATTAAATTGAATTATCACCATTGAATAATACAGCTGCTTATTTATTTTAATAGCACTCTAAATTGTTCATATTAATTAGAAGTTACTTAATTACACCTGAAATTGAGTATATATTTATGATCTTATTATTTATTGGCATGTGTAATTATACTGTGAGATTTCTCAATCCACTGAGATGGTACCCCCACCCCCCAAATGGATTTTTTAAAAGCTATGTATTTTAATTGTTTTACAAAACAAACTTATCACCTTTAAAGTATTCTCAAATACACGTAATACTTGTCAAATCTGTGATTCCATATTTGGAAATATTTTCAAACTCATCTGTTTAGATCAGTGGTTCTCAACCTTCCAAATGCTGCAACCTTTTAATACAGTTCCTCATGTTGTGGTGATCCACCAATGATAAAATTATTTTTGTTGCTACTTCATAACCGTAATTTTGCTACTGTTATGAATCTGGTGACCCATGTGAAAGGGTCATTCAACCTTCAAAGAGGTTGCTACCCACAGGTTGAGAACCGCTGGATTAGTTGGCTGACACCACCTCGCTCATTTTTTCTTCATTTCTTCTACATAATCATATCACTATCCTTTCATGCCCCTCTTCATTTGTGGAAACAAAAGGAAGTTGTACAGAGTGAGGTCAGGTAAGTAAGGTGTGTGGGGTAAGAGAATCATGCTATTTTTGCCCCAAACTGGCACACTGAGATGGTTGCATGAGCAAATGCATTTTCGTGGTGGCAAAATCAATCCCCTGTCAGCCATAAATCAGACCTTTTAATGTCACACATTGTTATGCAATCTTTTCAGAACCTCGAATTAGAAAGCTTTATTAACAATCTAACCTGGTGGAACAAACTCCGCTATCCCCCTCACATAAAAAAAAACCCAAAACAAATGAACATTGGTGTTTTGGGGGTAACCCCTCATATTACACTTTGCATCTTTTCCTTTTGTACTTGATGTGCTCATGCATGTACCAATGAAGCCCTTTCTCTAGGATGTTAACCGGCACTTAAACTGTGGAATGGTTTTGGAGCTGATGCTTCACCTTATTTTCATTGAGTCTGAATCAAAATGAACACATACAGCAGCAAGAGAAACAGTCTAACATTAGGATTAAGTTGCTCTTTTCATTACCATTTCCTTTGCGTCATCTTGGGGATTGAAATTAATTTTTATTTCTTTAAAAGGAAAATGAGATGATTCCGGGAACCCAAGAGGAAAGCGAATCTTGGGAATAACGAGCGCAACAAATGCATAGATGTGCTTTACACAAGTGATCTATGTATTGTGATGAATTGTATGAGCCTCAATAAATTGAAAAAAAATTTGTAATAAAAAAAAATTAGATACCTTTATACTCTTTTCACATTTATGTGATCGCTGATTTTCTTTAGACATGAGGATGATGAGACGTCATCTCATATATATTGGATACACTACCAGAGACCAGTTGTTGGAGAAGGACAATGTGCATGGTAACATTGAGGGTCAAGGAAAGAGAGGAAGATGGTGAAGGAAATGCACTGATGTAGTGGCTGCAGCAATGGCTCAGTAGTAACAATGACTGAGCCCGGTGCAGGACCAGGTGTTCAGTCTGTTGTACATTGAATCATCCTGAGTCAGAACTGACTCAATGACACTTCACAAGAGCGTGTTTTTCTAATGTGCTTTTGTTTTCAGTTAGTACTCAGTATTTAGAATTGATTGTATATTTCATCCGAAATACTTGACAAGGACCCAGAAAACCTTACATTCTCTCAAGAGGGAAATATCATAAATATAAAAAGTAAAGCAGTTTCACCCATATGTGATGCTAATTTCATTTTCATGGCAGAGTTGGACAGTGGCAAAACTAAAAGTGTTTTAGAGAATACAAAGAGGAAAGGTTAAAATATAACATATTACATCTTTGCAAAGAAAATAAAAGTAAGTTAATTTCAACATGTTAAAATGCTCCTTTTTTTCTGAGTGTTTCCCACCCAGATTCCTATTGCTCCTATTTTCCAGCTCTGTGCCTAATGGTGTGACTTAAAATGTATCATTCTAGCTAGTAATTAGTTGCCCTAAGCTGTAGAGTGTTTGCTATTTCTTTTAAAGAGAAATATATCATTTTCTTAATGGGTAAAACAGTCATCTCTATGAATGTTGCAAAACGAAAAACTCCCCGCAGTTTAGTTCAAACATAGTGACCTGATAGCACAAGGAGGATTGGCAAATAAATTTCCAAGTGCAGTTTTACAGAAAAAGGCTGTCATCTTTTTCTCCTGGTTCAAACTCCCGACCTTCTGGTTTGCAGGGAAGCACTTAATCAGTGCACCATCACGTTTTTAACCATCCTTCCATCTCACACAGACGGTGACCTACAAAGGGTTTGATGTAGGTGAACCAATGAACCAAATTGGCTGATGTGTTTATAGTGATGATTTTTGTTAAGCTATTACATAAAATGTACAGTCTAAGGCAGTCTTATCTGAAAAAATATACTACAAATGAGGTTGAATTTTCAAAGAAGTTTTCTAATTAAGTCTGATTTGAATAATTAAGTAAATTTACTAAAAGACCAAAAATCCAACCACTTTGTATAAAATATGCAAGCATATTTTTAGTAAACTCAGACCTAAGACCAATCAAATTATAGCCTGTAAAATTATTTGATTAAACATTTCACATAGATGTATATATATTTTAATGTATGTATGTCCAGCTAAAAATTCTGAATGTCAATATTTTAACAGGAAATATCTTTTTTCTGTTATGCATACCAATTTCTTTCTGGAGCTTACTGGTTTGCAATTTGGTATGATGTAAAGAGACCCGGATTCTCCTTTATCCGTTCCATATATAGTGATTCATTATGTTCAATACAAGATTGGAAAGGACAAACTATACACCATCAAAAAACCAATGAACCAAATTGCTTTATGTGCCTAATCCAAGTGAAAACTTCAGATGATATTGTATAGTGATTTCTTCTGGCTCATGCTATCTATCCATTGGTTTTACTACATTTTCAATATGGGATCCCTCTTTTATATCCTTCACAAGTATAATAAGATGGATTTTCAAGATATTAATGATACATGTAAAGGGCAAAAAGTTAATTTCTTTAGGATTTTTTTTTAATTCACCTTCACCATCAATTAATTATATTGCCACAACAAGCTAAATTCCATTCCCACTCTTTTTATTGTTGTTGTTGTTTTCACTGAAATATAAATAAGTGAGCTATATCACTACAGTAGGCAATCAGTTGATTTAATGTATTAATCCCTTAGTGTTCATAGCAGAAAACCATGTGGCATAAAGTAAATGATCTTGCGGTGCAGTGGCTTCCACTTTGAAGAGCTGCCTCAGACTGGGTGATGTGGAGCCACAAGCCAACCTGTGAGAAAGATGAGGAGGTCTGAGGCTGTAAGATGCTCTAGGAACCTTTTGGAGCAGCTCTAGGCTGTCTATAGCGGTGCTATGGATCAGAATCCACTTGATGGTGGTGGGTTTGGGGTTGAGCCCTTATTTCAAGTGCTTCCTATTGAAGACCTAGGGAAATAATCTATAGTCACCGGCTTAGGAAGTCTTTGTATTAGGATCATTCAGATTCTTCAAATATCCTATGATAATTTAGGAGTTAGGGAGTGTGGTAGTTACATAATCTATAGTCATTTCGAGACGTAAGAGCAAAGGGGTGGAGTTTAGCCTGTCAATCGGGTCGCAGCTTGATGAACTCATTTGGAGGTGCTAAGGAGATAAATAGCACCCTGGAGGCAGGGCAGACACACACTCCCTGTGAGACATTCCTGTTGACAAGACGCGGGAAGCTACACCAGAGCCTGTAGCTAAGGGAGCCATGTGCACAATACCCGAGAAAAAGAACAAGCTGACCTTCCAGCAGCTGGAGATTTTAACACCTCTGGCTGGGGAGGCATTGTTAAAGGTATGGGTTGACCCCATTGGCTGAGTGCAGGCTCACCTGTGTGATGTACATCAGATGGGTGCCCCAAGGTACTGGTTTTACCTGGGCCTAGGTGGGTCCTAATCTGGGCAAGCTCAATTTGGGTTTTCCCATCGGTGACCAAAGCCTGCCTGGTTTTGTTCCAACCCCGCTATGTGGGCCTTTGGAGGCATTGTGGAAACAACCCCATTTGTCCCTAACCCTAGCCACCTAAGAAGACCACCACAGAGAGCAACACTTTCCAGAAATCAACATCCTGAAAACAACCCAGAAGATGACACTAACCCAGCGACCAAAGAAGGCAAGAATGACCCTCCCCCGCAACCAACACACACAATACAGTGCTCAGGAGGGAGATACAATGACCCCCCCCCCAACCAACACACACAATACAGTGCTCAGGAGGGAGGGAGGGAAATACACACCACCAAAGGTACCAGATGACAGCAAAGAATCCACAGATGGATGTAATAACTCTGAATGTCAATATTCTGAATTCATCCATTAAAAGACAGGCTACCAGACTTATTTCAGAAACAAAACCCATCCATATGTTGTCTGTAAGAGATGCAACTTAAGCTCGTAGACAAAAATCGGTTGAAAATCAAAGGCTGGCAAAAAGTATATCAAGTAAATGGCTATTTAGAAAAAAAGCTGAGTTGCAATCCCAATCTTTGACAAAATTGATGTCAAGGTACAGGTCATAACAAGAGATAAGGATGGGCACAATATAATGCTCCAGGGGTCAGTAGGTCAAGAGCCAGTGAGCATAATAAACATATACATGCCCAACTAGAGTCTCATGAAATTTGTCAATCAAATCCTTCAAATGATGAAAAGAAAAATCACAGGTTCCACAGTCATAGCAGGTGACTTCAGTACACTACTCTCCAAGAAAGACGTGTCAGTGGCGATGAAGCACAACAAGGAGACAACAGAACTAACTCTACATTAGGCAACTCAATCTGATAGACCTATTTAAGAGCTCCCCAAATGCATAAGACATCACATTCTTTTCAAGTGCATGTGACATGTATTTGGAAATAGACCACATGCTGGGCCATAAGTCAAACCTGAGTAAATTCAAATATATAGTGGCACTTAGACTTTTCTGATCACAACACCATAAAACTGGAAATCAATAAAATAAAGATAAAAAAGCAAGAGCCAATATTTGGAGGATGAACAACTCTCTTCTTCAAGATGACTGGATACTGGTTCACATTAGAGCAAAAATTAGGAAGTGTTGAGAAACTAATGAGAATGAGAATACAATGTAGCAAAACCTATGGCGTACAGCAAAGGCAGTTACCAGAGGATGTTTGATAGTGATACATACACAGATGAATGAAGAGAGACTTGTGGTCAATGCTCTATCACGAAATCTTCAACAATTAGACCAGAGTAACAGAGTAATCCCTTTAATAGCAAAAGAGAGGAATAGTAAAAATCAGGGTGGAGATAAATGAGGGGGAAAACAACACAAAAAATAAATGCAGTAAAAAGCTGGTTATTTGAAAGGATTAGCAGAATCGACAAACTTTTGGCCAACCTGCCCAAGATAGGAAGGAGTAGACAGCAATTTTCAGAATGAGGGATGAAACCGGAAATTACAATGGACTTTAATTATACTAAATGATTAATAACACAGTAGTACCAAGGTCTGTACTCCAATGAATACAAGTTAGAAAACATAGACAAATACTTGGGGAAA
>NW_022103902.1:3119484-3120546 GCF_000313985.2 Echinops telfairi | reverse complement strand
TTTCTCCCCAAAACATTTTACTGGGAGCTAATACAGATATAATATTGTTTCATAATTCGATCACATCAAGCAGTATTGTACGGTTTACAGACCACATCATGAGTACGTTTGGCACATTCAACAGCACTGACCAAGACCAGAACATCTGAGGGGTGATAGCAAGAGCGTCGTCCAAGAAGAAAGCTAGACGGGACAGAAAGGAAAGGCTACAATGGATGTCAAAACACAAACCAAACATTCCACTCGTATGTATTGATGGTAACGTGATTAAAATGGTGAAGCAAAGGTGCTGAACAGAAAATGTCAAGAAACAGCTCGAGAAGACAAAATATTATAATGAAATGTGCAAAAATCTGCCATTAGAAGACCAAAATTGAAAAAGTATTCCTCAATTGAAAAAAAATGTATGAAATGCATGTTTTGAATTATAATATTGAAAGTTTAAGTGAAAAGAATACTGAAAGATGCAGGATTCATTCAATGAAAATGTAAGGAATACACAGAATCAGTGCACCAAGAAGAACTGATCAACATTCAACAGTTTTAAGAGGTAAGAAATGAATCAATGGTGTTGAAAGAATAAATCCAAGCTGTACTGAAATTGTTGACAAAAAAACAAGGCTGCAGAAATTGATGAAATAACAACAAAAACTTTATAACATATCGTTATGGTACTGGAAATGCTTACCCATACATACAAAGGAATTGGGAAAATTTACTTAGCCAACCAATTAGCAGAAATCCAGGTTATGTTTCCATTCCAAGGTTTTGTAACCTCTCAGAGTGTAAAAAAAATTAATAACATCATAAATATAACAAAATATTTAGCAATATAAATTTTTTGAAAGATTTAAAAGCTATAGAAGCTGTATATTAACTGGGAACTACCAGAAATTCAAGCAGGATGGCGAATAAGATGTGGAACAGGTGATATCATTGCTGAACTCAGAAACAGCTTGCCTGAAATCAGAGAATACCAGAAAAATGTTTACTTGTGTGGTTTTTTTAATCGTTTTATTAGGGGCTAATACAACTCTTATCACAATCCATACATACATCAAT
>NW_022103902.1:3114910-3117310 GCF_000313985.2 Echinops telfairi | reverse complement strand
AAATAGAGCAGCCAGTCCACAGAGAGGACCACATGGCCAGCCCCACTATGAGACATGATGCCCCTCACTGGCCCATGGTCCTGCGGGGGACAACACCAGAGACACAGTGTGGGACTTGCATTTTATTAACTATATGGATCAACGAACTTGGGATAAAATTACAGAGAATGAGAATTCCAGGACACATACTTGTGCTCATGGAGAACATGTACGTAGACTAATGAGCTTTAGGTGGAACATAATCTATTTGTTGGAACAAGCTGAAAACTTTAAGATGAGGAAGGGTGTGTTCAGTGATGTATTTTCTCACCATGCTTGTTCCATGTATATGCGGACCAATTGATCCAAGAAGCTGGCCTATATGAAGAATAATGTGACATCTTTTTGGATGAGGACTCATTAACAAACAAAAATATGCAGATGATACAACCTTGCTTACCAAAAGTGGAGAAGACCTGAAATGCTTATTGAGGAAGATCAAGCTCTACAGAAAAGAACCGTAGTTGGAAACACCCAACAGTCCTCTAGTTCTTTAGTACTTCCTCCCCACCCCACTATCATGACCCCAGTTCTATCTTACAAATCTGCCTGGACCATAGCACGCACACTGGCACAGATAAGAGGTCTCGATAAACAGAATCCAGGACAGATAAAACCCTTAGGATCAATAATTAGAGTAGTGATATCATAAGGGTAGGGGAAAGGTGGGGGAGAATGGAGATAAGGGGGGGGGCGATCGCAATGATCAATGTACACAACACCCCCTTCCCCAGGGGGATGAACAACAGAAACCCGGGTGAAAGGAGACAGCAGGCAGTGTAAAATATGAAAATAATTTATAAATTATCAATGGTTCATGGATGTGGGAGACTGGGGGAGAGCAGGAAAAAAGAGGAGCTGATACTAAGGGATCCAATAGAAAGGAAATGTTTTGTAAATGATGATGGAAACATATGTACAAGTGTGCTTGAGACAATTGATATATGAATTGTTTTAAGAGCTGTAAGAGCCTCCATTAAAATGACTTATTAAAATAAAAAAATAATAATAATGATAGGAGACCTGATCAGTTGTGGGAAGACATCACGGCTGCCATTCATGAGGGAGGCATAGTGCCACAGCTACTATTGAAAGGAATATGGTGCTACATAAGAGATGGAAATTGAAGTACCGTATGACCCAGCAATACCATTACTGGGCATATACCCCGAATAAATACGGACAGATCATGAGCAGGAGTTTTCTCCCTCATTTTCATGACAGCATAGTTCACAATAGTCAGAAGCTCAAAACAACCTACATTTCCATCAATAGAAGAGTGGATAAATGAAAAAACAAAACTCTGGTCCATACACACAATGGAATGCTACGCTTCCCTAAAATGCAGCAATAAAGCCATGAAACACCTGAAGTTGTGGAGGGATCTGGAAGACATTGTGCAGAGTGAAGTTAGTCAAGCACAAAAGGACACATGTGATGAGTCCATTGTGATAGGACCAAGCAGCAAAACCAGCACAAGATCAAGCTTGAAGCCATCCAGTCTTCTGGCTGACGACCAGACAGCCTGGAAAAGAACCAGACCAGTGCCAAGGAACCACATACCATCGCTGCAGGCAAATATAGTGTAGGTAACTTGGTCAGAAGGCGACTCACAACAGCTGGGATCAAATGGATGGGGCTGTGAGGTGCGTGTTGGGGAGTGGGGAGGCTGTCTGCTGAGTGGGAGCCAATGGATCTGGGGTGAGGTCCCTTAGAGAGAGAGCAGCCCTGTCAGAGGGATGAGGCTTACTGATGGGAAGGGCAGGGTGGAAGTGGGGAGAGTGAATGTTCAAGTTTGGGGGAACATAGGTGCATGTTTGTTGCCGGGAGGGGAGGGAGATCGGACCTCCTGGTAAGGGGAGGTGAGACTGAGGATGCTCTTGGGAACTTTATGTTGGAAGGTTCTTAGAGTGGCGTGGGTGGGCAGAATTGATGTATGGCATCTGGGGGTATTCTGGGAAGCCAGGCAGGGTTCTGTAGAGCACCAGGACTCTGAATTCTGCATCTTCAGGGCACAGGTCATGCTCCTGAAGCGGCATCGGTGAGACCCCCATAGAGGCACCCCACTGGGTGAACTGGGCGCTACCTGAGACATACCTGTAACCTGAGGACTTAAGCTGGAAGAAACACATGATGTCTGAGGAAGCAGGGGACAGCTGACCCAAGAGCAGTGTACTATTGGTGGGCAGACAAAGAAGATCTTGCTCATCGATGCCCTGTACACTGTATTGAGATGTATTATTCCGGCAATCTTATGACAGCCATTGTGTTATATTTTGCTATTGGTTGTGTATGTTAGGGTCATTCATTGGGGGTAACCTTCTTGAAGCTGTGTTATTGGTTTCTCTGTTTTTTTGGTGT
>NW_022103902.1:3111552-3113746 GCF_000313985.2 Echinops telfairi | reverse complement strand
AACTGATCATGATTGCACAACTAATTTTAAAGGTGATTTAGCCATGGTGGGGGGAGGATGGGGGGCTGCTCTAAGGTAGAGGTGGTAGTGATTGACAATTCCTCTTCATATGATTGAGCAGATGAGTTAGTCAATTGTATGATAATGTAAATTATGTGCCGATAAAACTGTTGAATATACCACAGGCTGTCTGAAAATTGAAAAAAATCTGACAGCCAGAATTGCATCTTTACAAGGACAGTGACATTTCAACTCATGTGCTTCAGACATGCTATCATGTGGGACCAGTCCCTGAAAAAGGACATCATACATTGAAGAAGGTTAGTGAAAAAGGTAGACTCTCAATGAGATAAGCTGACACAGTGGCGGCAACCACGGGCTCAAACACAGTAACAACTGTAAGGACGTTGCAGCGTCAGGCAGTTACACAATTGTGTATCGGATCATTGTCAGCTGGAAGAGTGAGTCTACACAGCATGTAACAACAAACACACACAGCCAAACATATTAAATTAGTATTGATATTACTTCACAGGAGCCTAATAAAGAAGCTTATCCCTGAAGTAACACAATTATAATTTTTTATTTTCTCCTTTGTTTACCTTTCCAAAATTAAAGTTATTGTCATTATTCAATTGCACCTCAGGTATCTTCCTAAGGTTGGTGTGGATAAGCTTGATGTAGATAAGTTTAGTTAAAATTCTTTAGCAGAATATGGAACTCTGATTAATTGAGCATGCATTTGACATGCAATATTATAATAATGTGCTGCATCGTAATGAATGTGTTTATTACACTTGATTTCTCTTTTGTATCTATTCATGCAAACATATTTATTGAATCTTTGCTAGGTGCAAGTAACGCTTCTTATAGCAGTAGGCAAGAACACAAGCATTGTACAACAGGGCATCAGATGAATAGAAAACAAAACAACTAGATAAAAAACTAGAAAGGTCCTCGGTAAGAGGTATAGAGAAGAAATTTTGAATCCAGAAATAAAATGTTTACTTTGGCTAAAATACTTCCTTTTGATAAAAGGAAGCAAGAACAAGGAGACACGGAAGGAAGTATAAGGGAAAACGTTATAGGCTCAGCAATGAATTTAGCTTCTCAATTTTGAGAAATTTCTACAACAGGTCCTTGTGACAAGTAGGGGCCATCAGAATACAAAATACGAACACCAGAAAGTGCAATTGTTAACACATGCATGATAACTGAAAGGCAATTTTAAAATTGTTTTCTGAATGAATATGTAATTGATGCACCCAGTGGGGTAACTACTGATGTACTATACTACAGAACTCAGACAACCTGGAAGGAACGATGGCAAACTGTGGCCTGCAGTGAGCCACACCGACACACGGAATACCAAAGGCAAAGGGAAGCAGCCGCTAGAGGGAAAGGATTAGCAGAGTTGGTTAGTTTTGTTTTGCTTTTAGGATTAACAGGCTTTTGAGAGATCATTACAAAAATATTAATCATCCCAATAGACTGTATAGACCCACTAATTAGCCACTTTTCAGAGATGTATTTATTAAATAGTTTGCTTTATTCTATATAACCGAGGATAAAACAAAGGTTCTCCACACTACCAAATAAAGGAATAAAGGAACATAAAGGAGAAAAAAGGATAAATTAAAAATATATAAGCTTAACTGACCAAAAAATAATTTAAAAATAAATGTTTATGGACGATACTTTCTTCCAATAGTTGAGAACATATAAAGTGAATTGACATTAACTAGTGTTTCTTTTTTTCTAACCAAAGTGAAAAGCTCATGTGGCCTTTAACTCATCAACTATTTTCTGTCAGTTGCCTTTAGTCAAATGTTATTAAATTAGTCTCAGAAAATATTTTAGCAGCTGCTGCAGGTATTTACATAATTACAAAATTATTTTTAAAAGTGTTACAAATTACTGCTAACATTTCTCTCGGGTTTGTGTATTATTTGCTGTTTCTGTTTACGATATCTTGATTTGCTAAAAATTCCTATGCACAGATAGCACAGATATCAACATCTGTTGCCCAATGCTAGATCTCAAAAAAATGTTTTAATCTAAGAAATATGCTCTTTATAATTTCTTTGTACCCCCAAATTGGAATGTACACCATATATCCATGTACACTGAACCCTCGTTTATCGCGGTTAATCGGTTCTAGACCCTACCGTGATAAATGAAATTCCGCGAAGTA
>NW_022103902.1:3085459-3111120 GCF_000313985.2 Echinops telfairi | reverse complement strand
GCGATGCAGACAGAAGCGTGTACAGTATGAGCCAATCAGTGGCAGTAATGACAGAGCATGCGCTGTTACGCAAAAACCGCGATAGAGTGAAGCAGGGGAAGTCGAAGCGTGAAGTGGCGAGGGTTCACTGTATATGGCTTATCTCCATGTCCTGTTTGCCAGAACCCTCATCTATGTGACTGACCTACGGACCACACCATTATCAGCATACTCGGTGTAATGAGTTAGGAGATGGAGTACTAACCAAAAGGTTAGCAGTTCAGACCCCGCCACCCCTTGGGAAAACGACAAGACTTTCTGCTTCTGTAAGGATCTGAAGCACGGCAGTTTCAGCTATATTCTGCTGAGCTGTAATTCATAACTACAGTCGTTATGAATCCTTGCTGACTCAATGGTCAGGAGTTTTTGAGTTTTTATTAAGCCATGTTTTTAGGAGTCTGTGAATTTTCTATTTTCTCCTTCAGAAAGATCCTCACAGCTAGATTTCAAGAAGCAAATCCCTTTTCATTCGTCTGTACAGCATTCTTTTCTATATAGGAAAAAGGTCGCTCTTGTCCTTCCTGGGAGCCCTGTTTTTGGTGGTGTAGAGGTACATGTGGGGCTGCTGTCAGAAAGGGCAGCAGTTCGAAGCCACCAGCTGCTCGGCGGGAGAAAAACAGGGCTCTCTTCTCTCGTAAAGAGTTACACTCTCAGAAACCCACGGAGGCAGTTCCATCCTGTTGGACAGGGTCGCTGTGAATGGCATCGACTTATAGTGTGAGTTTGGTCCGTTTGGCTTTGGTATTTCCTTAGAAAGTTGTAAATGCTGTAGTTATTAGACTAATGACATAATTACATTATCTGAGATGCGGAGTGATGTCTGACGTGCCATAGGACTTGGATTAAACACTCACTATGTTTAAAGTATGTCTCTGTTGGTGTAGACGTAATTCCATTCTGAAATAAGGTTTTCCCTTATGTTTATGAGGCCATAGGAGTGCATATCATACACTGAATAACTTTTGAGAGATTTGAAAGGCATGTTGGCCTGCTAACCAAGAGACCAGCAATTCGATCTCACCCGCACTCTGTGCGGGGCAACTAAGGCTTTCTGATCTCATAAAGAGCTGCACTCTCAGAACTCCCTCCCACAGGGCTCCTGTGAGTCAGAGTTGACACAATGGCGGTGAGCTATTTCAGTGAGGCCCGAGACAGAGACGCAAACATAACGGGAAGAAAGACAACCCATGAAGGCAGTAGAAGTGGATGGATCTGCATACACAGGAATTCCGAAGATTTCAAATTAATAGAAGGTAAAATAGATGCAAGATGTTCCCAGATAGCCACACTGAAATCAAGCTTCTCAAAAATTGAGAGGAAAACTATACATATATTTAATGTACAGTCACCTACTTGTAGAATTTCTGTTACAGCAGCACTACAAAACTAACGCAATTTAGTAAGTATTTTTTAAATTAATATTTAATTAATAAAGTTATTTATATTTTTATAATAAAAGTTTCCCCCTTCAGGGCATTTTACCTATCAGTGCAGAAGTAGATAATCTGTTACAGAGAAAAAATATGTGTTTTTACTTTATCTCAATCCATTTTTTGGTAATTGAATTTGGAAACAACAAATAGAAGTAAAGCAGAAAATTAATTTTATATTTAATAGAGTTTTTCATGCCTCTGTGGGCAAAACAATACAAGACAGAGTCAGAGTTTTCAATAGTTTTCATTAGGAAAAATAGAAATTTTATTGGAATTTATAATGACCTATAACAGATTTCAATTTATTATATCTCATTGCTAGAATTCTCTAATAACATTTACGTTTGCTTGAAAGTAAAAATACAATTTTGGAAGAAGAAAGCAGTGGTCTCCTATGTAACTTTCTCTATTATATGTAGATGTATGATATATATAGTTAATGATACAATGGAAATATCAGAAGGATAGAGAGTGTCAAACTATCTATAAAAAAATGAAGCACTCACTTTTCTGGTCTCTGGTCTCGGCCGCAGAAGCGAGAAGATGAAGGGAACGTCATCCGTCGGACAGCGTCGCAATGAGCCCACCTTGTGTAGCCGCTGTGGCTCCGAGGGCTCCCATCTCCAGAAGCCGACCTGTGGAAATGTGGCTGCCCAGCCAAGCGCAAGAGAAAGCATAACTGGAGTGCCAAGGCTAACAGACGACATACCACCGTACTGGTCGAATAAGACACCTAAAAATTGTAGACCGCAGATTCAGGCATGGAATCCGCAAAAGAATAGCTCCAAAACCCAAGGGGTCATCTTAAGGATTTCAACATTTAGTTGTGCAATAACGGTTCTCGTATGAAAAATGAAAAAAAATGAAGCATCCGTATATTTTCAGTGTGAGTAAATGGCATATTGCAACACTTATGATGCTCATAATTAGAGTCCAGTATAATCCAAGAACAACAATAACAGTAATTGTGAAAACTACACACAGTAGGTCTGATTACTCGAGGAAATGTATTTCGATTGGACATTAATTATCATCTAAGTACTTCATCCTGCTACTCCTCTGTCAGTGTACCATTGCCTGGTGGTTCATGATGCTGCGTTGCTGGAAACCATGTCACTATGCCTCACTCCTTTGATGCTGGAAGCTACGTTGCTGTGAGTACCAGAAGGGCCATCCACAGAAGGAAAATTTCAGCAGAGCTTCCAGATGGAGAAGAATATGAAGGAATAGGTTTTCCACTTTGAGGAATTAACCCCTGAAAACTTCCTAATAATAGCGGAATACTGTGTGAAGGAGAGCTGGCAGATGAGACGGGTCCACTAAGATTGGAAGGCACTCAAAATACGGCTGTGAAAGAGCTGTCTCCTCAAAGTAGACGCCACCTTAAAGAAAGGGTGGGAGACAAGCTTTCATGGCTTACATTGTCGATGGGGCAGAAAAACCGCTCCAGACACCTAGGGATAATCAGAACATAGAATGCACTAAGTATAAATCTACGAAAATTAGAAAAAAATGAAATGGGTTGCATCAAATTGACAGCTTACACATTAGAGAACTAAAAAGAACTAATATTCGCTATTTTTAAATTAGATAGTCATATGATTTACTATACTGAGAGTAACAAGTTCAAGAGTAATGGAATCACATTCTGCATCAAAGACACAATGCTGTTGGTATAGGATGACATAAGCGTGCCTTCAGGGTAAACAGGTTAATACAATTACTATTCAAATTATGCAGCACCCATGAAAGCCAATACATTCTACTAACTTCTGTAGTCTAAACTAGTTCTTTAATATTCCCTCCCCTTACTATTATGATTTTTGTTTTACCTCACTTGTATAATTAAGAGTGCTCAATGCACGAAAGCCCAGATAGAGAACCCTTCATTAACAGTAAGGGGAATTATGATTCCCTGGGGGTATGGGAGAAGAGGTGGGGAAAGGGGAGAAAGGAGGAGCTGATAGCAGTGATGACTGTATAACCCCCCTCACTCGAGGGGAACGAATAACAGAATTGCAGGTGATTGGATACATTGAATGGTGTAAGATGTGGCTAAATAAATAAATAAGTGATAGGGGTTCCTGGGGGTTAGGGTGGAGGAGGGAAGAGTTAAAGGGGAGCTGATATCAACGAGTTCAAGAAGAAAGAAGGTGTTTTTAAACTGACGGTGGTAACAATTGTAAAATCATGCCTGGCCTAACTGAGCTATCGGTTGTTTTAATATCTGTAAGAGCTCCCAATAAAAGGATTAAGAAAAAAATACAGATATATTGAAAAAATAGCCCAAACCTGCAGTCAAGAAGGGTCAGTCTCTGTTGCTGTTACTCTGACATACAGTTTCTGACTTTTAAGGACCTGTGAGCATAAGGAAACAGCATGACGAACTCTACCTGGACCACTGCCATCTTCTTCACTGCGGTGAGGGGTGCGCCTGTTGGTGCAGGAACTCTGTCAACTCATCTTCTTGAGTATCTCCTCCCTGATGCTCAACTTTATGAAGCACGATCTTGATAAATGTTCAAAGTAGGTGTTTCTAACGAACACCCTAGCTGTGCTTCTTCCCAGACGGACATTTGTTCTTCTGACAGTACCGTCAATATTCTTCACCAACAACTTTACCCAAATGCATCAAATCTTCTTTGGTTTCCCTTCTACAATGCGTGACTTTCACATGCATATGAAGTTATTTAAAAATACCATGGCTTGGATCAAATATCCCCTGGAATTGGTTAATTTATTTTTATCTGTGATTTTAATTCTAAAGTTGAAAACAAAAAGGATGATACATTTTTAGAAAATATGACCTTGATGGTAGAAATGAATTTAAGATTATATGATCAAATTTTGCAAGACCAATGACTTTTTCTTTGCAAATAACTAAAAAAAAAGACTACATAAATGTTGACTATACACATAAACCTTGTCAGATTGAAGAAATAGGAACCAAATTGACTGTATATGAGAAAAGACTAGCAAGAAGAGTTGTATCATCAACCATGGAATAGACCGTGAATTTCTAGTATGTAACTTCATGGTAGAGCTGAAAAGTGAAGAGAAATTTATGATGAGCCAACATATGACCATAATTATAGCCCACCTGAATTTAGAAATATCTTAAAAACAAACTGATGTATCTGATATCGATGACGGAAGACCAGACCAGTTGTGGGATAACATAAAAAATGCCATACATAAAGAAATCAGAAAGACAGGAAAGAAACTAAACATCAAAGAGCGTTTCAAAAAGAGACTGAAGTTTGTCCTTGTCCACAGGTTAGCTAAAGATGGAAGAAGTGACAAAGTAAAAGAATTGAAGAAAAGACTGCGTAAGGAGACCTCTTAAGAGGAGAGAGTGCAGCACTATGAAATACTAAGGACCGGGGGTCAGATAACACAGGAAAGACATCTTCAGCCCTGCTGACTTTGCGTCCAGGTTATATTCTCTGATTCAATCTCTGCATTGAATAAATTATCCAAGAAGATTTATTGTTTGAACAATGCAGCAAAGATTAGAAGAAATCTCAATAGCAAAATGCTATTTGTAGATGACACAACTTTTCTTGCTGAAAACCTAGAGGATTTGAGGCACTTGTTGAAGAAGACTGAAGATTGCAACCTTCAATATTATGATAACTCGATGTAAATGAAAATAAAAATCTTCACAACTGGAGCAATAGACAACATTCATGCATAGAGAACTATTTAAAGTGTTACAAAGCAAAGCTGTCCCGTTAATAAGACTAAGGTTCGCTGGAACCAAGAACTGGTATTTCCAATCACCTCACACGTGTGCGAAAACTGTCCACTGAATAACAAAGATTGGAGGATGACTGGTGCATTTGAATTATGTTGTCTTTGGAAAAATATTAAAAATCCCGTGGACTATAAGAAAAAACAAACAAATTTGTCTTGTAGAAAGTACGGCCACAATGCTTCTTAGCAATTAGGATGGCCTGACTGCACATCATGCACTCTGGACACGATAATTATAGGTACCAGGCTCTGGGGAAGAAAAAAAACAGGAAAGCACAAACAAACATTGTATTTGGTAGAGAGTCGGGGCGGGGGACTTTTTTTGGACGGATGAACACACTATTTGCCACGGTGGGCTTACATCTAATAACAGTCAATGGAGCGGTGCGGGGCCGGCACTGCTTCCCGCTGGTGTGCATCGTGTGCATCGGGCCACTGTGAACTGGAAGGACCTCACAGCACCCAGTAAAAGTAAAATGCTTCATAAAACGCAGACTGAAGCTCACTGCCACCGACTCAGTTCTGACTCTTAGCGAGCCTGCAGGACAGGCTAGAACTGCCCCTGTGGGCTTCTGAGACTGTCACTCTGTACAGGGGTACAAAGCCTGTTTTTCTTCCTCCCTTTCAAAGGTGAAAACCAACTTTACTTTAATAAACTCTAGGACTAAAATTAATGTAAAAGTGTTGAAAAATATAAATATTCACAAATATCTGACAAACTCCAAGAGAGTAAATTTAGACCTTCTAGTACATGCTTTTTAAAAAAATAATTTTATTGGGGACACTTACCACTCTTGTTAAAATCCACACATTGCTTGCATCAGGCATATTTGTACCTATGCTGCCTTCATTCTTTTCTAGACATTTACTTTCTATTGAGCCCTTGGGATCAGCTCTTCTTTTGTTTTCCCTTCCCTACCCCCCACAACCCCTTGATACATTGTACATTGTCATTATTTTCATCTCTCACACTGACCACTGTCTCTCCACCCATGTTTTCTGTTGTTCTTCCCCCTGGAGAGGGGTGTATGATTATGTGTCAATCATTGCAATCGATTCCCCCTTTCTCCTTTCCTCTCCCCCTCTTCCCCCTACCTTTTTGGTATTACTATTCCCACTCTTGTTCCTGAATTCTGTGTGTCGTGAGCTCCCATCCCTTTCTGTACCTGTATACATGTCCCAGTCTAATCTGAACTGGGAAGCAGCACTGGGGTCATGGTAGTGGGGGGTGAGGAAGCCTCAAGCAACCAGAGGGATATAGTGTGTTTCATCGATGCTTTACTGCACCCCGGTGACTCATCCCCTCCCTGTGGCCCCTCTGTGGGGAGATTGTTCCATTGTCTGCAGATGGGCTTTTGGATCTCCGTTCCAACCCTCCCCGTTCTCAATAATCTGTTTTTGTTTGTTATGTGTCTGCTGATGCCTGTTACCCGGTCCCTATGACTCCTCATGATCGCACCAGCGGTGTAAGTTTTGAAATAACAAGAGAAAGTAAATTAATAAATAAAGCACAATAAATGAGTAGATATATACTCAACTGAAAAGACAACATTTGAAACTGAGATAATATGTTGAAATGATACAGAATGTATTTCAGAGGAAAATATATGTAAAATATTAACTGTCAATAAGGATAAATAGAAGAGAGAATAAGAGGACCCAGTAAAGCTTTTTAAAACCTTAGAAAAATATTATTACATAATATAAAAGCATTTGTCAAATAGAAATAGATAATTTATAAATTATCAAGGGCTCCTGAGGGAGAGGGGAGTGGGGAGAAAGGGGGAAAATGAGGAGCTGATGCCAGGGGTTTAAGTGGAGAGCAAATGTTTTGAGAATGAGGGCAATGAATGTACAAATGTGCTTTACACAATTAATGTATGTATGGATTGTGATAAGAGTTGTATGTGTGCCTAATAAACTGATTAAAAAAAGAAACAGATGAAAATATTTCAGAAATAATGAAATATTAAAATGTCGATAATTAAAAACCAAAATAATCTAGCAGAGTAAAGTTATAAACACTTCAGATGAATATGTAATATATAAATGTATAAAAGATTGTGAAAGCATTAAAAAATAAAAGGCAAACATATATGTAACAGCAACACTTATACTAAAGAAACAATCTTAATTTCACTAATAAAATAAAAATTTCAGTTAACAGAAAAAAAATTCAAAATTAAGCAATGTACCTTACAAAATTCTATAAACAGTTAATTCAAGAGGGTAAAGTTAAAATATTCCTACATTACATGCAAACTCTTTTGAAATCAGTTGCAATTGCAAAAATGATAAAATAATGTCTTTGGGGATTCAATATATTTACCCAGAATGAATAAATAGAAAAAAAAAACACCAGAAAATATGTTGGAATTTATTTAAAATATTTTTTAAAGTAAGTATTGACTGTATAAAACCATGGGATATGATGGATTGTTGAGAGTAAAATTTTCTCGTGAATTTTGTTCCTATTTAGAATGGGTTGAAAATATTGGTTATCTTAGAATTATATTATGTCTCGGAGGTGGTGTGGACATGTTACCAGGAAAGGTCAGTCCCTGCAAAAGGATATCATGCTCTGTAAAGTAGAGGGTCAGAAAGAAGAAGACTTTCGACCAGATGTATTGACATGGTAGTTGTGCCAATGGCCTCAAACATCACAACACTTGTAAGGATGGAGCAAAACTGGGCAATGGGTTATTTTTGAGGTACATACTGGCACTATGAGTTGGCAAAACTTGAAGGCCCATAACAATAACATGTTAAATTAATTGGAACCAAACCAAATTCAAGGCTGTGCAGCTGATTCCAACTCATGGTGACTGTATGGAACAGAATGAAATTGCCTCATAGTATTTCCAAGGCTGTACATTTCTATAGAAGCAAACCAACGCATCTTCCTCCCACGGAGTAGCTGCTGGGTTAGAACTATAGACCTTTAGATCAGCAGGCGAGCACTTAACCGCTAAAGCAACAGGGCTTCTTAAAAATATCAGCAACAAATGACTGCCATCTAGATGATGCTCATGACCTCATTTTTCTACTGCAAAGTGGCTGGTGATTTTGAATCTCTGACCGTGTGCTTAGCAGCTTAAACCGTACTAGAAAGAACGTCCCGGGACCCTTGGGTAAGTTTTATGAGAGGTCAAGGACACTAAGAAAGACAAAATACAGAAAGCACAGCACTCTTTCTTGAACATATCTAATTGTGCAATACACGCTTTTCTTTAAAAAAAAAAAATCACATTGCTTTTAAGCACATATGATTTCAAAAATTGGTGTGAACTAAGACACAAAATAAGGTGCAAGAAATACCAATAACATAGAAATGGCATAGTTTGAGTCCAGTTGTAATAGCCTAAAATTTTATGCAAACTCTTAATGTGTTTGTACATAAATATTTTGAAAATACTTATAAATAACTAAATATGTTATGAAATAGTCTGTAATTTTGGTCAAGAAAGTGTAGGAAAACTACAAAAAAATGGAATTGAAAGGAAGCCTATAACTCCAAACAGTGAAAAGGAAAACATTAACTATTGTCATGAAATAAAATTTCTTAATGACTCTTCTGTTTATTTTTAGTTAAAAACTCACATTCCCTTCCATTGAGTCAGTTGAGACTCATAGCTATCCTATAAGACAACATCAAAGTGCCTGTGTGGCTTTCTGAGACTGTCCATTTTCACAGGAGTATAAACTCTCCTCTTTCTGAAGAGGAAACACTGGTGGTTTTGAACTGTTGATGTCATGTGGCCCGGGGTTCCTCTCTATAAACCATGCAAATAAGTCATAGAAGACTCAGAATTGAAGATTGATCAGTGTGGTATTTGGAAGGAGCCTTAATGATACAATGGTTATACTTTGGGCTGATAACTGAAAGGTCAGCAGTTCGAAACCACCAGCTGCTCTGTGAGAGAAAGATGGGACAGTCCACTCCTGAAAAGAGTCTCAGAAAGTCACAGGGTCAGTTCTACCCTCTCCTATACGGTCACTATGAGTCAGCATTAACTTGACGGCAGTGAGTTTAGTTTTAGTTTGAGACACTCATGGCTAGGGGTGCAGTCAAACCTGTAGATCAGGTGACACAACCTGGGCATATGGCCTTTTGTATAAGAATGAGGGGCTCTGGGAACTGATCTCTCTTTGCTTCTCAAACTCTCTGTCAGCTGGAATTATGCCTGCCTGCCTCCGAAGCCCTATGTGGGCCAACCCTGAGAACTATCATTGCCCTGCCATGTTTCCAAAGACCATGGATCCATGAGACCCTGCACCCACCAACCTGCGATCTTCCTGTTGTCTGCTTCCCTTTACTGAGACACCATCCTGCAGCTATCTGAGTCTGAAGCGAGACTGATGGATTTGAGTTGGATCAGAGTGGGATGCCTTCTTGATAGAAAGATGTTTGATTATACACAGATGAGTGTCACTGGATTTTTTCCCTAACACAGTCTGTTTGGCCATTCCCTTGTCTCAGAAGCAGGAAGAGAGATTCCATAGAGGCATCAAGGAAGAAGAACCACGAAAGGAGCTTGTTCAAAGTCCCTGTCTAAATGGGTGGACACAACAAGCCCATGTCACATTGAGGCCAGAGGTACCAGAGCAGAAGAGTTACAGTGCTGAGCCAGAGACCAAGACACCAGGAGACGGTGGGGCCGAACAGCATGTGGGATTTCTGGCCTATAGAACCGGGCAGAGAGGCTAAGGCACCATGTGGCTGAGACAGTGGATTAGAGAGAGACTGGGCTACTGGTTGAGGAGAGGTATGTATTGCTGTGGACAAAAGAAGATATCCTTAATGGTTTAAGATCTCAATGGTGGTAACATGTTACCTTCCATAATAAACACCCATCATCATGATTTCTGTGTGATTATTTTAACAGATGGCTGAAACAGCAGAGAAGAGTAGTACCATTAGTGGAGCAATTGGTGTCAGAATAGGGAGAAAGAAGTAATGAGGTCAGAGGCATGTCTGACCTCTGCCTCTTGCCAATCAGCATTAGGCTGGTGTGAAAATGGAATCTCCTCCCCCTTGTGTAGCCAGAGTGTCCCCAATGGTGTTTGCTCAAGTGTCATAGACAATTTTATGACGATAGTAACACATAGATAGTTTAAAAGTTTACCAAAATATCCTAAAATATAGCCTTAAAACCATAAGCAAATGAGTCTTCTAAGCATTAAGTAAAGCAAATTGGTAGTGAAAAGGTTAACCACAGACATAAAAGTGATTCTCCTATGAGTTTAAGATTAAAGATGCATGTCATAAGATGTAAAGACATGTAAGACTACTGCACTCAACCACTAGTACTTCTGGGAAGGGAAGCAAATGGTGGGTGATGCTTAGACTATATATTTAATGTTTCATTTCTTAGGAAAGAAATAGATAACATAAAATTTAAAAATATTAAAAATCTGTATGCTGCATATATGAATATGTGTTCTGTTTGTTTATCATAATTAGTGTGTTTAAAAGTTTTATATATAGAAGCAAATTCAATAGCACGTGAGCAGGAATTTATAGGTACATCATTTGTTTTTCATTTTTATTTTTTTTAATACTTTTATGGGGGGCTCTTACATCTCTTATCACAATCCATACATTCCTCCAGTGTGTCAAGCACATTTGCACATATGCTGCCATCCTCATTTTCTAAACATTCTCTTCCCACTTGAGATAAACAAGAGGCCATCTAGCTCAGTAGCAACAAAGCCCACATGGAAGAAGCACACCAGCCTGTGTGATCATGAGGTGTTGAAGGGATCAGGCATCTAAGACCCAGAATAAAACCATACCCTAGGTGAATGCAGGGGGGTGGGAGAGGGCATGGAGTGGAGACCCAATGCCCATCTGTAGACAATTGGACATTCCCTCACAGAGGGGTACAGAGAAGAGATGAGCCAGTCAGGGTGCAGTATAGCACTGATGAAACACACAACTTTCCTCTAGCTCTTTGGTGCTTCCTTCACTTCTCAATTCTACTTCACAAATGGGATTAGACCAGAGCATGCACACTGCTACAGATAAGAGCCTGAAACAGGGAATCCAGGATAGCTAAGCCAGTCGGGGCCAACAAGGAGAGTAGAGATACCAGGAGGATTAGGGGAGGGTGGGGGGAGAAGGGGGAATCAATCACAACGATCAACCTATACTCTCCTCCCAGGTGGACAAATAACAGAAAAGTGGATGAGGGGCAACGGAGGACCAAGGAAGATATGGAAAAAACAATCTATCACTTATCAAGGGTTCCTGAGGGAGAGCAGGCAGGCGGGGGAGGAGAGATGGGGAGCTGTTATCAAGTTATTTGTTTTAACAACATGCTTAAAAATTATTTACCAAGGTAAATGATTGTTCCCCTGATGGCAGCTTGAGTCCAAATACATTTTGATAAAAACCTCAGATAATTGTTTAGAGGAAAAAGTGAGGTTTGGTTGAGATCTGACCACCTTTCAGGAATTTACATTTCATAAATTTAACAGACAAGATTATTTAATCTTTCTGGAAATTTATAGGATAGTCATAAACCTATTATATATGGAATATGCCCTCTGAAAAAAGTAATTATTCTGCATGATTCATATCATTGGTAAGCCGTGAATTAAAACTACATCTGTTTGATTAAAAAATAGTGTCTTTTCAAAACAGCTTAATAATACAATATATGTTGCTAAGTTATCTAAAGCAACAAATCCAGTGACAGTCATCTATGTACAAGAAAGAGATTTATATGATGAAGTAAGTAGATATCAAGAAGGCTTCCAAGCCCAGTCTAATCCAAGTTCATAAGGCCTATGCTAGTCCCTAAGTCCATCTTCAGGTTCATGTTGCCACATGCGGGTGACACAGAACGGTGGACCGGAAAGCAGAAACATCACACGCCGTGGATGCACAGTCCGTGGAAACCAGAGATGCTTGGCGCCATACAAAAGGCCACGCCCCCAGGAGGTGTCAGCACACTACACCTGATCGACAGATTTGACTACAAGCGGAGCCAGGAATGGCGAGTTGGCTTACTATCATCCAACGACCACACAATAATAATAGTAAAACCAAAATAAGTAATCTAATTCTCTGCTTAAAGCACTGAATTGAATGTATCATATGACGTATCAATCAATTCTCACCCATTTAATATATGAGGAATGTGAAGTTCAAAGAGATCAATAAGAGAATCCAATCACTGCGCATGGGTTCCAGAATCACAAGTATAAGTGACTGAACCTGCGGCCTGAAACATCAAACCAGGAATCTGGTTCTAGGTGGAGAGAACCATGGTTCGTCCCTCTGTCTCTCCTAGGACAGTGTCTGAGGGGAATATCTCTCCACCTCCCAATGACATTAAAAATCTGCAGGAAGTCTTCTTCCCAACAAGTCACCATAGTTTAGGCCTCTTGTGCTTGAAAACTCTGTTGGGCAAGTACATCGAACTGTGATAACATAGAATATTTACACAAAGCTATTTAGATTTTCTTGATTGACCTTTACCCCAAGTCCAACCACCAGCCTCTGATTTGCCACTGGAAGAATCAGTGGCAGCTTTAATTAAAGCGTGGATTCCCAAGGAAACACTGGGTGCTGTCAAATGGGATAAACACTGGACTGAAGTTCATTGGGAGGCCTGTATTGTCCTCATGCATTCCTTACTAAAACTGTCTGAATATCGATTTCTTCCTCTTTAAATAGGGACACATGAAGCCATCGTTGCTGCCTGCCACAGCGTTGACTCTGACCCATATCAATTCTACAGGACCGAGTAGAACTGCCCCTCAGGGTTTCCTAGACTGAGTTCTTTATGGGAGCAGATTGCTAGGGTTTTTCTTCTGCAGGGTTGCAGGTAGGCGTGAACCACTAACCTGTCTGCTAGCTGCCAAGCACGTATACATTTCACTACTAGGGATCTTTATAAAGCCATTATATAAAAAAAAATAACGCAACCAAAAACACCCCAAACATTGCTATAGAGTAGATTCCAACTGTATCGCAACCCTGTAAGGTAGTAAGCGTGCACCCCGGGTTTTCCCAGGCAATGATCTGCACAGAAGCAGAATGCTCCATCTTTCTCCCAGGGCATAGCTGGTGGGTTTGAGCTGAATGAAGGTCCTAGGCTAGTAGCTGAGCTCTTAACCGCTGTGCTCCCAAGGCTCCTATAAAGCCATTAGATAGCCGAGACATCGATCGCAAAGTGCTAAGTATCATATGAACATTAATTTTTGTGATTTTAGAAGATACTGTTTAACATTACCCAGCAATTTCCCTTGAAGACATGTCCTACTGCTGTTAATTTTTCTCCCCAGTGGACTTTTACATCTAAAAAGTGTGTCAGGACAGAACTGATCACAATAGCATATCATCCCTTTTCATCTTCACATTCTGTTTTATTAACTATCAGAAAATCTGTTTCATTTTTTTAGCCTTACAGAGCTTTAATGGGACTGAAAAGACAGAAATATAGAAGTTAAAGTCCAAGTTCAGAATGGGCTTGCTTAGAACAAACAGTTGAAGCCAGAAGTCGTGAAACAGAGTACTGGGAGATAAGAAACTAAAGAACGGAGGGCGAGAAAACAATGGAGAGGTGAGAGAAAGAGAGAGAATGGCGAGAGAAGAGGGAAAGAACGGGGCCTGGCCTTGAGGATCCCAGGCTAAGAGCCGGTTGTTTGGAGAAGGTAGTGAAAAGAAGAAATCAGCAAGTTATGGAGAGAATAAAAAGGTGATTAGTTTACCACGAATACAATATAAATAAAATATGTCATTAGCTACCTCTTATTGAGGGTCTACTAGAGATTATGCTGATTTTGCTGTGGGTCTCCAGTGGCTCTGAGAGATTATGACCCTCTACATGAAGGTACAAACATTCCTTGGTAATGTGGCCTCTTCATGAAAGTATTTTGCGTCCATTATGGTTACTGTGCTATCATCCCATCTCCCTGAAAGCTGCCCTCATTTGTATTGGACATTTGTTTTAGAAAAGAGTGTTCTTTTTCTAGCAATTTGTCTTTCCTGATGCCAAGCCCAAAGCCAGCAATCGGAAGTTTTATGCACCATGCTTCTACGGCGTGTGCTGGTTGTATTTCCTCTAAGAGTGATTTGCTTGCTCTCCTGGCAGTTCTTGGCATATTCAATATTCTGCATAACTACCCCAGTTTAAATGCATCGCTTTTCCTGGATTTATTTTTATTTGCCACCTATATTTCCTTTTCTTTTTCATGTTTGAAATGAACTTGTCACTCAAGACGCCAAGCCCACTTCAGCTCATTTCAGTTTTACTTTCCTTGTTTTTTCTTTTAGCCACTCAAACCAATTTTGGGGTCTAAGAATTAAGGAATATGGAGGGATGTTTGTTTTAATTTTTCAGTTTAAAGAAGCAAAGTGTATATAGTTACTCAGCCCAGCTCAACCACTGAAATAAACAATATCCTACTAATCCCTCCATAAATGTGTTTTTTCTCTCCTCCATTTCCACTCCTCCTCCCTTCCTCATTAACATTCTGTCCCTCCACTCCTTGTCCTCTTCCCCAACCCACCCACGCTTGGCTTCCTCCTAGTAATCTAAGTCTTCTCTTTTGGTGCAGAAGCCATTTTTTTCTTTTATATTCCTTATAATAATGGAGTTACTAAACATATTTTTTGTAATATCAACTAAGTTCGCTAAACATAATGTTCCCTAGTTTTGTCCATGTCCCCATGTCCATGTCTTATGTCTTTAAGAAAGTTGCCATTATTTTTATTATTTATGCATGATATTACATTGTGAGAATATGCCAGATTGTTTACCCATTCTTCTAAAATCAAAGTTTTTGGTTGTTCCCATGTTTTTTATATTATGCAAATTGCTGCAATCAACAAAGGTGTGCGTATATTTGTTTGTGTTACATTCTTTATTTCTTTAGGGTATGTATCCAGTAGAGACTGCTGGATCACATGGTATTTGTATTTGTGTAAGGAAGTGCCAGGCTGACTTCCATAGCGGTTGCACAGCGGCCACCTCTCACGTGCATGTGAACTGGCTGAAATGAACCTGGCTCTGGCTTAAGTTAGGGGCATCTTGTGCTTCAATGTGACAGACATACTTTAGGAAGTAATGGTGAGCATCAAACCTAGGAATAGGATCCGATTTTAAAGTGTTTAGCTATTTTGAAACAACAACTGTATGGTTGATGTAGGTGAGCAGTAACCACAAAATCTACAGTTGCTTCAATATTCATGAATAGTATGGAATTTCTGGTCAAAAGGGAACTATCCATCATTTAAGGACCTGCCTATACCTGGAGAAATGTAGTCAAACTTTCAAATTCTCAGGTCTCATTTTTTATCTCTCTCCTTCCTTTTTCCTTCTCTGTCCTTTTTTTTTTTTTTTCTATCTCGATGTTGTTGTTCTTCTTGTTGACTTATATTCTAGCATTTAGAAATAAGTATAAACAGCTGTGGCCAGCCAGCCATATTTTCCCATTTAATTTAACTGTTAAACTAGATCCAAAATAATATATATTTTTATAAGTAGAAAAGCACTGCCCATGCTAATTTTCCTCTCCCACTTCTCATTAATTAAAAGGCCCTAAGATAATTTCTTAAGTGAGTCTACCCTCCCACAAGAGGTTTCAGGCTATTAAGCACTCAGTCATAGCATGTGGTGTCTCTAATAAAAACAGCTAAGATGGTATTGAATGTGAATCTCTTGGTGACGTATAGTATTTTTATCCCATCACTCCTTAACGAAGTCCTCCAAGAATAGGTGAGGCAGATGTTTCTACGGACTTGAAGATGCAAGCTGTGTATTTGGAATAAGCACCTTTGAAAGAAAATGAGAGAGAGCAGGGTATACAGCGCGAGGACTTGAATTATGATGAATGGCTGACCCTCTCAGCCATCCCAGAGCAGGGCTTCTGGGTGACTATTACCATTGAAAGTGTCCCAGGTCAGGTAGACATGTTGCGTCTTCATATTTCACCATGTTCGGGATCTGGATGCATGACCTGGAACATAAAGACTCTGTGCAATTAACACAGCCTCTGAAGGACCTACCGGTTAGAGCCCTTTGTTGAAGGGCTTAATTGGAACCCTGTGTAGTGTTCCACATGGTTTGCAACAGTTGATTTTTTTCAGAAGTAATCTGCCAGGTATTTTTTCTGAGGCACCCCTGGGAGCACTCCATCTCCTACCAAGTATATTAACTCTCTGTGTCCCCCAGGGGCTCCATCAAGTCACACTGGAAGCCACAAACCGTCCCTTCGATTAACGACTTTTCACTTGGACGTGCTAAAGAAAGAACTCAGGGGGAAATCCCACTTGATGACTCAGGGAAACTTACTCTCAAAGTTAACATTCTAGTAAGTTAAGCAAGGGAAGTAGAAGTCTGTTTTACCTTTGAATAACCTAGCCTTGGGATCTAGAAACAAGACATCTATCCTTTTCCTAGTCCCCCCAATTCAAACAAATCTAAATCTAATTCTTGTTACTCATCCTGATAACTTTTGAGTGAGAAAATTCAGCAGAAAAGGAAAAGGCATTGCAGTCAGAAATGTCTCTGTTCAGCATGTTGGTAGGATCACGCATGCTATCATGAAACGAGCCCATGTTTATATAATCTTCTATCACGAACTCCTTGAAAAGCAGTCCCTGCAACCAAGGTTCCAAAGTTCAGAACCAACAACATCCTTGGGATTTTATCAATGCCAGCATTTTGGACTTTTAAGAGTACTAAAGGGAAGTAGGGAAGGAAGGAGAGAAAAAAATATTATCCAAATAGCAGCATAAGGCCCCTACTATAAGGCATATTTCAGAAATAGTACAGGTTCAGTTACAGAGTCCAGCAAAAAAATGATTATAACAGTAAAGTGAGCCGTGCTTAGCTTTTGTTTCTCAGTACCTATAAAAGTGTCGTTTGTGCCATAACTTTCATCAGTTATGTGTGTGATATTATTATGAAACTTTTGAAATATTATGAGAATCGGCAAACTCTGACTCAGGGCCATGAAGTGAATGAGCCCAGACTGGTAAAAAATGAGACAAATGGGGTTGCTCTGCCTCACGTCGGATCTTTCCCACCTTCGGTTTACAGCGTTCTCGCTGTCAGAGAAGTGGAATAACGTGAAGGGCAGTAAAACAAAGCAAGCCTGGATCTCGCCAATCTTTGAACCACAGTTTCAAGCTATGATCTTTAATTCCTTCAAGAACTCAAAGTTCTATGAGCATGGTACTTTAAACTATTCTGGTATTTGGCCAATATAGTCTGCAGTTTAATATATAAAACTGAAAAGCAGCAATGGGATCGGGCAACAAGAGGGCAAATGCTTCCCCTCATTTAGATTCTTAACTATAGTATGTGCAATTAAAGAGAATATAAGTGTCTAGGTGACACTTTAATAAATCACCAGAATCCACACTTTCTCGGAGCACTCACTTTCTCCTAAGAATCCTGCGCTTATGTCGAATTTGTACAAATTCCAACTCTGAGTCCATTTCCACTTCTGAAAATACTACCTCTCTGCTTGTCAGCCAGCGAGATACTCTTGGTGAATGATAAAGGTTAAAGATGGCTCTGTTTTTTCCTCCTTGAGACTGAGAGAATCCGAAGCAAAGCAAGGAGAATTAGGAGTCCCCCAGTCAGTTTCTTTCCCGTGTTAAACAGTTGCCCGTGAAGAGCTTCCAGGGCCTCTGACAAGATCTCAAAGACATCGGAGGAAGGGATCAAAAGCGATTGCTTCCAGGAGAACCTCTGAAACTGGAGTCTGCCAGAAACAGATGGTTTGTAACTTTTGGATCTCAAGAGTGTCCTCCTGGTCTTGTGCCCACATTGAATAAAATACTCAGATTGTACCCAAATGCAATATATGTGGTGATGTTACAGGCTGGAAATAATTTTAACTTCAAGAGTTCAATTCTAGCCTTTTAGATATTTCTAAATGATTCATAATCTGGCCAAGGAAGGATTGCTTTTTCAAAGGTTACTAAACAAGAAAACGTGTTAATATGTGTGTTGGGCGTTTGTGACCAGAGTAGGGACAGAAAGCACACAGAGCAAGGAGGATTTGCTGATTCTTGGGAGAATTGAATAAGTACAGCAGAATGTTTCACAGATGACTGAGAAGAGAGGCTCTCAATCACAGTCCTGAGATTAGCAGTCCAGATGTTTGATTGTTGCAAGATTAGCATTAACAGCACTAAGAGCTGTTAATTTTCAATTCCTGAATCAAATAGAGTGAGTTCTTATTGATGTGCTTTGTGATTTCATGCAAACCCCACAGCCAATAATATTACTGGATAGGCTCTGGAGAGACACAAGAAGGAGATATAGTCAGGGAATAAAAGAAAAGGTAATAAAGAGGCAGACATTTTCCTCTAATAATCATTGTTTTCAGTTCACAGTCTCAGAATGGTCACTGCTACCTTATATGGAGTATACTTTAATAAACGTTTGAAAATCTGTGACAATTAATGATGCTTACTCATCATGTTTTGTTAATCATTATTAATTAATACTAAGTTAATTCTGATTAATAATTACCCTCTGCGCAGAGTAAACTGTCTCTCATGTTTCCCGGGCTATGGTTTTCAGAAGCAGCACACCAGCCTTACGTTCAAAGGCAGTTCCAAGTGTATGTGAGTCACCAACATTGTAACTAGTAGTCTAGTGCTTAACTATTTGAGCCACCAGTGATTCCTACATCAACTCTTAAACATGTATCAAGCCACAATGAGAAAAAGATCAGAAATAGATGTGAAAGACAAATATAATACTTTTCTTATTATAACTCTCTAAAACAGAGTTTCAGGGCAAGTTTATCTAGGGTTTTTGGTTTTTTTTAATCAATACCCCACATGATTTCTCTAAGCTGGATGATCCATACCTAGGAGAAATCTGGATATTCAAAATGACTGGCAATTAGTAGATTGTTAAAGGTGGTTTAATGATATATAATTTTAAACTCAAAGTGTAAATTGCCTGATCATATTTCCTATGGATGGAATTAACAATTCTTTTCAGAAAAACTTTTCATAACTGTTTATTAAAATTCATATTCAAGGCAACTTAGTAACATGAAAATGTACAGTAAGTTGTAAATGCAACTCAATTTCAAAATGTATACTAAGTTGTCAAATGCATATTAAATTGCAAAGTGGCATTGCATTCATTATCAAAAAGGAAAATTGAATATCCACCTTGAAGTATAGGGCTTTCTGTGATAGCATTATATCTATCCTCATTGAAAGAAATCCAATCAGTACAACTGTTATTAAAATTTATGAACCAATAAAGAAACTAGTGGGGGAAAACTAAAGAATTCTACCAATGTCTTCAGTTTGAACTTGACCAAACATGCAATCAAGATGCATTGATAATCGTAAGCTACTGGCGAAAAAAACGGAAACCAAGAGGAGGGCCCAGTGATGAGAAAACGGGGTCTTGGTGAGAGAAACACAGCTGGAGGTTGCACGACAGAAATCTCAAAGACCAACAACTTTTTCAGAGCGAACACCTATTTGAAAGAACCCCACAGCTCCTATGCACATGGACTTCTCCAGAAGGAATACACAGATGTGTTTACTCCATGGGAAGAGATGATACAGAAGTTCAATATCAGGCGCTGGCTGACTATGAAACAGACTATCAATTGCTTATAGGTAAGTTCAAATTGAAGCTGAAAATATTAAAATAACTCCATGAGAGCAGATAATATCGAAAGTTTATCCCACCAAATTTTGAGACCATCTTAAGACAGATTTATTCTTATTATTACTTTATTAAAAGATCATCCTATTGGGGACTCTTACAACTCTTATCACAATCCATACATTGCTTGCATCAGGCGAATTTGTACATATGGTACCTTCATTCTTTTCTAAACATTTACTTTCTTTTGAGCTCCTGGTATCAGCTCCGCTTTTTTCCCCACTCCCTGCCCTGCCCCCATAACCCCTTGATTGTTATTATTTTCATATCTCATCCTGACTGCTGTCTCCCTTCACCCATGTTTCCGTTCGTTCTTCCCCCCTGGAGAGGGGTCAATGGTTATGTGTCCATCATTGCCATTGATTCCCCCTTTCTCCCTTCCTCTCTCCTGCTTCCTCCTACCCTTCTGGTGTCACTATTCCCACTCCTGTTCCTGGATTCTGTGTGTCGTGAGCTCCCATCTCTTATCCGTACCTGTGTCCATGTTCCGGTCTAGTCTGAATTGAGAAGCAGCACTGGGGTCATGGTTGTGGGGGGTGAGGAAGCCTCAAGGAACCGGAGGAACATAGTGTGTTTCATCAATGTAAAATCAAGACCTATTTATTATATTGAGCATTAATGATTGAAGACCTAATAATCTGTGAGAGGGCATTACGAATGTCATTTATCAAGGAAGAAAAAGGTCAGTAAAAATAAAGGGAAAAAGAGAAAAATCAAAGAGCATGTTAGAAGAGCCTCTGAAATTTGCTTCTAATCATAAAATGGTTAAGACAAATGGAAATTTTGAAGAATAAGAGCTGAACAGAAATATTCAAAAGCAGTTGGAGAAAACAAAATTAAATTTTATAATGGAATGTGCGAAACTAGAATAGAAAGCCATAAAAGAACACATTCAGCATATCTGAAACTCAAACACAAGAAAAAATTCAAGCCTCAAGTCACATTCTTGAGAGTCTACAGGCAAAACATTAAATGATGTAGGAATCACCAAAAGAAGATGGAAAGAATGCACAGAATCACTGAACCAAAAAGAACTCGTTGAGCTTCCACCCTTTCAGAAGGTAGCATATGAACAAGAACCGAGGTACTGAAGGAAGAAGTTCAAGCTGCCCTGAGAGCATTGGTAAGAAGAAGGCACCAGGAACTGAGGGAATACCAATTAAGATGTTTCAACAGGCTGATGAAGTCCTGGGAGCAATCACCCCTCTATGCTGAGAAATTTGGAAGGCACCTACATGGCCAACTGATTGGAAGAGATTCATAGTGGACCCATTCCAAAGAAAAGTGACCCAACAGAATGCTCAAATTATAGAACAATTATCATTAATAATGAAAGTAAAATTTTGTTGTAGATGGTCCAACAACAGTTGCAGTAGGATATTGACAGGGAGCAGCCAGCAGATCAGGCCATTTTCAGAAGAGGACAGGGGCCAATGCTGATATCAGCAAGACGCTGGCTGAAAACAGAGTATATCAGCAAGATGTTTATGTGTGTGTCATTGACTAGGCGAAGCTATTTGATTGTGTGGATCATAACAGACTATGGACAGTTTTCCACTACACTTCCTTATGTTCCTAAGGAATTTGCACACAGATCAAAAGACAGTTGTAAGAGTAGAGCAGGGGAATATTGCCTGATTTAAAATCAGGGAAGGTGGATGTCTGCGTTGTATCCTCTTAGCAAATATATTCAGTCTGCACACAAAGCAAATAAAGCAGTTGGCTTATGTGACAAAGAATGTGACGTCAGGCTTGGAGGAAGGCTTACTAACACCTGCAATATGCAGATGACACACCTTGTTAACTGAAAGTCAGGGGGCCTCTAAGCACTTGCTGATGAAGGTCAGGGATTGCAACTTTTAGTATAAATTATAAATTAATGTAAAGGAGACCAAAATCCTTACAATTGGACTAATAAGTAACATCATGGTAAATGGAGAAAAGATTTCCAAGTATATTCTTCTGGTCAGCAGGCCTCCTAAACGGTCTTTGCTAATATATATATATATATATATGATATATAATTATTACATATAATTAATTCTGTTTGCTGAAGGGGAAGTGCCAATTTGACAGTAATTTGAGAGATGCAAAGAGAGGTGTAAAGATAAGAATTTAGAGTTTCAATTCTGAAAAAAATATGTGAAAGTCACCTTTTGTAAAGGATACGTTGAAGTTATAGTTTTGTGTTGGTTATCTTCGATGTCAACTTATACTTGGATACAAGTGTACGAATAAAGTCCAACCTATCAGTCAGATTACAGACTGACGATCCCTACTTGGGGGGGTGGACTTTTTATAAAAGAGACATTCTCTCTCTTGCCTTTCACCTTCCTGCTTGCTTGGATTGTTTTTTAGAAAAATGTTTCCGCCAAAAGGGGGTGCACTGCTCCTGGAAGCACAGTACTGCAATACCAGGTTGATGCGTGGAGCAGATGGAGCAAGTGCCTATTCCATCTCCCTGCTCCAAAAATCCATTTAATATATTGTCCTCGGATAGACGTAGCTGATATTAAACTGATAAGAACAGATACTACACTTGATCTTAACCAAAAGGCCGAGAAGCAATGCCTGCTTGCTTGGATTCTGTGCTTGCCTCCAGGGACACAGATCTGGGATCCAACGGCACCCACCTGCGGGTGTTCTCCTTACATCCTGCTTCACCTTTCTGTGCCCTCAGTCTGCAGCGACGTGTGGAGGGGAGCCAGCTAGCTTTGAATTTGTGGATTTGAGGTGGACAAGGCTGGGAAACCCCTTTTTAATAAAAAGATCTTTCTTAGACACATATGGATGTCACTGGTTTGATTTCTCTAGACAACCCAGCCTAAGAGAGTTTGAAACAATAGAGGCAACACAGCAGCAGAAATTCACAAAATTGACTGGAGTGATGTAGCATCAACATCTTATTTTCCTTTCCTATTAACAGTCTATAATTTAAATGCTACAGTATTCCATGATAGGTGATAAAATGTTAAACATTAGAATGTATATAATAAGATTAAAAACTACACAAGAAATTAAAGCATGTTTGAAAACTTTCTATGCTTGCATGTCCTTAAATTACATGCATTTCTTAATATTTAAATACTTCAACTCGATCTGATTTGCTATGACTTTCTGCACCGCTAAGTACCTCAGGTGTTTTTCATAAGAAAAGACAAATATCAACAGCACAGTAAATGGAGAAGACAAAAGACTGATCATTTGATATTATTTGAAATCCTGTGAAAATTATGTTATGCTTTTAATTTTTTTTTCTCAAATATCTATGAAAGCACAGTCTTTAACAGGGATGGAACTTTTAAAATCTTTTAATTATTTTGAAACAAGTAACAAAGATGCCGAATTCTCTACTTTTGAAAATTTTTCTCTAGAATGATCTATATTTTTCTGCAGCTCTTGTATTGCTATATTGCTATAAGATAAATATTTCCCCCTTTGGGGAAGTACTCCAATTTAAACAGATGGGTAATCTTTCCTCTGGTGTGACAGCAGAAAACATCGCTCTATCCAGAGAAGCAACAGAGGAGAAAACAATAGAGAGAAAGGCACCGCAATGCTGAACACAGACATTTTTATTAGAAGAAGGAAAATAAACATTTCATAAAGGCAAAATACAGCTTCGTGGCAGAGCAGAATTCCAAAGTGCTAAGAAGGTAGATATCTGGTTATTTGGATATCATTGTATCTTGGTCTCTGTTATTTGTTTCTCTGGCTCAGCCCAGATTGAGAGGGCACACAGCTGGAAAGAAAATAGAAATGCACCCATGACTGTGGAGTTCATGTCCACCAGATGTGGAGGTTGTCAAGCTGTTCTATAAAGGCACAGTAGGAAGAGAATTTGAGGCAATTCTAGCAACCACATATTTAAACGGAGTCTGTTCAGCACAGAGTGAAGAGTTTACAGTTATTTAAATCATTGGCAGGGGAAAACGATGACACCCCTTGTTCAGGCCATAGAGAAGAATTCCATGTTTCTGCGGTGGTCTCTCATACTCTCTCAATACATACACCTGTATATGTCTATTTTAACTCTCATCTTAATGGAACTGTGTCTTTCAATGCTAAGCTAGACCTGGCTAGAGAGGTATATGAATTCTTGTGTGTGTGGTAAATTTTCAGAACATATCACTGGACTTCCTTAGTTTACACTTCTTGATTGAGAATATTACTGCTTACTCAAACGTGTCACTGAATTTTATTTTTCCTTTATCATGTGAAAAATACATGCAACTTTCTCAAGAATTAAAATTATAATATTAATAGTTTGTCATCTTATTTACCAAAAAGCCAACTTTTTGAACATATATTACCTTATATCAAAAATACGTAAGTTACTTACCAAGGTGAAAATTACAGAGACTGGAAGAAAAATGGGACAGTGAATGTCTGAAATTTTTAGCCTATGCATACTTCATCAAGATATTTAATTTGAAATGATGTTTTTCTTGGTACGATGTTATATAGTCTGTCAAATTAAAGATCTCACTCTATACTAATATGAGCAGCTTATAGGACAAATGTTGTCTTAGCTAGACTTGTACTCACCGGTGACTTGAGATTTCACTTGCTCACGGGGTATGCCAAAAAAGATCTGGGCACTTGGAAATCATTCAAAATGAAAATAAGCATTTATGGAGTAAAATTTGATTCTCAAAGGATACTTATTTGCATGCAGAAACTTACTAAAATGTATCAACAGGATCATCATCAATGGGTGTGTAAAGAACTAGAACTGATCAGAGAGAGGACCTATATGGTGATGTAGTCACATCAGACATTTCATGGCCCCATAAGAGCCTAGCGGTGACAAGGAGCTTCAAAATGACACCACCTTGAAGCAAAGAAACTAGATCTTTATCAAGCCAAAAGTGAGCCATAAGCAGATATGACCTTGAGTGATGTCACTAACATGGAATGAATTCTATAGTTGCGATGCTACTTCAGATTTTTTTCCACTGTGAAGTAGAGAGGTCAGTTCTTCATATCCCTTAATCAAACCAAAATGGGTCACCGAGTGGTCATGACCTTGAGTAATGTGATGACCTTGGAATGAGAGCAATAGCTGAAGAGTAACTTAGATGATAGCAGTCACATGCCAAGAATTGATTGATTCTGAAGGGAAGATTTGTGTTAGCAAATCATAATTTCCACTATAGCCTGCCCCTTGTGCCATGCAGATCACGTTCCTTCATATGTGTGTATTTTAAGAACTGCACTCACAAAGTTCTATTTGCTGTCTTTACTGGGGAGAGTTTATCAAAGAAAAGATAAGAATCACAGCTACTCCTGCTCTATCCTGTTGGAACAGCCCCGTCGATACATATTCTTTCTTTTCTATAACTTATTTCAGCTTTTCCTGAACCTTCATTAGTACCTTTGCTAGGCTAGGGCACTTACCGACACAGGCTTAATCTGTCATTGCTGTGCCCTTTCGACTATGACCCGTACATGTGCTCATTTTCCTCGAGACGACACAGAACATACCAGGAGATGCTCTCTTGTGTCCAGTTGTATCCAGTGTATTTTTCCTGGTTTCCATTGTGTAGGAACAGCCTTGCCTCTTATGTTCAGGTTCATTTAAAAGTAATAGAGTCTTAGCTCCAAGCTGCTTTTTAGAATTGCTCAGTTCAAGTTTTATCCCATCAGTGTAAGGCTGAAAGCTTTGGGCAATACTATGTGTGATAAGACCAATGGAGTTCACATATGTGTCAATGAATGATTTTTTTAAAAATCTTTTTTTATTAAATCATTTTATTGGGGG
>NW_022103902.1:3073394-3084073 GCF_000313985.2 Echinops telfairi | reverse complement strand
TGGATGATTTTTCTTGTGTGTGCCCTACAGTGACTCCTTAAGTTTGTTGTGATTTTATGCTGGATCACAAAATATTGCAAAGACATCTTGCATAATGGTAAATCTTTGTGGTTGGAAGTGGGTGCCAGCTCCCCACCACTAATCATGGGTTCGATAGGCACAATTGTGAGGTTGAGATATATAAATATTATATTAAAGTCATAGAGAGCATGAGAGATAAAAGGGAGATTGAAATAATTGAGTCAGACACATTTCGTGGTAGCATGCTCACCTCAACCTCACTTGGTGGTCCACGTGGAGAGAGGGGGAAGGGAATCAGGACAAGGGGAAAGGGAAACAGGGGAGTGAGGACAGGAGAGGAGAGGGGGAGCCAACAGGGAGGAGCCAAGAGAGAGCTCTTTATTGCTAACCCAGGCCTATTTATGTTTGGCGGGGAGTGCAAGCGCACTAATTACAGGTAAAGACATATGTCACAGGAAGGGGTTGCACTATAGGTTATAGAGCAATGGAGGGGGGGGGGCAATCTAGGGATGTACACGCAATAGGAAGAGGAGGGATTGGGGGATACATGTGACAAGATGGGCGGATCCTAGATTCAGATGGGAGCCTAACTCTGGATGTCAGTGCAATAGTTTGACCTGTTCTCCATAGAAACCATTATCAGTAAGATGTGAACCCCACCTACAGGAACCAAGCTAATGGTTGCAAGCCTTTATCTTGAGACACTATGGTCAAGAAATGTAATTACATTATAGATACGTTTTCATTTCTGTAAAACACCATATTCTAAATTGGTTCTGTAATCTGATTAGTGTTAAAGGCACTGATCATTCTGCTTCCATTATAAATAAGGCACTGCTAATTCATGATGTGAAGTGACTATATTAATACACAGAATATTATGTCCAATAGAACAATATTTTGGGGAATCAAGGCTTTATGTGATGGTGTATTTGATAATTTTCTATAATTTTGTCAAGATTAGAAGTATAGTGAAGGTATGGTATATCCTACTTAGAATACACAAAGTGGTTAAAAAAAAAGTGATGAGTTCAGGCCTTCATAGTGACAGCACTAGCAACACACACACACACACACACACACACCAGTAGGCTTCTCCTTATGCCTTGAAAGAAAGCTTTGGTATTTGTAATCACTGAACTAATACTATTCAAAACCAAACCCAGAATCTTATTGTAGGAGTGGCTGAATTACAAGGACAATTACATTCTCAATCTCAGGTGAAGCAAGAAGTTAAAATGAGGGCATCGATTGGGGGGAATGAGACCTTGAAATTTTAAATGAGAACATATGGGCAGAGTCAGGAAGATGGAGATATTGAGCTCTTAAACTTTATTGAATTGCGTCTGCCAACACAACTCTCTTCTCATTGAAAAAAATTACTCCAACTTTGTCTGCTAAACCATTAACCCTTGTCCCCACACTTGATAAGGTTAACCCAGTTTTCCATGTAGATATGGCAAATGAAGTATTGTCTGAAGCATACCCCTCCCCAGGCATAGCTGAATATTCCTAGGAACACCTCAAGCAACCATATTGTTTACAAACCTCTAACTAAACTTCAGTTCCAGTGAGCCACAAAGATAAAAGAACTTATTATGACCTATGAAGGGGTACACTCCAAAATAATGTTTTGGTTTTTATAATATGTACAAACAGAAATCTGGAACATACACGTGGGAATGGCTATGTGTAAGATAATGGTGCAAAACACATAAAGTTGGCTAATTCTGAGTTTTTGAATATGGGCTGATTAAGTACAGATTAGAACATTTTATAATAGTTTATTAGAATATGGATTATTTAGTGGCCTATAATAAATTCAGTAAAGTAACAAGTATGCCTTAGAATACTATGAAGGTATCCAGAGGTTTGGTGAAATCAGCGTGTGGAGTGGACTTGTCAGGACATGCTGGATCCATACATGGGCGTGTGCCAAAAGGACACACATTTTCCCACAGTGGTGAGGAACACATTTGTGAATGGAATCCCGGAATCTTTGAAGACTGTTGTTATTGCTAGTTTATGTAAATTAGTCTTATAGTGAGAACTTCCCTAATTTAATTGAGATAGCTAACTATAATGAGACTTATTGTGCCCCTAATAGTGGGACCCAAGTGACAGTCCTTAACCGACAGAGACGATGTGGCTGTGGTTGCAACAATGGACAGCAGAGATAAAGTAGTAGGCAGAATATTGGGAATCACACGGACCCATGGAGTTGGTGACACAGGCAGAGCAGAGTGTCACTAGGTGTGAAATAGATGGAAATCTACTGATTATTGATTTGTATAAGCAGAAGAATTCTAGATAAAGTAAATGCAGTCCAACAAGAATTACCAGAGTAGTGAGTCGTGACCTCTAAATCAATTCCCAGACTTAACACGTTTTATAGACCGCTTGAATGAAGAAGGCTGAGTCCCCTTGAGGAATAAATCACTATGCTGCCCAAATTGATACTGTTAGTCTTCATCCCAGACTTTCCAAAGGGATTTGTGGCCTTTTAAAATAGTTATTGATTATTGGGGTGGGGGGAATAACCAGACTTTTCAGGGATTATTGGCCACTGTCTCTGAATCGACACTAATTCCAGGAGAACCATACTGTCATAACTACGACAACAGTCAGACTTGAGGTGTGTGTTAGTCCAGGTAGACTAGAGAAACAAATCCTGGGAGACACTCAAACGTGTATAAAAAAGAGCATTACGTACAAGAGTAGTTGTATTTTGAGAAAACATCCCAGCCCAGTTCAGCTCAAGTCCATGAGTTTGGTATTAGCCCATTTGTCCCATACCTATAAAGTCCTCTTCAGACTCAGGAAATACATTCAATGATGCCAAATGAAGCAAGCTCACAGGCCAGTGGGAGGAAAGTCTTGTGGATCCAGTGGTGGTTGAGGCATCTCAGTGCTGGCAGGGGTGTCTCCACATGGTTCCTTCAGCCCCAGGGCCCTAGCAAAGCTCCATGTGTCTGGTCAACTACAATGTCTCCCAGGGAGTAAGCTTGTGTCCCTCCACCAATGAGCTATTTATCTCCTAGCACCTCCAAATGAGCTCATCAAGCTGTGAACTGATTGAAGGGCTAAACTCCACCACTTCGCTCAGAAGTCTCAAATTGACAGCAAATTATGTAACTACTACAGGGTGTATGGAAGTCAAGTTATTAATTGAATGTTAGCTCAGGTTGGTCTCACAGAGGGTCCTGTAGGTACTCAAATCTATCCTGTAGTTTTCCCAGTCCCAGAATGAATAATTGGACTAGACATTTTCAGGAACTGGAAGAACCTCCTATGAAATAATGATAAGTGAAACACAAGCTATTATGGTTGGATTATGTTTGAAATAGAACTACTTCTACCTAGGAAAACAGTAAACCAAAATCATTCACCCATTCCTGGAGGGATTTCAGAGAATAGTGCCACTACATGGACTGGAACGATGCTGGATGGTGATTCCCATCACATCCCCATTTAGGTCACCTATTTAGTTTATTGAAAATCCAGATGCACCTTGGAGAAGGACAGTAGATTCTTGTAATTTTAACCAGGTGTTGAGTCCAATTACAATTGCTTTTCTAGATGTAGCTTTATTGCTTAAAAAAAATAATACATTTCCTGGTACATGGTATCGAAATTTTCAACTTGCCAGTTGTTTTTTTCTTAATTTCAGTTTTTAAAGATCATGAATTGTAGTCATTTAATATGGCCCTTTTAGCCATAATTTCTTATGTGATGTTTTATAACTCTGGATTCGATGCCTGCAGTTATAATCCCATTTTGGAGAGAGTTCTTTGCTATACTAATGAAGAGGATTACAATAAGGTTAAGCTTAAATAGAGGGTGTGAAATAAGTCACGCTCTTTGGACTCTACTAGGAGGTGTGACTTAAGACACAATCCTGTATTTTCTTTGGGAGTATGTTTCACTAAAGGAAACACACACACACACACACACACACACAAACAACACCATCACATCTCTATTAAAACCATTGCTCGGGGAATAAGACAGATATTTTCTCAGATACAGAGAGAAATCCCAGAACCAGTGGAAGAGCATGCTCAAGCCTCTTTCTGATGTAGGGGAGGCTGCAGAGACCAGATGCACCGGAGACTGTGGCAGGAGGAGCATTACTGAGACAATGGGGGACCTCCCCTCATCTGACCCAAGACCATGGGACTGTGTAACAGTGTTAGGCAGACTGATTTTGCGGCCCATAGAGACAGAAGCCAAATCATCACATGACAGAGGTTAAGGACCAGACAGATACTTGGTTGCTGGCTGAGGAGAGTTGCTGCTGTTGACCAAAGACTACATCCTTACTGTTTATTTATCCCTAATGTTAGGTGCCATCAAGTTGGTTCCAACCCACCGAGACCCTACTATGCACAACAGGAAGAAACACTTCCCAGGCCTGCAGTATCCTCACAATTGTCCCTATGTTTGAACCCATTGTTGAAGGTGCTGTGTCAATCCATCTTGTTGTAAACTTCTTTTTAGCTGTCCCTCTACTTTACCAACATGATGTCTTTGTCCAGGCACCGGTCACTCCTGACAGCATGTCCAAATTATGCGAGACGAAGAAGCCATGCTTCTGCTAAGAGAGATAAGTTGGGTTTTGTGTTATGTTTCTTTTGACAGTCCATGGTACTTCCAATATTTTTCACCAGCATCAAAATAAACTTCCTAATAAACCTCCATAATTGTGAGTGCTATTTGTGTGTTCCCTGGGGCCTTTGCAAGGAGTTATTGAACTTGGCATAGACGTAGAGTGACAGTGGTGGAACAGTTGGCCTCAGCATAGGTAAAGAAGGATTAAGCATGGAGGCACGTCTTACCCTGGTCGTGTGTCAATAAGGAAGCCAGAGGATGTCAGATATGGCCACCCTTGTGCTGTTCGATACAGATCACTAGAATCAGTTGGCCTTCATCTGGAAAAGTCGACAGTACGCTTTTACTACCCTTCATAAGTAGCAATATCAACTCTCTAGCACTGTGTCATAATCTGGTTTACAAGGACTTTGATCACCTTTCTTTTCCATGAGACATCAGGCTGGTCCATCACTTTGGTGGCATCGTGTTTGTGGGATCTAGTAAGGAAGAAGCATCGATGGCTCTAGACTCATTCATAAAACTTCTGTGCCCTAGAAAGTGGGGGATTAGGCTGACAAAAAGTATGGTGACTTCCACCTCAGAGAATTTTTTACAGTTCCAGAAGTATAAGGCATATTGAGATATTTCACCTAAAATGAAGGAATTTACTGTATCTGGCCCTTCCCACATATGAAAAGGAGACCCACTGCCTAGAAGTCCTCTTTGGATTGTGTAGACAATATATGCCTCGTTGGGTGAGCCTACTTACCAGGTGAGAGGAGAAGCCAGTAGTTTTAAGTAAGTAAAGTCCAGAATAAAAGATGGCTGTGCAACCAATTCAGGCTGTATTTCAGCCTATTTGCCAGGTTGGCCATACAATCCAGCTAACCCAGGGCTGCTGGAAGTCTCAGTGGGAGACAGAGATGCAGTCTGGGCTCTTTGGTAGGACCCCTTTGGTAAATCATAGAGCAGAGCCTCAGTCTTTCAGAGAAAAATGCTTCCATATTATACAGGCAACTTCTGTCCTTTTGAAGAACAGCTTTTGACTTGCTATTATGCCTTAGTAAGCCTGGACTCATAACCACAGGCCACCAAACCACATGTGGCCTGAGTGTCTTAGCATTAAATGGGTGTTGTTCTACACAAAAATGTGGTATTGTTTCTCATAGCCAGGATGCCAGCATCCAGAAACCAGTGTTTGAACATGAGAATAGCACTACTCACAAATATTCCTAGTGACCAATTATTATTTTTCTTCTGTCTCTATGATCCTATGTTCTTCAGTTATAGAGTTCTTAATTCCAAATGGTAAGATAGTCCTACCTGGAGATGCAACACTGATTCCGATATACTGGAAGTCAAAAATGCTCCCTGGACCATTTTGGGCTCCTTATTCCTCTGGATCTATAGACAAAGAAGGAAGATACTGTACTGAGGGTTTAATCAATCCTGGTCAGCAAGAAGAAATCAGATTGATATTTCCTTAGGATGCCGCTTAGCACTACATATCTGTGAATAAAGTAAATGGTCCACTACAGAAACCTAATTCCAAAATGACTATGAATGGCCCAGATGAGTCAGGAATGAACATTTGGGTCACCCTACAGAACAAAGAACCACACACAACTGAGTTGCTTTCTGAGAACAAGGCGAACAGGAATGGGTGGTAGAATAAGATAGTTATAAACACCAGTTATGGCCACATTATCTGTTGTAGAAATGAGGACTCTAAGTATTTCCTTTTGTATGTATGCACCAAATATTTTACTTTGATAATATAAAATATAAGTTGCAAATAAGGTCAGTGCATTTTCATTTTTATTCATGATAGTTGTATTATGTCAGGCACAAGCAAGACTATATTTATCTTTATTTAGAGTTTGAGTAGAGTTCAAGGAGATATTTACAGGTGCCAAGTTTAGAAATGGTGGAATGTCATAGTTAAGTTTTCTGTCAACTTGGCTGGCTAGAATTCTAAATGCTTTGGCAGTTTACACACACACACACACACACACACACACACACACCCCACCACCACCACCACCACCACCACCATCAAACAAATGAAAATCACTGTCAATTCAGATTCATCATGACTCTATAGGACAAACTGAAACAGCTTCTATGGGTTTCCCAGGATATATCTCTTTATGGGATTAGAAAGTCTCATCTTTCTCCCTCAGAGCACCCGGTGGTTTCAAACTGCTGACCTTGTAGCTTGCTGTGCACTATGCCACCAAGGCTCTAGGAATGCCCCATGATGTGATCTCCTGGAATGTGTTGTCTGTTTTCAATATAAATAGACATTGACAAAGCTTGGTTGGTTTTTACAAGATCTAGATTCTGCATTTGGTTAGGACCTCTGGTTCTTTGAACTTCAGCCAGTGGTGTGCCACATTGCCTGCCAATCCTGAGAGTCCTTGGCAGCCTGACAGGTCACTTGCTGGCCTTGAATTGATTTGCTTCTGTATACAGAACCTGATTCTCTGATGTGCTGATCTTCACTCCATCGGCCTTTGCAACCACATGAGTCAGGAAAATCCCCCAGCTGGACATCTGACCACAGATGTGGCTCTAAGCTCACAGCTTCAGCTGTGGGCGTCACTTCCTTGATGTAAGCAACTTTGTAGAGATACATCTGTGGGCTTCACTGATCTTTCTTCTCTAAAGAATCCACTCCGAGTCATGAGGGTGTGTGTTCTTCTAATCTGGTAATACAGGTGCAAGGAAATCAGAGCAGAGATCTGCTCGCTTGGAGAAGTTTAAATTGGTTGAAAATTATAAATAATATTTTTGATTACTTCCTAGAAGTAAAGTTCCTGGAGTAGGGTATGAATGTTAAAATTACTTGAGTCAGAGAAAAAAGCAAACAAACACTAATTCATTGACTTAGACTTTAAAATCATCTGATTTTTCTGGTAAAGACCCAAGAAAGATCCCCTCTTAGTTCTGGCAGAGAATGGGAATGGCAGCAAATGATACAATACAGACACACATTTTCTATTCAAAAGGCGATTTTGAAGGTCAAAAGACACTTCCAGAGCCTGTCTCAGTGTCAAGAGAACAAATAGATCTCACGGAAGAAGTAAAGCCAGGATGCTCCTTAGAGTAAGTCAGGAGCCTTTGTCTCACGTGTTTTAGATGTTGTATTCGGACAGACCAGTCCCTGGAAAAGCACAACATTCTTCGAAAAGAACCAGATCATTGACAGAACGGGTGGACGCAGTGACTGCAACAATGTGCTCAAACGTAGGAACACTTGTGAGGGTGGCATAGGACTTGGCAGTGTTTACTTGTGTTGTACATAGGGTCACTGTAACTACAACGGATTCTGTGGCCCCTGACAATAATCACACCATCTCACACAAGGTACGCCCGGGTGGTACAAAGAGCTCAGTAATCAACTATTTTTCAAAAGGTTCGAGGTATGAATCTACCCAGTCACTGCTAGCAGCAGGCCCGGTGAACAGGTCTAGCCTGCAAATGTTGGTCACTGAGATTCCTAATGAGGTTGTAGCCACTACTGTTGTTGTGTGATGCCATTGAGTGGGCTCTGACCCATAATGACTTTCTGCACAACAGGACAAAGCACTCCATGGTCCTGCCCAATCCTCACAATTGTTCCTGTGCCTGAGCCCATTGGTGCAGCCACGGTGTCAATGCCCCTCCACTTTACCAAACATGATTCCCTTCTCAAGGAGTCCCTGGTCTCTACTGACGTTATGGCCAAAGTATGTCAGATGAAGTCTTGCCATCCTTGCTTCTAAGGAGCACTCTGGCCTAACTTCTTCCAGTACAAATCTCTTTGTCAGTCCATCGTACTTTCAATATTCTTTTCCAAAACCACAATTCAAATGCATGGATTCTGCTATGATCTTCCTTATTCAATGTAAAACTTTCAAACGCATAGGAGGCCATGAAGAATACCATGGTTTGGGTCAGGCGCACCTTAGTCTTCAAAGTAAAACCTCTGCATTTTAACACTTTTAAGAGGTCTCATGAAACAGAATTACCTAATGCAATATGTCTTTGGATCTCTTGACTGCTGCTTTGATGAATATTGATTGTAAATTCAAGTAGGACAAGATCCTAGACAACCTTTTCTCCATAGAGCGTGATGCTATCATTTTAAGTTTTATCCATACTGAAAACTGCAATCTTTGACCTTCATCCACAAGTGCTTAAAGTCCTCCTAATTTTCAGCAAGCCAAGTTATGTCATCTGTATACCGCAGTTTGTTAATAAGCCTCCCTCCAATCCTTTTTCATATACTCCAGCTTCTCTGATGATTTGCTCAGCATATAGATTGAACCAGTATTTTCAGAAGATACCACACTGACTCCCACCTTTCCTGATCTTACACCAGGCAGTGTTCCCTTGGTCTGTTTGCACAACTGCCTCTTAATCCATACACAAGTTCAAAATGATCACAGTGAAGTTCTCTGGAATTCCCAATCTTCTCAAAGTTATCCACAGTTTATTGTGGTCCACAGAGCTGAATGCGCTTGTATAGTCAAGGAAAGAAAAGTAAACATCTTTCTAGTGTTCTCTGCTTTGAGCAGAGATCCATCTGACATCAGCAATGATATCCGTAGTTCAACATTCTCTTTGGAATCCAGCCTGAAAGTCTGGCAGCTTTCTATCAATGTACTGCTGCAACCTTTGTTGGATGATTTAAGCAAAATTTTACTTGTCAACAATATCAACTATAGAGTTCTATAGTTTGAGAATTCTGTCTGATCACCTTTTGTTGGTGATCAGAAGTTGGTAAAGTCTTACTCAATATTTAAAAAAATTTTCTCCAAAATTATATAGGCTATCTTTCTACTTTCCTGATACAGTTCTTTGATAAAAACAAGTCTTTAATTCTGATTAATTTCCATTTATCAATCATATCTTTTGTTGTTCATGCTTTCAGTATCAGATATACAAATGCATTGGTAAAAACTAGTTCCTGAATACTTATTTCTATTTTATCCCAAGAGTTTAATATCAGTTTATGGTTACAATTCTTAAATGTATGTCTGTGATCCATTTTGAGTAAGTTATTATATGTAGTGTTAAGCATGAGTCCTGGTTATTTATTTTTTGTTTATGGAAATCTTGCTATTCCATTTAATTTTTTAAACTTTTTGGTTCTCTACAAAATCGACAGCATAGTTGCTGAAAATCATTTTAGCATAGACTTTATTTAATATTTTGAATTTTAATTCTTTAGTCGACTACTCTAATATTAAATTATAAGATATCACTTTGGTTACTGTAACTTTTAAATGTTTTGAGATCAGGCAGTGTGAAGTTTTCTACTTTGTTCTACTTTTTCAGGATTGCTTTGGCTATTTGTGGCTCCTTGCAGTTCTGTATAACTTCCAGGACTGGCTTTTCCATTTCTGCAAAGAAGACTTGGGCTTCTTATAATCTATTTCAAGATTATAAGTCAGTAGAATACATCTTAACAATATAACGTTTCTGAATACATGAAAAGAGATTGTTTTTCCATATTCCATACCTCTGATTTCAAAGGGAGGATGAAACAAACACAATCAAAAAGGTTCGGTGTTGCTAAGGATGGGAAGAAGCCAGAACTCTCATCAATTGCTGGGTTGTAAAATGGCACAGTGTCTGTGGAAAACAGTCTGTCAGTCTCTAAAAATATTCAAGATATAGTAACCATAAGATCTAGAAATTTTACTCCGAGGTATTTTCCCAGAATTGAAAGTGGGAATGGAAAAAGTTACTTGCGCAGCAATGTGTATTATAGCACTATGCACAACAGCTGCATGACAGAAATGGCCTAAATCTCCAAGAGATCCAGGGATAAGCACAATCTGGGACAGATGCATACCTACTATGGAATATTATTCAGTGATAAAGGTAAATGAAGTCCTGAGACATGCTAAAAACATGGATGGGCCTTAAAAAAACTATCGTGCATAAAGTAAGTCAGTCACAAAAAGGTAAATTTATTTTCACCTACTTATATAAAATATCCAGAAGAGGCAAATGTAAAAAAAACAAAGCTTATTTGTGGCTTTCAGGAGTTGATCATAAAGAATGAGGGGATT
>NW_022103902.1:3070004-3073202 GCF_000313985.2 Echinops telfairi | reverse complement strand
TATCTTAGCTAGATAGACATGCAGAGAGAATTAATTAATATGCACAAACACAAGACCAGCCCAAACAAAGCAACAACAGAAAATAAAACAATAGCTCCAAAACAACAACAAAAACCAATGACAAAAAAAAGGAAAAGTCTATAAATAGTTCAAGGTCTATTTGCTTTGCTTTCTCCTCTGCTCTGAGCAAGGCGCCCTGGTGACCCTGGAGGGTGAGCATTGGTGTCCTTATGTAGTGCCTCCCTATGTAGTTTCCAGAACCCAAACCACATGGTCTGGATATATATACTGCATATAGTTCCGTGGGAGAAAGTCGAGGCTGTCAGCACCTGTAAGGGCCACTATGAGCTGTGATCAACTTGATAGAAGTGAAGTTTTTATTGGGGGTGTCGGGTGGGGGGGGGTGCGTAGAGAGATAGGGGTGGAGGGTGGGTGTTCTGAGGTTGTAGAAAATGCCAGGCATATAAGTAATAATCCAGTTGTCTAGACTCATGATATAGGGACAGAGTAAAACAACCTCCATAGACTTTTATGTATGTAACTTTACTGAGGCAGAGTGCCATATCTTTATCTGGTGGATTTGAACTGCTGATCTTATAGTTAGAAACTCAATACTTAACCCACAGTGATGTTAGGACTCCTCCTGCCTGGAACATAGTAGGTGCAAAAATTTTATCTGAATGCAAGAATAAATTTACCATGAAGATTTAATCTTAAACTAAGGGAGAGCCCTTCACATATACACAGCCCAGGAGCAAATAAAGACATGAGTAGAATTTCCTCTATTACACGTAGATCCATTAGACAACGTAGAAGAGTCCTATAGGTTTCCAAGACTGTAATATTTGCAGAACTAGACAGCCAGTCTTTTAGTTAAAAGTTAAGCAGGACAACAGGGAAATAGAATTGGATGCATACATGGAGAAAATTATCCACTCTATATTTACAACTCTCCTGTGTTCAAACTTTAAGGTATGGTTTATAAATTAAGAGCCTCCCCTTCAGTAAATATTCAATCATTACACTTGAGGAAACTGATTTCTTTAATATCACTTTATTAATATACCATTTACACATGGCCTGCCTATTTAAGTAAATCTATACTGTATTTTCTTTTACTGAATTCTTATGAGAAGAGTAAGACATTGTGTATTAAATACATATATATTTTTTTAATATTGCTTGTTTTCTGGCTTACAGAATAGCTTTCTGCATATAGTAGTCAATCAATTAATTCTTATTGGGTGAAGCTATGAGTGTAATCCAAGGCACATATACAGGTACTATATAGATAATAGAGAAAAAGGTAAGATAGACATCAAGATGTAACATCATATAACTGTAAGAGATAGTAGGGCATTTAATAGTAAAATAATAAACTAGAATAGTTCTACTTACTTTCAAGTCAACATTCACCTGGATGGGGAGGAGATCTGTAACTCTACATTGCACCTGGATATGCTCTACCTATTACTTGTATTTATATTTTGTCTTGCTGGAATAAATATCTATTCTGATGTGGAGGGAAAAAATATCTTTGAAGATATATCCATAAGCACTAGGCCAAAGTCCAACCTATTTAAACAAGAGTTCTTGCTTCAAAGGGTTTCCGAACCTTTGAGTTGCATTGTACAGTCTGTGAGACTGAAAGTTACCAATTACTGAAGTTACACTTGCACGGTGTCAAACTTAGAGTCAATATTGGTTTCATGTGACTGGTTGTAAGACTAAGAGCGTTTTGCACTTTTTAAAATCAATTTTATTCATCTTAAACATGTAAAATTTGGACAATCTAATTTCCTTGTCCAACTTTAAAAAAAATCTTGATGTTGAGTAAATGGCCATGGACATGTTATTATTTCTTTCTATAATGATCATATTAAAATTAAAACAGAATACATGGATCTATTTGTGACTGTAATGATATTAAAAATAATATATTAATTCTAATGCTTAATATAGAAATCGTCATTTTCCCTGAAACAATCTATGGCATTATTGTGTAGACCCATTGGGGTTCAGTAATCTAGTCACCTTTAAGTGGTCCATTGAATTTGAAATCAATTCAACACATATGAATTTGATCAACTATATAGAATCTCCACAATTCAAATGAAATTTTAATAAATGAGTTACTAGGTCTGTACACCTTACTTTGTAGTTAGCAGATGGCAGAAGTGAGTAGGACTGATTCTGAAAAGGAATAGCAGCTTGTCCTTATAACGTTGACAGAAACAGTTCCACAAATTTACATGCAGTTTTTCTCTGTTTACATCTAAGGAAGTGCGATATTGTGAAGTGAATGGGGTGCATGGAAGAAGAGAAAATTACAAAAGATTTCCCCCATAATGGAATTCATAGCAAATAAAAAATCTGAGTTCCACTCTCAGAGTTTAAGGAATCAATTTAGTTTACATCAAATTTTACAATTTTTTAATAAAACTTCCTTAGAGAACTCAAAGTACAGTTAAAGGTTGTTTAGCAGAGAAATTTAAAAAAATAAATAAAGAGGCATCTCCAATATAAAACATATACATAAGACATGCATAAATGAGTATGTATATATTTATATTGAGTGTTGTTAACATAATAATACATATATCATATTGTATATACATATATAAATTCTCATTAAAGTTAGTATAACCAAAACTCCCAAATTCACTGCTATTGAGGTAATTCTGACTCCATAATGACCCCACAGAATAAAATAGAACTTTTCCCCTGGGTCTTAGGAGACTATCAATATTTAAGGGATTTAAACACCTCATCTTTCTCTGGGGGAGCTGCTGGTAGTGTCCCACCCCTGCCATTGGTGTAAGAAGCCCAACTCATAACCCATGATTTCACCATTAAGCACAGAAACATCAAATCAAGACACTAAAATACTGTCTTCCTCAGATATGTGCTGGTACCAGGACCAAATCAGCAAATTGATTCTTTTAGCAATTCTATTAAAAAACAAAATAAAACAAACTCACTGCCCTTGAGTGGTCCCAATTTACAATAATCTTAGGGAAGAGTAGAACTACCCCATAAGGCTCTCCAAGCGGTTTGAATTTGAATGGGTTTGGAACACTGGCCTCCCAGTTAGTACTCCCCTGCTTAACTCACTGAGCCACAAGCACTCTTCACCAACCATTCAGCACAGAGAACACACACCCCAGAGGACTCTTGTACTCTACAACTTTTTTTTTT
>NW_022103902.1:3053841-3069316 GCF_000313985.2 Echinops telfairi | reverse complement strand
GCACTTTTTGATTAAAACTGCAGACGTTAGGTTAGGAGCAAAACTCTTAACTGCTCTGCCACCAGGGTTCCCTATAGGTGCTGATAACCCTCTAAAAACACACAAGAGGTAAAATCTATTCTGCTTTCAAGATATATTTTTAATCAAAGTTTTAATATAATTTATGTTCTGAGAGCTTTCTGGTAAAAGAAACAAAACTGGGTTTTCTTTACTGCCGCATTTTTAGACAGGGGCAGGTTTCGTGGGTCCTAACCTGATGAAAGTGAAGGAGGGGCTGTGTGAGTGTGCATGGTAGCGTGCCAGGTAGCTGTTCATCCATGAAACAGACTTCACTACAGACAACCAAAGAAAATTAATGTGTAGTTTGCTACTATGTCTCTAGAGGCAAGAGTATGCAGAAAAATTCTGCTGGTAATGAGCCGACCAATTGCTTAAGAGCATTTAAAAGCCATTCAAATGTTCTTACATCAGATAGTGAGCACTTGAAAAAGCCCGGCTGGGCGGAGCTTTCATAGTACGCATCTTTCCCGCTGGGCAAGCATCAAGCAACTCACTCTGAGTTACTGCTCCCAGTGGCATCGCCATGGAAGATTCTGGTCACTGCGAAATTTTTTGTAAAAGCAGTTTTACAGGCTAGACCACAGTATGTACACAGGTACTGATAAGAGCTGGAAACACAGGGAATCCAGGACAGATAAACCTCTCAGGACCAGCAATGAGAGTAGCGATACCAGGAGGGGAAGGGGAAGGAGGCGGGAGAAAAGAGGAACTAATCACAATTATCTATAGATAACTCCTTCCCAGGGGGACAGAAAACAGAAAAGCATGTTAAAGGAGACAGAGGTTGGTGTAAGACATGAAAAAATTTTTTTATAACTTATCAAGGGTTCATAAGGGGGGCGGGGGGGGATGAGCTGATACCAAGGACTCAAGTAGCAAGAAAATGTTTTGAAAATAATGATGGCAACATATGTACAAATATGCCTGACACAATGGATGGATGGATTATAATAAGAGCCATAAAAGCCCCCAATAAAATAATGTTTTTAAAAAAGCAATTTTGCTCAAACCTCTTTTCTTGTGATGCCTGATTTAAGAGAACAGCATGCTGCTGTGAAATTTTGTTTCCTGCTTGGGGAAAATGTGGCAGAAACTGTTGTGATGTTGAACACAGCTTACAAGGACAGTGCTATGGGAAACACTCAAGTTTGGCTTTCTCATTTCAAAAAAGGTGAAATGTCGATGGACTGATGTCAATCCTTGCTCGGGACATCTGTAAACTTCCTGAACAGATGAAAATCATAGCTCATAGTGCATTTGGAGTTTATTCCACCAGGTCAGACTGTCAATTAAGTTTTCTATTTAGAGGTCCTGAAAAGTTGTGCAACAATGTGTGACAAACAAGGCATGATTTGTGGCAGATGGAGGACTGGTTGCCCCACACACCTTACTCACCTGACCTCGCTCCATGCAACTTATTTTTGTTTCTGCGAATGCAGAGGGACATGAAAAGTCAGCGATTTGATGACATAGAAGAGGTGAAGAATAAAACGAGGGAGGTGCTGTCAGCCACCCAAGCAGATGAGTTTGAAAAATGTTTCCAGGAATGGAATCACAGATTTGGCAAATATGTTACATATAATGAACAGTGCTTGAATTTGATAAGAAGGTTGTTTTGATTTGTCTTAAAAAAAATGTAACTACATAGCTTTGAGAAAATTCCAGATTTTGGGGGGTGCCCCTTATATGGATGGATGTTTTGTAGGTCATGAGCTCTAATGTCTTTCAATGCACATTTCTCTCTCTGTTTTCTCTCTTCTGCACCACCTTCATCTGTCTGAATTCCTTGGGGCTTCACTTTTCCTGAGAACTTTTGTAAGTGTGACATACAGGTCCAAAAGATACAACTGTATATTAAACATCTTTTTTATTTCATTTGATTTGCCATTTACTAGAATAGCAGGTGCTTTGATAATAGAGGGTTCTTTTCCTTTTTTTATTGACATAATGGAAAAGAAAAAGTTCATTATCCACGGATTTGTAATTTTACTTAGCACTTGATACACCATTTCTGCTTTAATGTCTGCATTTTCTATGATGTACGGATTTTTAAAAAAACGCTATGTGAACAATGGAATATGCACTTAAGATTGTATGATAATTATCTGGGAATATCTTCTTTGGTTCTTTTCAATCAATGTTTTCTTCCAGCATGTGACTATTGGATGAGTCTGCCTTTTCAAATTCAAATGAGGTAACAAGGTGCAAATTGCCTCGTGAATGTTTTTCTTCCTGTTTTGCAAATCATTCTTCATGTTTATAGCTCTCTGAGTCTCTCTACTTTCCATGATGCTGAGTTTCCATACAGAACTACTGAGCAAAAAAGCGAGCGTGCTAGTTCTTTAATGAGATGTGTGCACGTTTCCATCATATTGCCTTTGAAATGGAAACTTAACTGGTTAACATATAACTAGAGTGTGAGAAACTAATTAAAGATGTCCCAAATCCCAAGGATGGGCTTAGTAGAGAAGCATAAGTCAGTTTTCAAAGTTCTTCATCATTTAAGAGAAGATTCGGATAGGGGAAATGCAGTAATTTCACTCCTGGGCTTGTAGATGTGGCCTGACTAAGTTGCTTATGAAAATGTGATTTCTCAGGGCTTTGGTTAAATTTGATTTAAGGAAAGAAGCCAAGGAATTTCTGAGGCAGCACTGAAGTGACAGGTTCATTTCATTGGGAAAAGAGAGTACAAATTCACATTTTTTCCATTTCAGTCTTTGATTTTGTCAACAGGATTGGCACTATAATTATCTCTGGATTAGTCATAGGCCTGTATATTTATTAAAAGTGAATATAAAGGAAACTGTAACTTGACAGAAATTTGTTTTAAAAAAGTATGAGGGGGAAGAGGGTGAGAAGTTCAAATACAGAAGGCATTTTAAAACGTAGCTGTTGCAACTTTATATGATTTGTTGGAAAGATGTTGCTGCCAAAGACAGCTCCGGAAAGCTGACCCTTTGTCAGGACGTGGTAAATCACAGAAACAGGGAGTGTCTAACAGCAAGGGTATCTCAAATGTCAATGCTTTCTCAACATTACCCTGGTGACTCTAGAGAACTAGCCTGCCCCCTGCAGTCAGCACCTGACCGTTGACTCCTCTGAACTTCTGAGAAGGAGCGAGCACAGCGTTGGAGGGAGTGGTCTGAATGGGTTTCCTCTGCTTCGTTCTTCCGTCCATTGCTTCATTTCATGGCTGGGTCCTCACCATCCACGGGGCAGAGGCAGAGCTTTTCTGACTCCCTGTGAGTCCATGAGACAGAGTGCAAGTACCCATAGGGTTTTCTAGTCTATTAATATATTGGAGCGTGGTCTTTTTTAGACATACAAAGTCATCATGGATTTGAACCAAGCATTTAGATTAACAGTAGAGTTTAGCATTGTACTGCAAGAGCTTGACATAGCGTTTTATATTTAGCATGTTTCTTTTTTCAAAACTGAGTTCTATTTCTCAGTGGCAGATACATCACATTTAAAATTTTCAGTAATTGAAAAATACAAGGCCCAATGAATAGATCAATGTCAAAATCAACAACACAGCTTGTGTTTAATATATTTTTAGAATAAAATGTGACTTTTTAATACATACGGGCCATAATTATATTCCAAAAATTTTATGAAGTACACATATCATAAAGCAGAAGTAGGAATGTGAAAACATTAGCAAGCATATGCCAAATCACAATTTTATTTTTAGGGGTTTAATTGATGATTAATTCTGAATAAAAGTAGAATGTGTAGCATTAGGATACCGAGAATAAATGAAGGCACAAACAGAGCACATCAAAAACAAGAAGAATATTTTCCTCAAACATTTCTTAATTCCAACAAATACTTTGCCACTTTATAAAAAGGATCACATTTCCTCCAGTGCCCAAAAAACATGTTCATTGTTTTATTTTAGAGCTTTAACAAGAGGACTGTTCATAATCAATCTTCCAGCAATGTTATAATACGAAAAGCAGCTTCCTCTACAGGAGTCCTTATTTTTATGTACGCACTTAATGATCTTAATTTTACCAACAATCTTGTCAAAAAAATATACTCAACTCACTGCCATCAAGTCAATTGGGCAGAGCAGAGCTGCCCATTTGAGTTTCAGAGGCTGTACATTTTTTTTTCTTTATATTCATCGTTTTATTGGGGGATCATACAACTCTCATCACAATCCATGCATACATCCATTGTGCCAAGCACATTTGTGCATTTGTTGCCATCATCATTCTCAAAACATTTGCTTTCGACTTGAGCCCTTGGTATCAGCTTCTTATTTTTTTTTAAAAATCATTTTATTGAGGGCTCATACAACTCGTATCATAATCCATCCATCCATTGTGCCAAGCACATTTGTGCATTTGTTGCCATCATCATTCTCAAAACATTTGCTTTTGACTGGAGCCCTTGGTATCAGCTCCTCCGTTTCCCCTCCCCCCCCACTCCCTGGGGGGGAAAGTCTCACCTTTTCCCATTGGAGCCACTGTGAGTTCAAACCGCTGCCCTTGTGTTAATCAGCCCAAACTGCACCACATCCCTCAGGCCGCTCAATGCAATGTAGGTTCTTAGTATAAAATTCATCAAAAACTCTTTCAGCTGTGGCTCATTACCCAGTTCCAAAATCACATCTGTGTTTAATACAGCAGCACCTCACGCCTCCATTAAATTCGGTCTCATCTTTCTAGGGCTGTCATAATAGGCATTTCTTCTCTGGCAATCACGGAGGCTAGAAATCCGAATCATGGCATCAGCAGGGCTAGTCTCTCTCTCGCTGAGCTCACCAGGATGGACTCAATGGCAGTGGGACTTTGGCTTCTGTTGTTGACGTTTGCTGGCTGCTGGTAGAGGTGTCTTCAAAGGGCACCTGTTCTCTCGCTTCCCTTTGTTAATACGCGGCGTCAGAAGAGCTTAGTTCATGCCCTCTGCCCGTCTCATCTTCGGTCGCTTTAGCATAACAAGAAACACCTATTTCCAACCAAGGTCATAATAATAGCTCCAAAATAAGGATAGCTCCATATTTTGGCAGGGGAGCCAAATCAAATCCGAAATGCTACATTTATAAATTGAGTCCCATACAGTCTAACTTGCAAGATTATTGAGAAAGGGAAATGGGAGTAAGTATGTCATACACCCCCACCTTGCTTAGTGTATGACCAGTGCTATAATTATCGTAGAGTCAGCAGATGGGAATTTTATATACTTTTTACTTTCCTATATTATATTCTTCAATAAATTATATATAATTTTCTTTCATGTTTAATGACATGTTGTCACTATAAGAAAACTTATCGTTGACCTCTGAAGAGATATTCTCTTTTATTTCTCTATATACTTATTATTACTTATATTTAATTAAATTCAGCCAAATAACTGAACACTGTACTTCATTACGCAGTCTGGTAGGTCTTAAGGGTAACAGCGATAAATGCATATGAATTCCTGCCATCTAAATGAAATCAAATTTAAAAATAATTATAGTAACGTTAAAAGCAGTAACATGGATATGTGTAGGCAACAAAGACACCCAGAGGAGGGCTTGCTTAACTAAAAACATGAAGAGAATGACGAGTATTTTCAAAATGATTCTTCTGAGTTGGGTTCTGAAATTTGATTAGGGTTTGCTCAAAGGGAAGACCTGAGAAAAGAGATAACCAAGTTATATTTCAAGGAATTGCAAGTGTTCATATATATATATTTATGACATTAATAATGAACTATACATTATATATAATGTATTATAGAAGTGTGTGAGAGGCATGACGATGTAGCTTGTCTCAGGTGTGATAGGCCCTCTGGAGTTTCCAAGAGTTCTGATACCACCAGATATTTATTTTTCTTATTTGAGGAGTAGATAGATTTTACATGTCTATTTTTCTCAAGTATGTTATAGCAAGATTTGTCTACCTCTTTCTACTGAGGGTCTACTGAGAAAATAGGAAATATACAATCTATAGAACCTCTTACTCCTTCTTTGGAAACCAAGTTGGCTGTTATCTATGACTCTAATTGAAAAACTAAATTTGATTACTGTTGGAAAAATGTGTATCCAGATACTAATATAAACTCACAAGGCTGCTGTCAGAATATCTTACAAGGAGTAAGAATAGCATCCTTCAGCTCATTGTTCCCATAGAATTTCACTATGGCTGAAGTAAAATGTATGTGTGCCAAAACATTAAACAATAAGCCAAGCCATTTTAGGGTTTTATATACATTAGGGGGGAAAATGTTTACCTTGGTTTTGTAGTGCTTCTGAAATAGAAATATTACTAGTGTGACTTTAAAGAATACGAGTTAATGGTTTCACCATTCAGGAATTAGAAGCATGAATTTATAGTACCAGGTCAAAATAAACATTCTTTTCTTATGAATTCTAGTTACTGTTAAGCTCCATTGCGTGGGTTCTCATGCATAGCAACATTATGTACCACAGAATGAAATACTGCCTGGCCCTACCCCATCCTCGCAATTGTTCATGAGAATTAAGCCCATTGTTGCAGCCTCAGAGCCAATCCACTTCCACCAGGACTTTCCTCTTTTTCACTGCTGCTCCACTTTACCACTTTCCTTTTCCAGGGACTGACTCTCCTGATAAAAGTTTCATAGCTTCGTAAGATGAAATCTCTTCAAACTTGCCTCTAAGGATATTTCTGGCTGCTTCTTCCAAGAAAGAGCTCTGTGCTTTCGACACTCCACGGTGCTTTCAATATTTTTCACCAGCACCAGAGTTCACATGCAGCGATTGTTTCTTTTCTTCCTTATTCAACATCCAATTCCACATGCAGAGGAGGCAATTGAAAATACAATAGTCAAAGGGAGGGGCGGGGGAGTCATAGATGCTGTTACATCTTGGTCATAAGCTGCAGAGGGACCAGCCCCTCAGGATCACAGGGGTGAGCACATAGCACTCTCCATTTTTCCTCCCCAAACATAATTGGGAAAGGCAGAGTAGTAACTTAGACAGGAGGGACAAACGGACCTCTGAGCACCTGGAATGGGAGGGCCCCAACTAGCTCGTTGCAGACCAGTCAGATTGAGGACACTTGGGTCTCCAGCATCTGACTGGACCTTGAGGAGTTTAGATTGTAGGAGAGATTTCCCTGCATATCAGTACGACTGACCATCTCCTAGCAGGTACAGAATCAAGAGAGCATGTATTAGGGGAGATGGTCAATTCAGTAATGGGTGAGCTTTTCTACTTAGGGCCAGGACTCAAAGTACTAACACCTGCCTGCCAACAAATCCATGCCCACATAGTAATTGGGCTCCACACTGACATACAGCCCATGCTGCAAGAGATGGTTTTAATGAATATTGTTCTAGTTTAGTCACTTCTCTCTTAAAGCACTGATTTGATAAAAAAAAATTTCCAGGTTCCCCCTAATAACTTGGAACACAGTCTCAAGACAAAGATTTTAGTGGAGACCAAATTGAATTGCTTGCTGACTTTGGCCCTTGTTCAGGATAGGGTGCCTGGTCACCCTTAACTACCCAGGTTCCAGAACAGATGTGTGGAGATAACTGTGTATTCAGAGTCAAACATGAATAAAAATTAACTAATAATATTACTATATCTCAGATGCATCGGTCTATCTCCACACAGTGGCAAAAACAGTCCACGTCACTGTACCACTCATAGATGTGAATCTGGAGGAGCTCTTGGAAGAGGAGAGATCCACCAGTCCTCCAGAGATCGAGATTGTTCAGATGGGCTCCCGTTACTTTTTGTGGCCAGAGGAGAAATTAGAGAAGAAACACATGCCATGATTCAAGAACTCAGCTGTACCTTGAAAAGCATGCTGAGAAAATGAATTAAAAGTTAGAAATAATACAACACCAAACAAATAAAAAAGGAAAACACCAAAATAATAGGAACTCAAGAACATTGTGAAAGAACAAAGCAGCAAGATACAAATGTTGGAATCAAGAATCTCTGCTCTTGAAGATGAATCTCTCTGGGGAAAAAACACACAAGGAGGTGAGGTTATCAAAACGAATTAAACAAGCAACCTCAAGATAATCTAAAAACAGTATAGGACATCCTCCACAGAAAGAACACCCACCTGATCAATGCCATGCAACAAAAGGAAAAATTAATAACTGCTCGTAAAATCGTTGATGAAATATTAAGGGAGTACTTCTGTAAAATCATGTCAAAAGATAAAATAACTATGCAAGAAATGGATAGAACACCAATTAGACTTAGCCATAAAAAGAAATCACCTGAATATATAATAATCAAACTTTCTAATGCTAAAGATAAGGAAGCGATCCTGAAAGCAGCATGGCCAAATAAATAAAGTAATAAAATAAAATAAAATGAATAATTATATATAAAGGCAAAGTGATCAGGATAATTTCAGATTGTTCCATTGAAACCATTCAAGCAAGAAAGCAATGAAATGATATATTCAAAATACTCAAAGGAAAAAATTGTCAACCAAGAACCTTATATCTCAAATATGAGAGAGAAATAAAAACATTTACATGTAAGGAAGAACTCAGAGAACTTACAAAAGCACAACCAGCTTTACAAAAAAGTATTAAAAGGAATTCAAAAAGACAGAAAATCTTTAACAATAGCCAGAAGCCTAAAATTATTAGAAAAAAATTATTATGGAGAAATGACTCTGCTTAGGGCAATATTTAAAGTAAAATGGAGCTAAAATACACGAAAGTGCCTATACACATACAGTTTTTGAGAAAGAAATAAAGCGAGCATGGATAGATATGCTCTGGAACACTGCAAGACATGGGCAAAATGAGAGAACATCATGCTTGGCAAAACTCAGTCAACCTTGAAAAGATAAATATTTAGTATCACCATTATTATAAGAACAGGAAAAAAAAAGAAACGTGGTTTATACATTCATAGACAAGACTCTGATGACTGTAAGAAAGCCAGGGACAGGGGTGGGACTAGGGAGAGGGAAAGAAAGGGGGTGGGGGGAGGTTGGGGTATGGAAAACAACCAAACAACACCGCATGTATCTGTGGGGCTTTATAAGATACTGCTGCTTGTATGTAGAGTAGGCTTCTTTAGAAACAAACCCAACCTTCTCCAGACTCCTTATCCCTTGAACCTAAATAGTGGTTTGAGTGGCTTAAAAAAAATGGAGGAAAGGGACACTTGAAATTTTGAGTTTGTAGTGACAATTTCATCTTAGAAAAACAAAAAGGAAAATACCATGGCTTGAGTGAGGCATACCTTAGTCCTCGAAATAACGTCCTTGATTTTAAACACTCTGAGGAGGTCTTGCGCAGTAATTTACCTGCAATGCATCCTCTGGTCTCCTGACTGCTGCTTCCAATAGCATTGATTGTGGATCCAAGCAAGACGAAATCCTTGACAACTTCAATCCGATGATTTGGATTAAGGCTGCTTATAGATTTACTGAAAATCATCTAGTATAGTTCTTTCTTTCCTTTGCCTTTTTTGGGGTGTGTGTTACATTTCTTTCATTGTTATTGAGCTTTTTATTTTATTTTTCTCCTGGAATCAATCTATCTAAAATACTGTCTTTTTCTGCTGACAGGTGTCTTCCTGCCAGTGAGTTAATATGCCTCATAGCAACCTATGGGACAGAGCGGAACTGCCCCTGTAAGCTTCAGAGATTCAACTCTTTATGGGAGGAGAAAGCCCAATATTTCTCCCCAGGAGACACTGGTGGATCCTGAACTGCCAACCTTGTGGATCGCTGCACAATCAGTATGCCATAATGGTCCTTATGTTATATACATTCTGCTAAAATGCTTGCCTACCTTGTGATCCTTGAAATTCAGGCTTGATGGGTCCATTGCTGCCTTCATAGCTATAATTCTGTCTCCCATTCCACATCCAGGGTGAAAAGACAAGCTCCATTGTCCTGAAGAGAGGAGCCCTGGGGGTGCAGTGATTGCGCATTGGGTTGATAACTTCAAGGTATGCAGTTCAAAACCAGCTGTTCATGGCAGAAAGCTCAGGCTTTCTACTCGTAAAGAGTTTCAGTATTGGAAACCCACAGGGGTAGTTCTACCCTGTCTTATAGGGTCACCACAGTCAACCTCGATTCGATGGGAGTGAACAGGCTTTGGTTTGGGATTGAAGAATTCACAGCTTCATACAAACGAGCTTACCACATCAGGCTGAGAAATAAGCAATCTGACAGTCAACATCCCTACAGGTTCCGAACTGACTCTAAAGGATAGCTCCTTTTCTTTTAATAAGAATTTACATAGTGACTTTAAATTAATTTTCATATATATATATGTATATATATATATCTTTATAAATCATCTGCTATTTACTATAAATTCGATAATATTTATTTTTCTATTCATTGATCCATTTATTATACAATTTTCAATATCCATTTAGAAAATAATATTTGGACACATATTAGCAAAAATGACAGTGCTAATCGGCTACCTTAAAAATACTGATAATGAAATCATCTTCAAACAAAAGAAAATGATCAAACTAATGTGAAGTGTATCATAAATAGTTTGGCTAAGCTGCTTCAGAAGATCAAAATCAGTGACACTGTAGATGACAGAATTATTGTCAGCACACACATCAATCAATCAATGATCCACGGAGATAGCGAGCACACAGCTGTGACTCACACTTGAGGTAAATCGTCCTGGCACTTAGATTGATTCAGGCTTCTATGACTCATGAAGGGCAAGAACTTGTCAGAAGTTTACCTTGGAGCAGGAAAGGGTGAGATTCTTATACCTACTTGAGGAGAGCACGTTTTCTCTGTGATATTTGGATAAAACCATAGATAAAAATGCTAGGAACAGCCCTCTGCAGGAAACGCACTCCAATTAAACTTTAATAAGAATGAATAAATCTTGTGTCATACAAATACATTTCTCTTTTCTCCTTGAGCCCTCCCAACAATTAAAACAACCTCATTTTGTATTTTAAGGTGCTTTTATTTTACGATGAATACAGCCTACTATAAATTCAGGCGCTGTCATTGTTTTGTAATGTTTCAATATTGAGATGAATGTTAATTATTTTAATTGATTGCTTTCCAGCTGTACTGCATTCTCATGCAAACATCTCATATCACATTGTAACCTTTTGTCACTATGTTTTTACACATCTTACTTTTATTTCATTGAAGAAAGCAAAATACAAATCCAGTGACTTGTGAAGCTTTTCCAAATGCATCCTCCCACTCAAGATGGTGACCCACTCTGAAACAAGATAAACATATGTCCCGGACGTATCTGCCGCTCTGGGTAGGGCAGTTATCTCAATAATAAAAAGGTCTTACAATAGAAAAAAATGTGCGCAGAAAGTTTCTTATCCACTATTACCTCTAAAGCCAGACTTTCCACACATGCTACAATTGCATTACTGAACAGCCATTGAGGAAATATGAGTATTCAGACATCTCTTTATGATTTGAAAGCAAATTCCATGGAGTTGCACCTAAAACACATTATTCTTACAGGGGAGTAAAACACATTTTCCTTTCAAGGGCGGAGAAAATTCAGAATGATGCAAGTTACTATAATATGCTATGAGTTAAAATGTCAACTGGATGTGCGGTGTTATTGACCCCACATGTGTTGGCTTGGGAAATTCCTCAAAGTCATCTACATTTGAAAAAATGGGAGTGGAAGAATCTAGCCTCTTTCTTAATCTGTCTCACACCCAAGAAGACACAACTCACATCCAACTAAGCTGGGAGGGGGAATCAGGGGAATCTATTGAAACTGAGTCCCATTGGCTTTGTTGTCATTCACTGCACCATTAAACACCATGTTAGTAGTTTGGAATCACCAGGAGCTCCATGGGTCAAAGTGATGCTTTCTATTCCTGTAAAACTTTACAGTCTTTAAAACCCACTGGGGCAGTTTTCTCTGTGAATTGGAATTAACTAGGTGGTAGTCAGTTGAGTTTTAAGCATTAGTGAGGAGTGAGACAAATATAAAAGAATATGCACCTATGCAAATATTTATGACACGCAAACTATATGCATTCAATTTTAGAAGGAGATAAATCACAGAGGAGTTTATCTTAGGAAAAGAAGGTACATGTGGATAACATTGCATTATTGAACAAACTTTAATGAATGCTAATAAATGATCAATAAAAGGAAATTAGAAAGTTGTCAGAATTCAGAACAATATAGAAAACCAAGTGGAAACATCTTGAATTTATTGCAAGGTAAAAAGAGAAATGAATTAACTACAAACTTTTCTCCATTCCTAGAATTAGTAGCCCAAAAGCAAAAACATGCCTGGCATTAATGAAACTGAAAGAACTCAAGAAAAAAGTCAACCCTTGAACTGCAATTTTGAAAGATTCTGTAGTAAATATTAAATGACACAAGCAGCATCAAGAGAACATGGCAAAAATACACAGTGACTGTACTGCAAATAATTAGTCGAAAGTACACCATTTCAGGGAGTAGCATATGAACAAGAACCATTGGGCAGAAGGAAGAAGTTCGACCTATAGTAAATGCATTAGCCATGAACGGGGATCCATACATTGATGGAATATCCATTAAAAAGTTTTAGGATGCTGAAGAGACCCTGCAGGCACTGACTCATCTTTGCCAGGAAATTTGAAAGACAGTTATTTGGCCTAATGGAAGAGATGCATATTTGTGCCCATTCCAAAGAAAAGTTACCTAACACAATGCTCAAAATCTAGAACAGCGTCATTGATATTGCACACAGGTAAAATTTTGTTTAAGACCACCCAGCAATGCTTGTAGAAGCACATTGACAGGGGACTGCCAGAAGTCCAGACCAGATTTAGAAGAGGACATGGAACAAGGAACAAGGGAGATCATTGCTGTTTTCAGATGGACCTTAATTCACAGCAGAGAATACCAGAGAAAATGCTTACCTGTGTTTCACAGAACATGCAAGGGCATTCGACTGTGTGGACCATAATGAACTGTGGATGGTCTTGAGAAGAATGGGAATTCCGGAACACTTCATTGTGCTCATTCGGCACTTGTACATGGATCAAGAGGCAGCTGTGTAAACAAAACAAGAGGCTACAAAAGACACTAGATTTGGTGAGAACTATGGATATTACGACATAAAGACATATATACTTAAAGAGTTTTCCATTGCTGTATATCAATAGCATAATAAATAAACTACTTTATTATCATTCATAGATTTATTAGAATGGCTTTATTTTACAAAATTGATGTATCCCTATATGTAACATTCTTACTGTAGTAAAAATATGAGACTAGAACAGTGGTTGCAGGGATTAGGAATAAGGAGAAGTGGTTGTGCTTAATACGTGATAGAACAGTTCTAGATCATTATGCTAATAAAGATTACATATACCAAACATGTTCTATAATTTCATGCAATCACACACACACACTTCCACATAGACATACCTAGCCCGTGTATAAACTGAAATCCAAATAAATCTGTAACTGAGCTAATGGCATGGTCCATGGCGATGTCCAGGTTTGGACTGTGTCCTGCACTTATATAGAAGTCCTGGCGATGTAGCGGTTATGCATTGGGCTACTACCTGGAATATCATCAGTTCTGTTTGACACGCAGCTGCACAGGAAAGACACCAGGCTTCCTCCTCTCGTTCTCAGAAGTGACACTCTCTAAACGCACCGGGGCCGCTGTACTCTGAGCTGCAGTCACTGTGAGTCAGAATTGACTCAATTCAGTGAGTTTGGGGTTTTGTGTGTGTTTATGTAAGGAATTAGCTGTGATAAGGGTGGGGTAATGGGTACATGGTAACTTTTGTGCTATCTTTGCAACCACTTTTGAGTCCTGAACTACTTAACAATGGAAAATATTCAATGGGTAATTAAAGCATTGGTAAAGAAGATACATAATGGAAGCATCAATCATAAGGGTGGTAGGATTAATATCAGATAAAGTGGAATTTAAGACATGATGAAATACCAGAAATAACGAGGAATAGTTCATAATGATAAAAGAGTCAATTAACCAAGAAGAAATAATGACCATAAAAGTGATCCGCTTCATAACAGAGCTCCAAAATGCGTGAAGCAAAACCTGACAGAACTATAGGGATAAGTAAGTAACTCAACAGCTGTTTTTAAGGTATTTCAATACTTGTCTTTCAGCAAAGCATACAATCAGTAGGCAAAAAAAATCTGTAGGATGTAAAAGATATAAAAAAACACTATCAAGCAACTGTCTGAATTGACATTTTAAGAACATGCTCTACACAAACTGAAGAATAAAGATCATTTTAAAGTGAACTTAAAGCAATTAAGATATACCATATGATGGATCATAACACTAGTGTCAATGCATTTACCGAATTAGAATTGCAGAGAATCTGCCCTCTGGCCTAAACAGAATGAAAAGTGCAATTGAGTACTGCATCTGTAATATATCTTATCTGTAGTGGTAGTCAGAAGAAAGCTATACATTAATTGGAGCTGAGTGATAACGAAAACACAAATACAAAAATTATTGAGATTTAGAGTCACGTTTTCATGGGCATCTTAGTTAATTGGCCTAATTTATTTAGCCCTTCTATTCTATCTCCTAGTTCTTTGCATGTGTCTGGAGTCTTCAAAGTGAGTAAGGAGCAATCCCAGGAAAGAGTGGTCTCCATTTGCCTTAAGCTGCAAAGGCAGACCAAGAGTCGGGAACAGGTCAAGGACAGACTGTGTGTCTAGGTGCTTTCCTGAACCACTATCTTCCTTATCATGTAAACAGACTCATTGGATATTGCACAACTATCACTGGACAGTTTGATTAAAAATTCAATAGAAAAATCCTGATCAAAAGGAAGAAATTAAAACCACAATTGTAAATTCTCCTGGACTCTACACTTTCTGGAACCATGAACTCTAGATGAACCCCCAAAACTATTACCCTGAACTAAATATCTAGCCTTTAGACCAAAAATATCCCCAGAAATAATCCCAAAGCCAAAGAATAGTTTAACTTAGCTATTTAAGAATTATGCTTTTTAAATAGCTATCTCTATGCGATCTAAAGGACAACAGCAATTTGAAGAGTTAGACTGAAACCCTAGGGGGCCATGAATGTATGTTAAGGGGGGAAACAACTCAAAGCAGAAGGGTAAGGAGAGTGGTAGAGTGTGAAGAATGTAGTCGCTGTCACTGGCTTGTACATGTAGAAAGTAGTGCACTTGGCATTTCTTTTGCTGAGTATATTTTCAATGATAAACAAATTAAAAAATGTGTAATTTGACATGCAGCTGAAGAGCTTTTGTTTTCTCTCTCTGAAACAGGGAAGAGTGTGAACGCAGTCCCCCACTACCATAGATGATGCAGTCGAGTTTCCCACATTTGGGGAAATCGCAGGGGTCAGCACACCCGGAGTGCAATGGGTGAGCCTCGCCCTGGGAAAACCACCTTCCTGGTCATGGTATCTCCCGTGCCAGGTAAGTATGCAGCTGAAGAGCTTAAGCAAACATTTATAG
>NW_022103902.1:2962327-3053741 GCF_000313985.2 Echinops telfairi | reverse complement strand
ACATGTAGAAAGTAGTGCACTTGGCATTTCTTTTGCTGAGTATATTTTCAATGATAAACAAATTAAAAAATGTGTAATTTGACATGCAGCTGAAGAGCTTTTGTTTTCTCTCTCTGAAACAGGGAAGAGTGTGAACGCAGTCCCCCACTACCATAGATGATGCAGTCGAGTTTCCCACATTTGGGGAAATCGCAGGGGTCAGCACACCCGGAGTGCAATGGGTGAGCCTCGCCCTGGGAAAACCACCTTCCTGGTCATGGTATCTCCCGTGCCAGGTAAGTATGCAGCTGAAGAGCTTAAGCAAACATTTATAGCTATTAATGTATTATTCAGATTTAAAAAGTTGTCTTAAAGTAAATTACTCAAAATTTTCCTCTAAGAATATAGGGGACAAAAAACTATTGAAAATAAGTAGAAAGACCAAAGATGAAAGCAGAAGTAAATAACACTGAAGATGGGCAAGCAACAAAGAAAATATCATTAAACCAAAGATGGTTCTTTGAAGACAGATAAACATACGTTAGTCTGACTCCTGGCCATTTCATGTCAAGTCGCGGATCTGTGCGGTAGGGTGTCCTGCCCCATGATCACTGTGCAATCAGACTGCCTGGCCGTTGTTTCCCAATGCGAGATGGAAGATTCCAATGACCAACCTTTAATTTAGTAGACACTACACACATTACAGTGAGAACCACGCGGTCGGCTTTTTGTTTTGTTTTGTTTCCTGAAAAATCAATATTTATGAGTTAGCCGGCTTGCCCATTGTCCATCTTTCCCCGAACAAACAGAGGAATTCTGATAATAGTATACTGATAATAACAAATGTGATTCTATTCAGAAATTATTCACTTAACAATCAAAAGATTGTGTACATTTTGTTGTACTGTGGGCCTTATAAGAAGCTATGAGTAAGTTTCATTCTCTTGCCAGAAATGGAACGTGGTTTATTTTTTAATATAATTCTTCTCACACAATTTCATCAAAGATTAAACCTGCAGATAACCATATGACTAGGAGAAGCATGGTATCTCACCAATAAACATAACTTCTATTTTATCCTTATTGACAGTTAAATGGCAACACAGAGCATGGACATAGAGGTGTATAATAAATATTGAAGGTATGAAATTAAAACATTATGAACTTCCACAATATGGTAACAATTTTTAATTTTTATTTTATTGGGGCTCTTATAGCTCTCATCACAATCCATACACATATCTATTTTGTCAAACACATCTGTACAGATGTTGTCATCATCATGTTTTTCAAAACATTTCTTTCTATTTGAACCCCTGGCATCAACTCCACATTCTCCCCTTCCCTCCCTCCACCTCCTTCCCCTTTGCCCCTTTGATAATTTATAAATTCTTCTTCTTCTTTTTTTAACAGATGGCTACATCATGGCAGTTGAAATATGATGACCAGAAAAGGTTAACGCTGAGAGGCCCTGGCAGATTTCAGGGGTGCATTCTCACGGACAGAACAACTCGCCCAATGTCCCAGAGCCCATGGGGCATGACGACTGAGCCCCGGAGCAGTCCATAACTAAGATAGAGCCAAAGAACAAAAACCAGGGGAGAGATGCAGCCCTGGTGCCAGAGTGGTGGCTAGGGGACTCCTGGATACACTGCGCTCCTGGGCAGGTCAGTCCTGGAGAAATGTGGAGGCAGGAACAGATCTGATCCCTTGGCTTCTCTGGCACAGAGCTCCAGCTACTCTGGCACCACGGAAGACATTCAGAAGTGTCCCAGCGTAGAGCTACACTTATAAGAGTTTTCAATGCGTGAGATTTTGTTAAATAGTTCAATGTTTGCCTTTCATCAAAGGATGCAATCGGTAGCTATACTATATATTTTTATATCATGAAAGTATATCACCAATACTTATTCTGAGACAGTTGTAAATGATTCAAAGTAACAACCTTTCCAGGAGTAACTGTGGTAGTGCCATAAGTGCATGCCAACGTGAAGATATATAAACGTGTCGGGGTGGTATTCAGCCTGTCAATCAGGTCATAGTTGGATGATGGTTCCTTGCCACCTTCTCTTAAAGAGAGCCCTGGGAACCGCTTCAGCCCTCTCTGCCCTCACCTACTGAGGGCTGACCCCGGCTGCTGCCAGAGTCCTGTAATGTGTCCAGCTTCACTGGATGCACATGACTCTACACCCACCAGCCTTTGATAGTCCCACGTTCTGGATCATTGGTTGTGACTGCATGAGTCCAAAGAGGGACTTATGGACCAATACCGACCTTACGGACTTGATGTGGACTGCGCTGGGATGATTTCTTGGTATATAATTCCTTATTGCTACGAAGCTCTTTCGTACACATTCATGAGTATTGCTGGATTTGTTCCTCTAGTCAACCTCTTAACACAGTAACCTCATACTTCACCATGGGTACCACCCAGTGATTCCAAGTGGATGGCAATTAATGTCAAAAACAATGAATAAATTAGCTCCCCAAATTTAGGTGAAGTGGTTGACTTCTTTCAAAGATACTAATTCACAAAACTGACACAAGAAGAAATATTAATAACCCAATAATTATTTTTAAAAATTAATTTAAAACACGCCAACAGCAAAATTTCCATATCCAGTTTATTTTGATTGAAAATTATATCCTTATCTATAGAAAAAGAGATGTCAATCTAACAAACTATCCAAAGTAGAGTACAAGCAAACACTGATGGCCTTACCTAATAGGGAAATTAGAAAGACATAGTATATAATAAACTACAGATTAGTATCATTAGAAAATAAAACCCTCAATGTTTTGATAAAATGAGGCCAAAAAATATATAAGTAGACAGAATGCACATTGAAAAGTCAGCTTTACCTTCGAACGCAATGAATGAGACTCCCCATGCCAACAGGATACAGGTCAACTACTTGAGGGTCTTTTTCCAATATAGAAATCACATTTAACACAAACATTATTTTCAGCTCAAAAATTGCCAAGAATTAGAAATAAAACTAAATTGTATGATCATATCTACAGAAGACTTTTAATAAAACACATAACAACGATGGGGAAGAAAGGAAACGTGGATGTTTGGTTGCAGACTGCGACAGGGAGACGCAGGAAACGTGCTTGAGACGATTTCAGCGCAGGGGCTAGAAAAAGATGGCCCAAGGGTCAGTGCTTAGTACTGCGGAAAAAGTGCCAGGAAAGAGGGTGAGGCTAGCGACACAAGAAGTAGAAGGTAGTTTTGAATGAAGAGTACCCGAGAATATAAGAGATTAAATCCATGGTGGTGTTGTCTGTAAGCCTTGCACCGCTAACTTCCTGGTTCAAACCCATAAGCTGTTCCACGGGAGCTTGACGAGGCTGTCTGCTCCTGTTACGATTGATAAACTCAAAGCAAATCTAACTCGCTGCCTGGATGCTGACTCTTTAGTGACCCCCTGTGGGTTCCTGAGACGGTAACTGTTTGCAGGAGCAGAAAGCCCAGGCTTTCACAGACCTGCCGATGGTGTCCACCTGGTGACCATGCAGACCATAGCCCAACACATACCACTACACATGCCATCAGGGTTCCTTAAGATGGATAGCCTCAGAAATTCTATAGAAGAGTGCTATAAGTCTGAATGTACTTGATGTCAGTAGGATAAATGTATAAAAATATGACTAGTTTTTAATGGGACTACTTGATACTTCCATTGCAACAGGAAGTAGCAAGGCAAGGTAGATTTAAATAACAATACATATTCCTATGTAGACCTTCGGAGCCTTGGTGAATTTGGGGGTTAGGCTTTTGACTACTAGCTGCAAGGCCACCAGTTCAAACCCACCAGCCACTCTATAGGAGAAAACTGAGACTAGCTGTACCTGGAAAGATTATTTACAGCCTCAGGAAACCTATGAGTTTCTATCACTGTGAGTTACAATTGACTGGTTGGCAATGGATTTGTTGGTTCTTTTGACAAAATTCGAATTATATCTCTCTTAATATCCACAATACTTATAATAGCACATTGTGTGATTTGGGCATGTGCAAATAAGCCTAAGTCATGGGCAATAGCATTTATTCATTTCCCACGTTTTTATTGTTTAATCTATTGCTTCCTTTCAAAAGAACTCATTTCTGTGGCCTCTCGGTGCTGTGATCACTACCCTTGGTTTCACTGCATTTTGCAGCTTTAACGTGCTTCACAGTAATATTTTTGAAGGGAAATTAAGCCGAAACATAACGCTACAATGCTCCTGAGACAGGTGATACACAAGATTGGATGCTGCCGCCTGTAAGTCATGGCTTGCACTGTTACATGGTGAATATTTATTTGTAAGTAATGGAATTTTACATTATAATAACAATGGAAATTATACTGCAGTACATACATAAATCGGTAACATAGGCATTTTTATGGCTATCAAGACAAGTATTGCAGGTTATATACATACTGTACCATTATACACCTGGCAGCACAATCGCTTTAATCCAAGAGACATGAGATATGTATGTTCCAGGCAGCAGTGTATTACACTCACTATGTCCCCTTCTCTGATTTGGAAGTTTAAACTCTTTCATGACTTTCTGGCACTTTTGATGGATATGCAAATGGACATTGCCCGGATAAACATTTTGTTGTTTTGTGGTGCATGGCTGTAAAATCATTCAAAAACTACTAATATTTTCTCAATTTAGTATGTCACAAAATGACCTCCTGAGAGGGTGAGGAGAATAATCAGAAATGCCTGGTAAAGAGGGTTTGTTTTAAATAATTCTTGCAGAGTGTACAATAGTAATACAATAAGAGAATTGTTGCAATTGTGACTATTTCTTGATATTATCCAAAATTGTACGAAGCATGTTCAAGATAAAATAGTTACTAAGTAGTATTAGTATAAGGCAGTAAAATTTTGAGGCTTGATAAATCCCAATAGACTAGGCTGTGAGTTGGAATTGTCTCCTAGCCTCATCAATAGACTCTGAGTCTGGTTTGAGTTTATGGAGCGAATTAGTATTCAGCTCTCTCTTGGATGGCAGGCTAATAGTTGTGACAGGTGAAGTTAAGCTAATCACTTTTTTCATGTTTCTGGCAAGTATTACCATGTGTCACCGCGATTACTATCAGCCACACAACTCTCTGTGAACTGGGGAATAGGCAGAGAAAGGGTAGGTGAGTGAAGCAATGTTGCACAAGACTTCATAATGTTGCTCTATAGATCCTTGTAATGCATTGGCAAAGTCTTCACCCTACGATTTTCATCACTGCGGTTTTGCTATGGATAGTTGAATAATTGTTGGAGAGAGTTAAGAATATTATAAAAGTATGTAAATTTATGTCATAAGATATAAACTTACAGCACACAAACAATCAGTTCTGTGCTCTTTAGTCATAATATCACGTAGGGAAACACAAGGAGACACAGGAAATCTGGTACTCCCAGTGATTCTTCCTTGTTTATGTCAACGATTAAATAATCGAAATAGTCTGCAGTATGCTTCCCATTGTCCAAAAGAAAATGAGTGTGTGAACATTAATTCAATGTTCACTCTTACTTTCCATGGTTTTGTAAAGATTTCCAATTTGCTTTTCCACTAGAAGTTGCAAAATGTTCACATAATTTGCCTGGGTTTTTTTAAATTATTATTTGTATATCACTTGTGCCTGGCATGTAGAAGTTTCAAAAAAATGTTGAATTGACATGATTTTCGCCATGTTTTTACATTTCTTATCCACGAAGCATGAACTGAGTCTATGATCAGTACACAAGAAGAAAAGCACTTCATAGTTAATATGAAAAGGGGATGTAAGTGTCACATCTTTTTGGAAATTATGGCCTCATGTGTGTGACTGATCAATTTCTTGTGACTTAAAATGCTGGTTTTAGATATTTTCTGGGTCATATGTAATTTACTTGAAAATATTATTTAAACTGAAAGCAAAAATAAAAAATCCTTGTAAGAGCAAGTTACCCAAGAGCCGCATAAAACACTCCACATACCATTCTATTAAAATGGAAAATAATTCATCATCTCTATTAGATGCTTTTAACATTCACAAACTACATTTGGAATACATGCATAGAATGTGCTTTTGTGTAGAACAGAAGCAGAAAGAAAGGAAAATGATTTTACTGCATCAAAAAGAAGTAAGAGCAAAATTTCTTGATGTTATAAGAGCCCACATCTTATCTGTGAAAGAGCCATGAAATCTACCAACAACAACGGAATCATTGTTATGTCCTCTGAAAAGAGAGAGAAAAATAAACAAATGATAATGATGCTACTCAATTACAATTTGATTTAAAACTGCATGCCAACTAGCTATATTTCCATAATGTTTTATTGTTTTGTCCATCCAAATTCACTTATCAAATGAAGAAAACCTGTAATGTTTCTGATTTTTTTTCATTTTTGTCAAGATGGGATAAATTTCAAATGGCATAATTTTCTACACTAAATAAAAGCATGCTTTTATGAAGCAGTTCTATGGTTTTATTTTTTGTTATTTCACTTTTAGGGGTTGGCTTATTTCAAAATTTGTTACACAATAATTGGTATGTAAGTAAAAAAGTGATTTTTAAAAAAAAATTAGCAACATCCTTCCATATATGGTGAATGATCAAAGTGCTTATTTAAGAAAATGTTGCCTATATGAATCTGTATAGGTTAAGAAATAAAAATAAATCCTTCGTAGCGTCAATGTTTTCTACAAGTATCATGATGTCATGTACCGATCTCCTAGTGAGGATTGTTGTTTTCTTAATATTGAGTTTATACTTTATATTGAGTTGCCATACTTAAGGTTGCAGCCTTTGATTTTCATAAAGTGCTTTGTGTCCTGTTCTTTTTCGGGGAGCAATCCGTGTCAGCTGTATACATAGCAAATTGTCAATGAACTTCCTTATACTCCGGATGCCACTTTCTCCTTCACATACTACAGTCTGTTGGGTGATTAACCAGCATACAGATGGAGCAAATATGAGGAAAGGAAGCAAGTTGACCCACATCTGTCTTGATTTCCAAGTTCCCTTGCTCTGTTCGCATGATTTCCCATTGATCTATGTACAGGTTCCACAGAAGCACAAACAATGGTTGTAGGGTTCCTGTTCTTCTCAACGTTATCCATACTTTGTTAAGATCCAAGCATCTGTATGCGTTTGCATAGTCCAAGAAGGATGAGTGAATACATTTTTAATATATATATATATATTTTTACTTTCAGCCTAGAGCTTTCAAACTTCTGCAATGAGATCCCTCTTCCAACACCCACTTCTGAATCCAGATTTAATTTCTGGAAGCTTCCTGTATTGCTGCAGCATGAATTGTCTTCAGCAACATTTTACTTGCATGTGGAGTCCTGGTTGTATAGTGAATAGTTAGCGTCGGGATGCTAAATGCATGCAGTTCAAAACACCTTCCACTCCATGGGACAAAGACAGGACTTTCTGTTCCTGTCAATAGTTGAAGTCTGTGAAACTCACCGGGGCAGATCTGCCTCATCCTTGAGGGATGCTATGAGTTGGCGTCCACTCAATGACAGTGAGTTTGGGTTGTATTTTTGTTTGTCCTTTGGGTTTGTGATATTGTTGATATCATAACATAATTTTCACATTCTGTTGTGACATATTTTTTTTCAATGGGCACCAATATAGATCACATCCAATTGGTCAGGTAACATTCTTCCAATTTTTTTTTGGCATAGATTAGTGAGTGATTTTTTTCAGCATTAATTAGTTGAAACATTTCCACTGGCATTCCATGGATTCATGAAACTATATTTTTCATCCATACTTTCAGTTCTTTTTGGACTTCTTCCTAAAATATTGTCAGTTCTTGATTATACGCACCTTATTGAAATAACTGAATGTCAACTAATTTCTTGTGGTACAGTGACCAGGTTTTCCATCCATCTTCTTCTGATAATTCTTGCATCATTCTGTAATTTGACCATAGAATCCATGAATAGTCCAACTTGAGACTTTTTTTTCATTACTTTCAACTACAATATTCTGAACAAGTTCTTTTCTTTGGGCTTTTTGATTCGAGGCCTTTATAATACTCTACCCTGTCTTCTTGAGATGTCATTTGAAATTTTCTCTTCGTTCCTCAACTTCCTAATTTTTTCCATTCACATTAATTCCTCCTTGATTCCTCCTTGGAGCTGACAGAAAGAGAAAAGGGTGTGTTTTACAAACAAAGGTCCATACTCCTGAAATAGCTCTGTAAGTGGCCACACAGGTAAGGGACAGCTCCAGCTCCAGGGTCAGCTGGTTCTGGACTGTTCATGTTCTCCTCTCTGTGTCCACTTTTCCCAATCGCTAATCCCAAAGCAGAAACAGGTTTGTCTGGAACTCTTTGTAAGTTCTTCGCAGTCCGTTTCGGTTCTAGGTTCTTAAAGTTCCCCGCTGGCTCTGTCGGCTTGGCCTCTGGAAGCGTTCCCGGCAGAAGTTAGTGAGGACTTCGCTTGTCCTCTAATTCTTCCTTTTCCATCTTCAGTTCTCCCCACTTTCCCCCAGCCTCTGTAGCGTTCAGTACCCATAACAAACCCCGAACCCATCAGCTTCACGATGTCTCTATTTCACTGACGGAACCCCAGTTGATAGACGCAGTCCCGGGCTTACAAAGGAAATCTGTTCCTGCACCTTTAAGAATGTGTAGAGCAGTGGGAACAGGGGCATTTCCTTTGTATCTAGCCTTACTTTAGTGCAGCATAATGCTTGGGACATGCTCAATGTTTTAAAAGCTGCATATTAATCAAATAAAGTTATTATGAAGACTTTGTTGTTTATTATGGTGGATTCAATTGCTTCAGTATAAGCACACATTTAGACAGCATTAAAGCAAAACTTCAAAGATGGCAGTAGCTTTCCGCATCCCCAGAGATGGAGGTCTCCCTGAACCACCATGGAAGATGAACATGGAATCTGCATGTATGTCTCCTTCATCTTGCCCTTAATCCAAAGCCATTCATTAGGCTCCTGAAAGGGTACATTGCACTGTTTCTGAGTCTCATTCCAGGGATTCTATAATTTTTTCTTTCAATTTTACCATGTTAAATCACCAAAATTATACAACTGTTCAGTTCTTGTCCCACCACCACCCCCGCTTCCCCCCACCCCCCCATGGTATGCCAGACCAGGTCAAACCCTGTATTAAAGGACAAGTAGGAGTGATGAGTAAATCAGATGTTCTTAATTTAAGAGCTGCCTGTATTATCCTTCATACTTACTTTAAATGTTACTTCATTAGGGAAATGTCACAGAGAAATGTTTATTCAGGAGCTCCTTTCCTTTATATTTACTACTGTAGGTGAGGTCATCTTTTAGATATTTTATAGCTCTTTGTATCCCAGTATTTATTTCAGAATTCAGCACTATTTTCAATTATTTATCTGCTTACCTACCTATGCATATTAATGTGTATCTCCAAATCATAGCCATACGAGCAATCAAGACAGATCCATATCTGTTTGGTCAACATTAGACACGTACGTTTTAGCACAGTACCTTGACTAGAGGAGGCCTTCCGGATGCATTTGCTGAATTAAAGAATAAGCACAGAACTCCTGTTAATGTGACTGAACCAGTGAAATTTATGCAACTTTGATTCACTGCAGATTTAACAAATAGTTAAACATCTCATACGATGCCACGGAGCTACACACATGAAGAAAGATTTCGAGATAAGTCATTGTTTGTGTGATGTTTATAGGTGCCATTGACAAATTTCAACTCATAGAAGCCCTGTGTGCAACACCAAGCAGAACAACAAGAACATGGCCGGTTCGTTGTCATCCTCAAATCTTGTGTTTGAGCACATTTTTGAACCCTCTGTGTCTGTCCATCTCATTTGGTGCATTCCTCTTTTGCTGACTCTCTACATGACCAAGCATGATATCCTTCTCCGGGGACTGGTCAATTCCTGACAACAGGTCCAAACACAGCACACACTGAGAAAGAAGGTACATAAACATTAATCCCCAAAACTATTGTAATCTTGAATTGTGAAAAGATTGCTTATTCCATATATATACTCTATATCTATACTTAAACTTGAGTGAGAGTATATAAAGTGTATCTGTATTGCATATATAAATCAAATTGAATTGTGTTCAGAAGTACAAAAATTATGTTTTTACTAGCCATAATCCCTACATGTCAAAAATGAAATCCTAAGAACATTCTCCTGTCTAATTCAGATCTTGTTTTTACTCACTGTAAATGACCAATAATTTTTTGTATGACACCAATTTATTTAAGTCATATATAATAAATAAACTCATTTCTGAAATTAGATTTTTAGTGAAACTTTCTATTTCCCAGGGAATTTTCAAGATACATTAAATAGTATGTTGTACTTTATATTCCAAGAAAAATGTACTTAAATCGAAATTACTTTATTTAGTTGTGCTGTTTTCCTGTTTCCACTTCATTTAAAATAAGCTAAGCTGAATTTGATATATTGAATTTCACCACCCTAGGAATTTCTTAAGAATATTTTTCTGCCTTAAAACATGATTGAATTAGCAAGCCAATCTCGCCTTCATTTTCAGTTCAAATTTAATATAATTAAAAGAGACAAATTTATATAACACTCAACTATCTACTAATATTGTGTATATGTGTTTTCATAAACAAATATGGTGTAAAATTAATAAAATAAATAGACTTCTGTAGTAGCATACCAGTGGAGAAAGAGGACCTGTAATATTTGGAAACAAGTGATTTCTCTTAAACACAAATAAAGTGTGACAGGACAACGACATGTCACTGTATGGGCTGTCCTACCAAATTTCAGCCCTGCCAATTGTATGTCATATTTGACTTAATGATGTGCTACGGAGTTCTGAAATAAATTAGTTCAGGTTAAAAATATTGATAGCTTAGTGTCTATGCATCCAAGTGGTTGTTGAAAATATTATTATTATTTCAGATAGTTTTTAATAGATTCTATCCACTTGAAATCATATATTAATAAAATCCTTTGATGAAAAGCTTTTGTATAATTGATGAAAAATTGATACACATTTTCATAGCTATAGTGATATACTTAAATGACAAAAAATCCAAACAACTCTCCTTTTAAAAATTCCAAATGTACAAAGTAGATCAATCACTAAGTGTAGAGTAGTGAAGACAGGAACCTCTAGGGAGATTTCACATAGGAAAGGGAGTAGCACAAGAAATTATATGTGTGTGTGTGTGTGTGTGTGTGTGTGTGTGTAAATAGATATATATGTACAGGATAGGGTATCCCCCAAAACCAAATTTTTTTCGAAACTGTGTGTTTAATTTTTTTACAAAACAACATTGTTACCTTCAAAGTACTCTCCAGTACACTTAATACATGTGTCAAATCTGCAATTCCATTCTTGGAAACATGGTTCAAACTCATCTGTTTGGATGGCTGACAGCGCCTCCCTCGTTTTCTCCTTCACTCTTCTACATCCTCAAATCCTTGTCCTTTCATGTCCCTCCTCATTCAGAGAAACAAAAAGAAATTGCACAGAGCGAGGTGAGGTGAGTAAGGTGCCTGGGACAAGAGAGGAATTTTTTTTTGGGGGAAATCTGGCTCACTGAGATGCCTGTGTAAGCAGGTGCATTGTTGTGGTGGCAAAACCAGTCACTCGTCTGCCACAAAGCAGACCTTTTTTTGTTGCACAGTTATGCAGTCTTTTCAGAACCTCTAAATAGAAAGCTTGATTAACTGACGGACCTGGTGACATGAACTCCAAATGTACTACAGGTCGACATTTTCAGCGTTTGGGAAGGTAACGGACATCTAGAATGAAGTTGGCCATCAACCAACATTTCACCCTTTTTGACATGAGAAAGCCACTCATACACTTGAGTTTTTCCCATATCATTGTCCTTGTAACTTGCATTTGACATCACAACAGTTTCTGTGTCATTTATCCCAAACAGGAAACAAAATTTCACAGCCACATACTCTTCTCTTAAATCGGCCATCACAAAAAACAAAGTTCGAGGGAAATTGCTTTTACAAAGAAATTCAGCGACCAGAGAGAAAGTTCTCAGGTGACGCCACTGGGTGCACTAACTCCGAGCAAGAGGCTTGATGCTCCTCTAGTGGGAAAAATGATAAGGCCACTCCACCAAGCATAGCTTTTTTCTATTTTGGGCGGTACCCCCCTTTAACATGTATATGTATGTATATATATATATTTACAGACACACATATATATAATTTACTGTAGAATATCCAACAACAGTAGCTGTATTCCATTGACAGGGAACTGCCAGAAATTCAGGCCAGATTCAGAAGATGACATGGAACAAAGGAATATCATTGCTGTTATCAGACAGATCTTGGCTCAAAGCAAAGAATCCTAGAAAGCTGTTTCCTTGTGTTTCATTGGCTATTCAAATGCATTTGACGCTCATGAACTGTGGATGACCTTGAGAAGACCGGGAGTTACAGAAAACACTTCTTTGTGTTCATTCAGACCTTGTACATGGATCTCAGGCAGGTGTGTGCAAAGAGCGAGGGGATACTGCAAGGCTTAAAATTGGGGAAGATGTCAATCAAGGTTATCTTCTCTCACCATATTTGTTCAATATATATTCTGACTAAATCATCAGAGAATCTGGATTATATTAAGAAGAAGTCAGCATTGGGATTGGAGGGAGGCTTATTAGCAAGCTGAGGTATGCAGATGACACCACTTTGCTTGCTGAAAGTGAGGAGGAATTGAAACACTTGCTGATGAAGATCAAGGATTATATCCTTCAGTACGGATTACAACTCAATTAAGAAAGACCACAGTTTTTATAACTGGACTAATGGGTAACACCATAATAAATGGAACAAAGGTTGAAGTTGGCAAGAATTTTGTCTTACTTGGATCCATATCCAATCCTCATGGAAGCAGTATTCAAGCAATCAAAAGACATATTGCTTTAAGTAAATCTGATGCACAAGACCTCTTTAGAGGATTGAAGAGCAAGGATGTAACATTGAGGACTGAGGTGCACCTGACCTGAGGAGCCATGATATTCTACATTGCATCATAAGCATGTGAAAGTTGGACATTGAATAAGGAAGAGCACTGAAGAATCGATGCTTTTGAATTGTGGTGTTGGAGAATAATGAAAGTACCGTGGACTGCTAACAAGATGAAATGATCTTTATTAAAAGAGGTACGGCTAGAGCGCTCCCCAGAGGCAAGGATGGCAAGACTTTATCTTATATCCTTTGGCCATGTGGTCAGGAGTGACCAGTCCCTGGAGAAAGGTATTGTTTTGGGTAGGGTGGAAGGGAAGTAAAGAAACATAAGAAGGCCTGGATGCGATGGATTCACCGGTGGCTGCCTCGATGGGCACAGACATAGGACTGTTTGCGAAGGTGGCACCGGAGCGCGTGGTGTTTCATTCTGTTGTGCGTAGGGTTACTGTGGGTTGGAGGCAACCTGGTGACTTCTGTTCATTAACAAACAAACCTAGAACCATTCTGGCAGAAGATAGTATAAGATATAGCTGAAGTCACTTCCTCCATTGGAAAGTTTAGAAAGGAAGGGTGGTACTGAATATTTCTAGATCATAGCTGACATATTTTATCTGCTCAAATCCAAACCTAGAATTTTTTATACAAGCAACAATTTGTATTGGCATGTTGGAAGAACCAGAGTTTTTAAAAATAGCATCATATAATTTTGTTGCAAATATAAGTTTTTATTCTTAACTAATAAGCAATTTTTATAATTATTATCTTCAAAGAAAGTTATCGTGTACATACAGAAAAGTGGAACAGCATGTGTGAAAAACATCTGAAAAAAATTAAAGTTTCTGGACAGATGTTATAAGAGTCTTCCAGAAAAAGCTATCAGCATTACAATCCCAATTCTAATTTGCTTTACACAGGCATTTAAATTTATTATCTTTAGGCCATATGCTCCAAGTGAAGCTTGGTTCTATATTCATGAATCAGTTGACAATGAATAATCAAGTTCTGCTAATTCAGAAAGGTGAAGTTGAGTAAGCTTATTTAAATGGGAGAATATTTGTAACTACAAATTCTACATACCATCAGAAGACTACCAAAAAGACTTACCATATGTTTTAAACTGTGATGAAAATGTTGAAGGGGAAAAAAACAACAAACCTACAGCTTTTATGCAACTATACTTCAGAATATTTTAGCAATGCCATTAAAATTCTATTTTCAGAGGTTTAAACAGCTAAAAAATTCATTGCAGATAAAATTTCCACATGTGAAATAGAAGGGATAACTAAGTAACCAGTATGTATTAAACACATATTTTCAGCTCTTTACATGCCTTTGATATCCTAACAATACTGTTAGATTTTTTGAAGAAATTATTTGTGCTACATGAATTTTATAAAGATTTGAGTGAAAGCTTACAAATAAGATTGGTTTACATTCAACAGTTTATACACATATTCTCATGACACTATTGCAATTCCAATATTGTAATGCCACGTGAATCAGTCTCGCTGTCATTGAGCCAATTCTGACTCACGGCCACTCTACAGTGCAGCGTAGACTGACCCTTTCTCCCTCAGATCAGCTTGTGGTTGCAAACTGCTGACTTTGTGGTTAATATTTGTGAACGGTTTATCCAATTATTCTAGCCACATGATATGCTATTTAATGAAAAAAGCTCATGAGTAGAAAACTGGAGGCTGGAAGGGATAGAATTCCTAGGATTTTAGGAGACCCTTTGAAAGCCAAGGATGTGTGACATTTCTGGATAGCAGGACAAAGTATCATCAATTATCATTTAGGAGCTAAAGGCCAATAAGCTTAAATAGAAAGTGAATGCATAAACTAGACAAGTGCAAATTGAAGAAGTCATTGAAAATCTTGTTATGTAATGCATAAGCTCATTCTAGCACCCACCACAAACACAATATAATTGTTCTTCTCGGAAATCTTGCATAAGAACACCATCTACAACTTATTTCCAAGATAATTTCTAGCAAAAATGCTTTGATTGTCTTAGGGTTTGATCTGAGTGAAAAGGTTAACCGTGGAGAACCTCTGTGTTTCAGACAAAGAGACAATATTGAGTTAGAACCTGAGAAATCTAAATTGAGTGCTGATTTCTGTTTGCTTTTAGCCTTTATAAACTTAGATAATAGTCATTTTTAATATTGTTATACTAATCTATTTTTCTAAATGTTAACTTTTCCCCCCAGGAAACCAAATGGACCCTCCAGGATGATCCTGCCCAGTGGTCACTGTAGTTTGAAATCACCGAAGCAGAGTGAAAGGAGACACTCTGGCCATGGGGACCAGCGTTTCCATGGAAATGAATGATGAGAGGAGTGAAAGATAAACGCGGGCACAGGAGAACTCTTATAACATTTAGTGAATATAGAAAGGCTGACATAACGTTTGGCTGAGAAAGTGCCTCATGACTCTTCGTAGGTGAACAAAAGAATATTCGCCTTTGGGAAGAACATTCATCATAATTTCAGTAGATCTCTAAGAGCAAGGCCCATTCTGTATTATCTTGATAATCATTATATTTCAATGTTCTCCCTTCTGGTTCTGTCATCCAAGCGGTCTCATGCTTTAGGCTAACTGGATTTTAAATATCATAGTGTATTTCATAGGTGAAAGAGGATCCTGATGTTTAGGCTCTCTCTCTCACCCGCCACCTTCTCTCTCTCTCTCTCTCCTCTCTGTATCTCCATCTCTACTTCCATCTCTATTTCAAATGGAGATAGAGATATATTAGGATCTATCAATAAAATGATTCATTTGAAACTCTACTGGTATATACTGAATTTCACTTTGCTCTTCTCATCAATCCATCTGTACGTAATGGAGCTGAAAGGCATTATATACCTTAGATACCTTTGTCCGAGGTTAAAAAGACTGCAGCCCTCACTTGGACTTGGATAGAATCAGAATCCTGCTGTTCCTGGGTCTTGGACTTGGAGTTCGCTGAGCTTCATTCAAAGTTTCATTGTTTTTCGACGGCTTAGCTTTGGCAGCTTGTATTTATTGAGTGGTCACAAGTATTTCATAGAAGCTATGGATGCATCCGTGCTCTATTTTCATACTCAGAGCTTTGCTTTACTCTCAGAGTCATGCCTTTCAGTTCTATAGACCAACAGTTTTCATCCAGTGAACACATGCCATTGACAGTATTACTTTATTCATGACCCGCATTGTGTTTGAAGCATTTTGTTTTACCACTTGTTTTATTAATTTATATAAATGATTCAGTTCCTGTTATTTAGCTAACTGTTTTTCTTTGTGTTTTCCTCATTACTATGTAAACTTGTACTATGGGCTAGAGAAATGATATTATTACTAATAGAATTAGTAAATATAGTGTGGAAGTTATTTATAACGCAATTTCTCAGCTGGTTAGTATGCCACCAATAAAGTGAAACACACACACGCACACACACACACACACACACACGCACACACACACGCACACGCACACACACACACACACACACACACACACACTTCTCCTTACTCATTGCATCAAGTCCATTCGGATTCGCAGTGCCACTATATAGGGTTTCAGAGGCTCTTAATCTTTATGGAAGCAGATAGTAAGGAAGCAGGTAGTAATCTTTAAGGAAGCAGATATGGAAGCCTGTAATATCTACCAGCACCAGCATAGTTCCTATCGGTAAGGTAGGTTCTATGGATGGAATTGAGCTCCCATTTTCGGGCATATGGTCTAAGCAAAGGTCAAGTAGCTCTCAAAATGTGGGCCTCCTCTGTTCTCCAACCTCACGAGATGATCGCCAGAGATACTGCGATCGTGAAGAATGGCGAAGAAATCAGCTGGTGCTAGTCTGTTAAAAAGGATAGCATTTGATACCGTAGAGGCTTGTCCTAAAATAAACAGGACTCTACAGTTTACATCAATCAGTGTGAGCAGAAGAAAGCATACCAACATGAGTGCTATCAACAGTTTTAATGAACTGCATGATCAGAAGAGGGAAAGTTCCTGCTAAAGCACTGTTTTTAAAATACAGCCTCCATTTGAATTCATATTTTAAGGACATTAAATTGTATTTGAAAAAGGAGGACAGCAGAAAAGTGGGTGAAGGGAGATGTTGAACAGTATAAGACATGACAAAACAATAATAATTTATAAATTATCAAGGGTTCATGAGGGAGGAGGAAGAGGGAAGGGAGGGGGGAAATGAGGAGCTGAGACCAAGGGCTCAAGTCGAAAGCAAATGCTTTGAGAAGGATGATGGCAACAAATGTACAAATGTGCTTGACACAATGGACGGATGTATGGATTGTGATAAGAGTTGTATGAGCCCCCAATAAAATGATTTAATAAAAAAAGAAAGAAAAATTACATTTAAAGGACTCATGAAGTATGTGAATCCGTCATTAGGAAGATTCTCTTTTTAATCATTTTTATTATAAATTAGGGTGAGATTAATAGTTCAGAGGATCAATTTTATATTGGACAGCTTAAAAAGTTTAAACAGTTTAAAAAGTTCTGTTAACGCATACCTTTGATTTATCTTTTTTTTCTTGTGGATTACTGTCTTCATGAGTGAATAACTGTCAGCCTTGTTTCAGTCCCTTCCTTTGCCTCCACCCGTACTGTGAACTCCACGGTTGGTTCTCTTTGGCATTTTAAAAAGAAATGTATTTTGTTTTGTTTGTAACAGTGGATGATAGTTTTCCTTTTGCGATGAGCTAAATGAGCTCAACATAAGGATCTAGTCATTCATGCCGTGAGATGTTTCACGGTTTTGTCATTGATTTTTAACAATGCCTAGTATTCGATTGTGGATCTACCAAACTTGCTTTAGGCATTGTACTGATAAGTATTTAGGTTTTTTCCCATCATCTTGCTATGGTGACCAGTGCTGAGATGAACATGGGTGTTCCTTGCTCTGACTCTTAATTCATTAGCATATAAGCCTTCCAGGGGGTTTCCTGGGTCATTTGGGATTTCTATTCACAGTTATTTGAGATAGGGTCCTATCATTTTCCAAGGGGATTGTAGATATTTCTAGTCCCAGTTTATGAAGGTTCCAATCTTTCGGCATCCTCACTAACATTTATTTTCTCTTTTGTTGACTCTGACTTTCACTGTCATTGTCACTTTGATGTGCAGCTCTTGATTGGTGAGTGGCCATACGCGTTTCTTCAGTGTCTATTGGCCATTTGGCTGTGATCTTTGGTGAACTGTCTGTTCATGATATTTGCCTATTTTTTATTTGGGTTGTTCATTTTGTTTTCGGTGTTGCAGTTTTCCATAGATTTTATGGATTAGTTCCTTCTCTGCAATGTCATTGTAAAAAAAATTTCCCTATTCTGTGTGTTCTCTTTTTAATCTTTAGCTGAAATCTTTTAATGCACATAAGTGTCTTAATTTTGGTAGATGCCAGTTATCTGTTTTGTATTCTACTGTATTTTCTTCATTGTGCATGATAATGTCTCTGTTCCCTGAATTACAGCTTGTAAGTTTGTCTATTTTCTCATTGATGATGTTTGATCCACCTTGAGTTTGGTTTTGAATATGGAATGAGGTATGGCATAGTCTTGTTTCATTCTTCTGCAGGTGGAGATTAAATTTTGCCAGCCCCATATATTGAAGAGATCATCTCTCTTCCATTTTTTTCTTTGATTTTGTTTTGACCCTTGTTTGATAACACCTGTCTGTAAGTTTATGGATTTATGTATGGGTTCTCTAATCTTTTCCTTTGGTATATATATATATATATATATATCATGGTGGGAGAGGGAGTAGGACAATATATATATCATTGTGCCAGTATCATGGTGGGAGAGGGAGTAGGACAATATATATATCATTGTGCCAGTACTAGACTTTTAGCTCCTGTGCTGTGTAGTGAGTTTTTAGGATTCTTATTTTGCTGGTCTTCTTAAAGAGGTCTTTGCTTATTCTGAGTCTCTTCCCTCTTTGCATAAGGTCCATTATTAGTTTTTCTAGTTCTTACAATAATCAAGTTAGGATCTGCATGAAAATTGCATTGTATTTATAGATTTCTTTGGGTAGCATGTTAGGCCAGATTGGCCAGAGAAACAAATCCAGTGACACTCATCTCTGTGTAAGAAAGAGCTTTATATCAAGAAGTAATTACATATCAAGAAGGCATCCCAATCCAATCCAACTCAAGTCCATAAGTCTGGAGCAACCCTCTAAGACCCTCCTCAAACTCATGTAGCTGCATCTTTTATGTGGCCATTGTAAACGGTATTGCTTTATTGGGTTTTTTAAAGACCTTTCTTCATCCGGGTACAACATTGCATCATTCCACATTTCCAATCTTTTTTGTTGTTTCCCACACTTTTTGTTGTTGAATCGCTCAGGTTTTCTGTGTATAAAATATCATCTACAAAAAGTGAGCATTTCACTTCTCCTTTGCCACTCTGGATTCTAAAAATGCTGACTAACCCTACCAGCGTAACGTGGAATAAGAGTGTTAATAAGAGATACCTCTGTCTGGTCCTAGTTTGCAAGGGGAATACTTTCAATTTCTCGTTGTTGATTGAGATGTTGACCATTGGCTTTCATATATGGTCTTTATTGTGTTGAGAAATTACCATTCTATTCCAATTTTGTTGAGTGCTTTTCTCAGAAATGAGTGTTGGATATGATCAAATGACTTTTCTGCACTAATTCAAATATTCACTTTTTTCTTATTTTTTGTTTGTTTTATTTGGCTCATTGCATTTCTATTGTACTAGTGGTGAACTATACTTGAGCACATGGCATGAATTACGTTGGATTCTATTGGACATCATATTGTTCAGAATGTTTTCATCAGGTGTATTGGTCTATAGTGTTCTATTTTGATCGTATACTCACCTGGTTTTGGGATCAGCATTATGCTTATAAAATGAGTTTGGAATGTCTAATCATACAAACAACAAGGGTTGGAAATAGGGCAAAAACTTTCCATAATGCTCATTCACAAAGGTAGAAGTGAGCCTGCTGGTCTAAGACATATCCTAAAAAAGCAAAGAGAGCATGAAAATAACACATATATGGTAATCTTGAGTTGCCATGTCTAGAGCACTCTCAAAGCATTGGTTTGAATCAAAGTTTGAAAGTCAATGAATTTCAAATACATAACCTTGGGATAGCAGGTGTCTGGTCCTTCTCATATTACAGTGTTTGTGTGATTTGCCCAAGGTATTATTTCAGTTCCTTTAAACTGGTACAGATATATTTAAGGTAAAGCCCAGTTCACTTAGTGGGGCTCCCAATTTGGATTCTAATGGTGTGGGCTATGAAGGACATTGTGCACCTCAAAAGGACAAGGTCTAACATAACTGCTGTCAATAGAATGCAGCCTAGGTCATCAAGGTTAGATAGAAACCAGGTCAAAAGTGTTTAATTAGGAACATAATACTAGGCATATTCTCTTCCCAGGAGTCTATATAAGTAATGGTGAGCACTTTTCCCAATGGCAGGTTGTCCCACCTTCTTCACCCACCAATAGAAGTAAACCCACGTACTCTGAGAGAGACAGGTTCATCCCCTACCCCTACTCCCAGACTTGAATTTCTTCTAAGGTCCACTAAGTATCATTTCAAGTGTGCCTGTTGGTTTGGAGTGACCCAGAACTATGTTCTATGGCAGGAACTGATTGTCCTCCTCCCTCTCCCACCGTCATGTGAAACTGACCCCAGCTGAAGTGAAGTCTCGTCTGTTGAAGTCGTCTTTAAGATGTACCGATAAGGGGTTTGATATAATCCACCAGTTCATTTGTGTATAATAATAGTACTGACAGGTTATTTTACTTGCCAAAAACGGATGCAATTAGAGGGGAAAATATTCATGAAATTATTGAGCAGTGTTGCTCCTACCTTTCACTCCAATATCTAATTGTCCATGTCCCCAAACAAGCTCTGATAATATATATATATATATATACACACATATATATACACACACATATATACATATATACATACACATATATACACACACATATATATACATATATACTTGAGGTTAAACTCACCTGAGTATCAGCCAAGTCACGCAATTTTACCATAAAAACTGCATTAAAAATGTGCTGAAAAACTTGGCTTATACACGAGTATATATAATATATATATATCTAGATATCCAGATGTAATTATAAATAATGACTCTGATAAATGGCTACATTTCTTAAAGGTCAATACTTACCATACTTTCCTATACATAACAATGACCTGGGTTTTTATTTAAAATGAAGATTCAAAGTGAGCCAGTTTAACATAGGTCCTAAAATTCTGGATGTCTAAATATCTCACAGGTCTTGTCAGTATTCCTGACCCTTGGCCACCTGTGGAGTAGCAGAGCTCTCAGGAATACTTGTAGTTTGATCCATACTCCCAGCAAGTGGAAGGGTAGGCTGAAAAGAGCAAGTATTAATCTGCTGAAATATTGCTGTAGCACACTGTACAACAGGCTCATTTTTCAGAACAGAAAATAAAATCAGTACACTCTTCTCAAATTTATGGGTAACAGTTATACTAATTCTACACTTTCATTACAGACTGGTTTATTTCAGGCTGTGGGTGAGAGGACATTGGCTGACTGTTTTGTTTATTTTTATCATTATCGCAGTCTCTCAAATTAGACATTTCAAAACACTCTCAGCCTCACCCACTCAGGAACCTTAGTCACAGATTGTGTTCTCACTTGTCCAGAGGAAAGGGCGCCAGGTGAAATGAAAGGGGCAGCCCTGAACAGAGCGCTCTCAAGGTGATTTCCACCTTTGACGAAGCTTGGTGGCCAGTACAGAATTGCATGCAAACCGCCCGAGTATGGGCATAATGGGAACACAAAGTTTCCTTCGCTAACAATGGGACAATTTTCTTAGGAAAAGTGCCTTTCAACTACCTTTGACATAGTATGAATTTGAAATTTAAAAAGAGATCTGTGATGTTTATGTTATGCAGACCCTTAATTTCTTTAAAACCTAAAAACGAAAAATAACTCATGCTGGTGAAGACGTGGAGCAACGAGAACCCAGCCCATGACCGATGTGATCCCAAAATGGTACCATCATTGGAGAAAATAAAATTATTGATTTTGAAAGAAAAACGTTATCCTCATTGTATTTCTTCTTAGAATGATGTTTCCTTTCCTTGGCAGTTTTTTTTTAATTTTTTTGTCCAGCATAGTTGTGCAACTTAAAAATCAGACATACATCTATAACTAGATCAACAACAATTTCAAAACAAATAAAACTTTGGGGGGGAAAATCTGATTGCATTTCTTCTAAAACCGATGTGACCATCCTTCAATTTTTCAGCATAGAGTTATGCAATTAAAATATGCATTACCTAGAACAAAATTAAGTCAAAAGAGGGACTTGACTCTTCAGGTAAAAGGCAAAATACCTTTGAACGGAACCCCCAATTTTCTTATAATCATTTTATATTTAACAATGCTGTAGGATTTTAAGTTTTAATATTGTTATTCTGAGCACATTAGGTGAATATATAAGAATAAGAGACAGAATAGCACATTTCACTGAGTAGACTGCATCCATGTTCCTTTATTTAAGGGAACCAGATGATATAATGTTTAAATAACAAGTAAAACAAATAAATTTCACTTTCTTTTCAGGGTGGCCATTCTGGATGATTGCAATCACTATTAATGTATTTTATAAAACGAATTGACATGCAAAATGAAGCGTGATGATGTGTGCGATGACTAATAAGGTAAAGGGCATTTCTGATATTCACCGAGGTCAGGTTCATTCACATGCACTAGATTTTTGAAAACGGCGTTGTAAAATCTTATATTTAAAAATCTCATTTTTTGTATATTTTAAATATTCCAAACCTATCAGTTTCAAAGGAAAGAAATGGAGTGTTTGGATTAAACAAAACGTGCAATTTCTGGAAAAAATGCTTTTTCTTGTTTGTTCCTTTTTGCTTTATGCCTCTGTGCTTTGTACAATCAAAAGCAGTAATCATGGCAACTGGAGATCACATGTACTATCTCAGAACTAAAATACGTCTTGTTTGAGAAACATTATATATATTGTATTTGAATATATATAACACTACCTTCAGAAGAGAAAATACTTCCCAGGTATCATATCATACAACTATTCAGTGCAGTTTGTTTAAGTGTTTTTCTATCAAGCACTTCACTGTCAGTAAAGTAACATATTTAGTATATTATTATAAAGAGAGTTAGGAAGTTTAGCATTCTTGAATCACATACTAACTAAATGTTAGCTGTTTTCTTAAATATCTTAAATGATAGTAACAAAAGGCATAATTATAAACTAAACAGTTTAGCATATGTTGTAACATTGTTATTGTTTTACCAAAATTCTTTGATGATTAAAGACATTTTAGTCAATGTTAACAACAAGCATTAAAGTATATACTCACCTAACAAAACTTCTAGAAAAGACGTGTTAATTCTTACCCCAAAGATAATTGAGACATGACCCAAAATGACAACAAAAGGTTCTCCTATTTTAAAATTTTATTTTGTTTAACTTTTTTGTTATCTTAATGCACTTTTTTTTTCACCCAGCCTTTGGCAACAGAAGGATTTTACACCAAGGGCGATGCATCAAATTGCATTGAATGGCAAGGCTGGAGGATCAAACTCACTAAGCACTTCGTGGAAAAGGATGAGGCTTTATGCTCCAGTAAAGATTCAGTTCAACATCCCACTTTCAGCTCTGTCCCACAGGATCTTTATGAGTAGGGATTAAATGGAAGGCAGTGACTAACATGTAAACCAGAGGGAAAGTGTAACTCCCTGGATATTCAAAGAGAAGAGTCACTTTTATTTTCACATGTGTGGCATAGTCAGAATACTTGATTTTTGAATGATTTACTTATGATGAAGATATTGGGGTCTTAGAATGAAAATCTGAGACTTACCCAGAATGACTGGGATTACTGGACTTTTACATTTCAAGGGAAGGCCTACAGAGGAAAAGACTATTGAGCTTTTCAAAATTTTGAGCAAGCAGTTTGCCATTGGATGCCTCAATGTAGGATAGTTCTGTGCCCCGGAGAAAAGTCCTCCTTCTAGGATTAAGCACTGAAGGGAGCTAGCAAGGTTGGTGGGCTCACTGTGGCAACTACCTTGACCTGCTGCTGAGTGCAAGCTGGGGAGAGCACAGCAGGGAAGAGGTGGCTGATTTAGACATGGTTCCTTGGCTCCTGTTGATGTGATCCACAGAGGTTATAGATGAGAGGGGAGAGGGAGGGCTGATTGGTCAGAAATTTAAAATGTTGTGTGAATATTAAGCCTATGGACAAACAACCTTTCCCTAAATGGGTCTGGCAAGAAGGTAAGGGACAATACTAGTAGGATTCACCTACAAATAATTGTGAACTGGATGCTCTGGACTGAAATCCTGCTGTGTATAAAATGTGCCCCCTGAGAAACAGGTGAAATATCTCATAACCAGCAAGAGCCAGGAGTAGGGGTGTGTCCTCTGGACCCAAGATTCATGCACAGACAGCTACAACATCAGAAGAGGGGCAGCAGAAACGTGAGCCAGAGCATGGAACAAAGTGGTGACCTTCCTAACCCACAGAGCAAGTAAAGCTGAGTTCCCATGTGCAGGAGGCTGACTTGCAGAGTGAGTTGCCTCTAGGCACTTAATTGGGGGAAATGGGACTTTCTGATCCACTTAAATGGATCTGAGTGCCTTGGGCTGAAGGCTTACTGGAGTAGGTGCCTCTGGGAACACAATTCAGGGAGCCAGGTTTGCTGACCCACAGAGTATTAACTGAATGCCTTATGGTTGAGCCTTGTAGCCATGTGATATGCCCTTTGGGCATTTATTAACATATATTTCAGAATGTTGCAGTATGTCCTGATAAATAACTTGATCCTGAGCATTTATCACTGGTATTACAAATTATTAAATTCTTTAGTAAACCCTTTAATCTGGGCTTTTAGCTCTGAAATCTGTGTAGCCATTGCAATGGGTATTAGAAAGTAGAGAGACAATTATAGAACATTAATTAAGACTGCTCTCAATATGTGTATAATATAAAGATGCTTAGTACTTGGGGTAGTTACATAATCTGTTGTCAATTTTAGAGGATTATGAGTGAAGGGGTGGAGTCTAGCTTGTCAATCACTGTATAGCCTATGAGCCCTCTGGGTGAGCATGGCCTTCCACTGAGGATTCTGGGAACTCAGATATTTTCCTCCCTGGAAGTGGGAGACACTCTCACCCTCAACTCAGTCCCTGAGAGACGCTCTACTGACAAGACACATGGAACTACGCTCGCTGATAGACCCCATGCCCTTGGAAGTGGAAAAGCCATGTAGAGACTCCTGCCAGTGCTGAGTTGTTTTCAATGTCACTGGATTCACAAGATTTCCCACCACTGGCCTGTGATCCTCCTGTATTCAGCGTCATCGCATGTGTTTTGTGAGTATGAAGAGGACTTTATAGAACGGTATCAGACATATTGGCTAATGTTGGAATTAGGGATTTGATCTGGACTGGGCTGGGGTGTTTTTTAATGTATAATTACTCCTTATATAAAGCTCCTTCTTATGTACATATGAGTGTCTATGAATTTGTTTCTGTAGTCTACCCGGACTAACACACTACTGCTTTATTGACTAATGGCATTTGACTGTGTGAATCATAACAAACTATGGATAGCATTGTAAAGAATGGGAAGATGAACATTTCATTGTGCTCATGAAGAACCTAGACATAGGCCTACAGGCAGTTCCTGTAGTAGAATAAGCTGAAAAATCTCAGCATCGTGACTGGAGGAAGTCTGCAACACCGGACAGCTTTAAAGGGTTGAAAAGCAAGACTAAGATGCACCTGACCCAAACCCAAAACCAAGCTCACTTCCATCCCAGGTCATGATATTTTCAATGGCCTCATGTCCATCCGAAAGTTGGACATCAAAGAATCAATGAGATTGAATTATGGCGCGATCAAAGGCTGTGCAAAATATCAATGACTGTCCAAAGAAGCAGTAAATCTGTCTTTGAAAAAGTAAAGCCAGAACACTCCTTAGAATGAGGATGGCAAGACTGTCTCACGCACTTTGGACATGCTGTTAGGAGAGTTTCAGGAAAAGTACAGCGTGCCTGGTCACGTGGAAGGACAGTGACAAAGAGTGGGAGGGCAATACAAGTGCGATGATGTCACAGGATCAGGCAGTGTCCATGGGGTCACTATGGTTCTGACCTGATGTGAAGGCACTTGACAACAGTAATAATACATTATGTAAAGGATCAATGCTGCATTCAGGGTTATCTTCACTGGGTCGATGAATTAAGAAGATTGCTTATGTATCTTATATTCATCCGTGTTTGCATAATGTTTATGCAATTTTTATTCTTTTGCCAGAAAAGATGTGTTTTCCAACTTTCTAACATTAATGAGACTACCTTCATCAGCATTTTGATAGATTCTCTTCATACCCCGAGGGTGGCAAGATTAGAACAATTCAAAATAAATTAATTGTGAGAGTATGTTGTATAATTGGTGTGTCTGTCTAACCTGATCTTGTTAGAGGGATATTGGAAGCTGGGAAATGTATCCATATCTGAAGTAGTCTCTAAAACCATTAAAGTCAGTAAGGGATTACAAATAAGCATTTGAGTGAGGAAGAAGAAAAATAAAAGAACTATTGTTGCTAATGGATGTGGAGACTTACTTTCTCTTGTCTCTCTGTACCTGTTCTTTCCTCTTTATGCCAGTATTAATCAGGAAAAATGTATCTTTCATGTAAGGATTCCAACTCAAGATTTACAGATCATTTAAATTACAGCCAAATATTATTGTTAAAAATACAATTAATTGCAATTTTTGTAAAAATACAACAAAATATTTTGTTGAATAACAAAATTTGTGATGAATCATAAAAATAATTAGGCTGAATCACATAGTGTATATATGTTATTAAGATCAAATTGTACTTTTACCCGATCACATGCCCTTTGGGGGGGAGGGAGCTATCTTGATTCTAGGGCAGTGTGTTTTTTTGAGGTTATAGTGGTGCAGGGTCCTGAAGGCATAATGAGATAAACACTGGGCTGCTAACCTATGTCTGTAGGAGCCACTTAGTGGAGGAAGACGGCACAATAGACTTCTGTAAAGATATATAGCGCTGGAAACCTAATGGCACAGGTCTGCTCCATCCTAAACATTCTCTATGAGCTCGAATGGACTCTGTAGTAGTGGGTACGGAGGGTCAAGTATAGCCAAGATTGTGTGGGCAGCACCCTGGCCTCGGCTACATGCCTCTCTTATGTTATAAGTGGGATCACTGTGATTAAGACCAAACCCTGTGCCATCTAACAGCAACAGCACATACTTACCCTCTATTAACAATTACTAATACAAATATTTATAAACCTTGTTCATCTGATGAGATATTAGAGACATCCTCATCAAGATTGTGATCCACATCATGGTTAATGTATATGGTGTGATGATACTTATGTGCCGTGTGAAGCACCATGGATATATTGTCTTCGTTCATCACTCCAAATCTGACATGTTAGTGACTGCTATTAACCACATTTTTCAGATAAGAAAGTAAGCATCCAGGGTTCCAGGTTAATGGCTTAAGTATGCCCATCACATATGCTTGTCAATTCCCCAAACAGTTTTTACTTAATAGTATTTTAAAATAGCATTAAATGTTAGGTTTTCATTGTTTTATGACAAATAGAGGAGGTTTTCTAGGGTAAATGATCTGTAAGATTATGTACATTCAATGTGATTCTGTTTATTCTCAGTCTTGAATACACTAGTTTATATTAAGGCTTCGGAAGGAGATAAATACATTACTAAATTTCCCAGACTAAGTTTGACACATACCTCACCAACTCTGTAGCTTTCCCATGGGATCCAATGTACAACTGGTGTGTGTTGAATCGTAATTTTTGGAATCACAGCTCTGCATATATGAAAGGGTGTGCTATGATCCACACACATATACTTTTAAATAAATTTTATGGTGACAATAAATTTTACCCATACTAGAACCTTCACTCCTATCCTGATTTTCCATGTTCACTTGGTAAATATTTAATATTCTTCAAGGTCAAGATCAAATATAACTATTTCTATGAGATGCTGTTTCTTAATTTTCTGGGGAAAAATAATACCTAGAACTTTTCCAAAATGCTCAATGTGGCTTTTATTCCTCTAATTTTACATAACTACTCTATGAAAATGAATAACAAGCCATCCCAAAAGAGAGGTGCCATTTTCATCTGTATTTATATTTTCGTGTTACTAAATATGAGCTATCTTTAATGTGGAGTCTTTACTAGTTTCATTATCTTCTGTCCAGGCTGGCATTTGAGGATTCAGTGCATGTGAAGATAAGTGGCAACAGCTGACCAATTCGATCCAGGCTTAGGAGCCATTTATAGGAATAGTCAAAAATAGAAAATGTTATTAAAGACATATTTTAAAGTACTCTGAATGCCTTTTTGTTAGTATCTTTGAATAGAAAGGGGTTTTTAATCTGGGAACCGCATAATCCATCACCCAAAGAGAACCTTGGTTGCTGAATGTAGGTGTAATTGTGGTTGAACCACTGGCTGAAATCAGTGTAGTCATCCAAGTGAGAAATAATGTGGGTCCAAATAGCATTATATTTTTGGGAGGGGAGAACAGGGATTAGGAGTGATAGACAAATATTGGAGCCAATCTAATGGCAAATTATTTAATTGAGTTATGATCTGAGGGCACAAGGAATAGAAGTCAAAGTTGATTGTGATGTTGCCCAAGTGGGTTTCGTGAAAATGTATAGTATCACAAGGCAAACTAAATAATCCAATTACTTCATATTATCATATGCAGGTGAAAAAGGTCTTGGAAAAATGAGGTACAAGGTAAAATGAAGAATTGTGAGGAAAAATGTATTGCACAATTTGCACTTGAAGCAACAATGGAGACAATTTCAAGGAAGAATATCTCTTTTACAACTTTTCTATGAACTGCAATGACATAAAAACATAATATGAAACCTAAATCAAAAGCAAGGATTATAAATAGTTCTGGAAAATGCCTTCAATATACATTTGAAATCAATGTATTTTTAATCAGCATGTTATACTTGTTCAAATACATAACCATAATGTAATTAAAGTAACAATAATCAAATAATAAAACTCTATCCTTGCCTGGCAGTTACAATATAATCATGTCCCAGATTAAAATATAAAGCATTTATATTTAAATGTTTTTAGAAGAGAATGCTAGGGTGGGCAGCTAAGCCTACCACTACTAGTTTCAGTTTCAGAGGCAGATTGCCGGTCCTGCGTTCACAGGACCAATCTTCTGGCTAGTGTCCTCCCTGGGATTCTCATCTGTAAACAATTAGATATAAATCTTACAGACCTTGCAAACCCTGCCCAGGTACACAGACCTACTCTACACCCGTGGGTTGCCGTGAGTCTGAATTGACTTCGTGGCAGCCGACTACAGCAATGATAAGCTTAATTTAATAAGTATCTATAATTCACCTGATTCTCTGCCTTTAAGCTCAGAAAGAGAGAACACGTGAGTGTTATCTGGGTGGCAGATTGGAGACCTGAATCCTGTGCTCCTTCTGCCCCCAGCCTCCAGATTCGTCACCGAGGTTATACTGTATCCCAGATGTAGTTGGAATCTGTTGACTATCGACTAAATCAAGCACGTCTGCTTTCCACCATTGGGTGGCAGCTGTCAAAATGCCTTTGGCATATGTTCCTACATGTCTGGTCCGTGTAAGAAGCCAGGACATATATAGCCCCCCAGCCTTGTTTACATGTCTACTGTGAGACGTCCTAGCCTATCAGATTGTACAGTCAGCTTCAAGGGAAAACATCCCTCCTTGTCACTTGCGGTAAGACAGAGACGGTTCTAATAGCAAGTTCACGCTAATGAGTGGAAAAAGCTCTCTCAAAGATTCTGTGTGCAATATAGACTGTGACTGAACGCATGCGGTCTAACAGGTCAAATTAGCTTGCCTGATCAGAAGAAAAAAATTCAAAATATGTCCAGATAGACTATTAGTTAAAACTATGGACATTTCCATTACTTTAAAACAACAACAACAGTAATAATAACAGGATTCTGTTCATGTGTTTGGCTTTTTCCTCCACATGTCTTCTCATGAAATTGTTAAGCACTCACTGATTTGAAGAACTATTGTACTTTTAATATGGGGAATAATTTTCAGTTATAAAAATACTCATTTGAAAGCATCTACAAGTTAATATTTCTAAATATGCTAATATCTTGTTAAGAAAATAAAACAAAAGTAATGTTCATTTAGCATTTGTTGTTTTTATCAACACATAATTATAAAATATAAGAAAACTAACAATGTGGGTGTTTCTTGCATTTCATACAATAAGTTTTTAAGAAGGTATTAATTTCATGAAGTTGCTTTGCATAATAAGCCCTAATCTATCAATGAAGTTTTTCTAAAGAAAAAGGTGATAGATTATTATTTGCTTTCTTTATTTAAAGACACTGGCTCAGTTGACTGTAGGGTATAGCAACTTTGGAATTTATAGGGCAGAGTAGAAGCCTAGAAATGCAAGTCATATTTTTATTTTATAGGCTGGAAGCAGAATTCCTTCTGCAGGAAATTTCAGTTTTTAATATTAAGGGGTTCAACTAATTGATTGAGGGTAATTATCCATTGAGGGTAATCTGTACTGAGACTCAATTTATTGTAAAAGTTAATCACAGCTAAAAAACACCTTCACAGCAGTAACTTAGCTAACATTTTACCAAAGCTATTCTTTCAAAACAGTTTGAATTTTTTTATCACCCTGTTGCCAGATTCTTAGTACTTAGTTTCCTTTATCTAGTTATGCATATATCTATATCTAAAACTATACAATTTAATTGTTATGACTTGAAAAATAAAGTTATTCAGACAATTGTCAAGGTATTAAGGGGTTTTGCATTAGCATTCTTCATATTTATATTTTTTAAATAATGGTAGAGTGATTGAAATTAGATCCAAAGACAACTGATGCATGATGTTTGTTTAATGTGTACAGAGCACATCATAACACAAATGGTACTATGAATATGAGTCTACATTTCCATTCAGAGATTTCTTTCCAAAAATTTCTTTTCCTTTTTGGATCTCTCATTTACAGTTTATGTTTAACTGAATTTCTTTACCCATTTTTAGGTATTGCTTTACACAAAACCTATGTCTGGTACTTCGCTCTGCACAGAATCCATGTCTGACACTTGTTTGCTTTCTGTAAGATCGTTCCCGCAAACACTGTCGGTCTGCTCCTGGATAGGCATCATACCGCTCACTTCAATGTATCCAGCCAAGTGCCCCACACCAGAGCAACTGTTCAATTGATGATATATCCTTACACAGTTGACAATCTTTCTCAGCTCTTGTCCCCTCCTATTGAGTCATTTATCAAGGCTGGTTTTCCTCCATGGGGTTTTACACAACTGCCTTCGACGCTCTCACCGACCCACCCTCGTCTGCTTTGATCAAAGCCAGCATCATAGCGCCCTGTGGCTTCTGCGATGATCTTCTAATGGAGCTCCCTCCCCGAAGACGCCCGGTGATGAAATTATTGCATAATGCACTGCCTGATGAATCTTTCTGAATGGTATTTTGTTCAAGTCAGACCTGCTTGGAACCCTTTACCATGGTCTCATAAAATGAAAATTTACTTCGTATATACTTCGAAAGGGATGCAAGAGTAAAAGGCAGCAATTGGAAACACGGTTCCACAGCCAGCGTGGCAACGACAGCAACAACAAACAATCATGCCCGAGTGAATACATAGGTAGTTACGGAAACTGCTAAGGGGGAGGAGGGGGTCAGGGAGTACACTCAGGTACAGATACAAGGTTGAAAGTAGATGTTTCTACATATACTGTGGGGGTTCAAAAATTTCCTAGAAAATTTTAATTAAAGATAATGAATCATTTTTCACAAACTTTTCGAAGTCCCTTCTTATATTTGCACATACTGAAAAATGCACCCATGTTTATAATAGAATGATTTGGAATCAGAGACATAAGAGCCACTTAGCCCTAAACAAACACCTCCTGGGCTTGAGATAGTAGGCATGGGACTAGGGGCATGTCCAGGTACAGCTACATCACTTGGTTACAGCAATCTAAAATGACAATGTTCTATAGTCGACTTGTGTGGGTAGTCCTGGGGCCGTAAAGGCTGTGAGCAGCCATCTAAAATGCAACTATTGGGCTCTCTCCACCAAGAGCAAGTAAGAGGGAGAGGAATCAAGGACACATAAGAACCATCAGTCCAAAGAATGAGTGGATCGAATGCACCACAGCATATGCACTAGCTTGAGCCCGGAGGGACTATGGTGCCAGGCTCCTGTCACAGAATGTCTGACTAAGATCATAGGTAGGTTAGGAGGAAGGAAGGTAGGTAAGAGTGAAGAAAAAGGTAGGGAAAATTCAAATTCATGAAAACACGCCAGACTTATTGGTCTGCTAGAGGCTGATAGAACTCCCAACACTATGGCCATTATATGTCTTTCTTCTTTAGGACTGAACTGAGCCGTTCTCAGGGATATTTTCCACCTACCTGAAACACAGTCTTATAAAGTGGACAGTAGCACTAAATCAGAACATGCTCACCTGAACAAATACAAGACCCAAGAGGTAGCATTTTCCCAAAGGCAAACGTCCTATGATGACAAGGAGCAGGAAAACCGGGTAAAAAGAAAACTGCAACCCCATGGTGGAAGGGGGCGAATGCTGACACGCAGTGGGATTGCAGCCCACGTCGTGGAACAATCTGTGCATAAACGACTGAAGAGGACACCAATTTACTCTGTCATCTTTAGCCTATGCCACGAAAAAACTTTTTAAAAGTATTCTACTTCTTAAATTTAAATTTTACATTCTAACAACGTCATAGGTGATAATACCATTATTCCATATCTTCCACATCCGGTTGGGTTAGCTTTCTTGGGAACAGGAACAATTGTGAGTTTCTTCTACTCTGTTGGCCAGTAGCATCTTCAACATTTCTTGGAAAGATTATTGAGTACTTCCAGTGCTGAAACATTTAATTATTTTTCTCACAATTCCTGGGACTTTGTTTTCTGTGAATTTTGAGTACAAATTGGACAGTTCCTTGATCATATTTTACTTCTTGAAATGGCTGTATGTGAGTAACGATTTTTGATTTAGTGTCTCTGAGATTCTTTCCATTTTATTCTTATGCTTTCTGCTTAATTCATTATTTTGCAACTTGTGGCTTAGTTTTTTTTCTCTTCAGTTTTCAGCTTGAAAAATGAAGATCTGTGTTCTTTCTTTGGGTCTTTGTATATTGCATTATAATACTTTGTATTCTTGAGATACCCTTTGAACTTTTCTGTTCAACTCTTTTATACTATCATCTCTTCCATTTGCTTTAGCTACTCTTCAAAATCTCTTCTAACATTCATTGTAGCCTTTATTTTTTAATGACCCTTGTTTTATGCCCATATGATATTCCTCATGTCTTCCCACAACCTTCTTGGTGTTCAATGCTTTCAATCAGTTTTTGAAACGCTCTCCAAATTCAGGTGGAGTATACACATGACTGCATTTTGACTCTCTGGACTTGCTTTATCTTTTGTCATTTTGAACCTAAACCTCCATATGAGCAATGGATGGTGCGTTCAACGATCAGCCCCTGACCTTGTTTAGGCTGATAGTGCTGAACGTCTCCCTCGTCTCTTTACACAGACATCATCAACTGTATTCTTGTACATTCCATCAATAAGGTACCTGCAATGAAGAAGTTGTTGCTCTCGCCAAATTATATTGTAAAATTTCCAGAATTGTTTCTATCATGGTGGCTTTATTATTTCATTACTGGTTCTACCCGTTTCCAATTTTTGCTTGCTTCCTAAATTGGAGAATGGTCAGATTAATTGATCTTTAGGGGGTATCTATTAAAGATAGCACCGTGCTTCAAGGTAGATCTTGAAAAATTCTTCTTGAGGATGGCTGTGGTGACATTCCTTTTCAATTTGTTATTCTCAGCACAGTAAGCTACATGATTTTATAATTCATTATAGTCAAGAGCAGTGCATTGCACCTCGCTAATGGGATACAATATTGATCTTTATGTGTTTCTTTTCATTTTGGATAACTTGCAATTTTATATACTTTGTACACTGCATATTTTGATTACTAAAGGTGCTTTCTGTGAGTCCTTCTATTTGGAGTTATGCCATATCAGGCAATTAAAGTCCCCTAAATGTTGCTCCATCCATGTCATTACAGTCAACTTTATTTTAGGAAGCCAACACTTCCCCAGTCACATTTTGAGCGTCTTCATTTTTAAGGGCTTATCTTCAAGCAACATGGTAGACATTTTTCTACTGCTAAGCATAAGGATTTCCAGTGGCTGCTCCTCAGAATTGGACCGCTTATTTCTTCTTCCCATGTCCTAGTGGAATAGCGGGTTACTCGCTGGGCAGCTAACTTAAAAGTAAACAAATGGTTCAAACCCATAAGCTGTTCCATGGTGGAAAGATGGGCTCTCTGCTTCCATAAAAGTTCACGGACTTGAAAATCCAAAAGGGCTGCTCCACTCCTTCTCCTGGGGTGACTATGAGTTGAAGTGGACTTGAAGTCAGTGACAGATTTCTCCTCTCAGGAATCTCTTAGTCTCGAAGTTCTACTAATGCCTGCGCTCTATGGGTAATCCTGCTGGCGTTTGGAATATTTGTAGTATAGCTTCCAGCAGGACAGAACAAGAAAGCCACCACAGAATCTTGCTGAAAGCTATTCAGTAGTGACTCCAGCAGTGCACTAAGCGGGACTGCCAGAAATCAAAGCCATAGGTAAAAACGACATGGAACCAAAGGTACCATGACTGACATCAGATGAATCTTGAGGGAAAGCAAGAAATATCAGAAGAGTGATTCCTTGTATTTTATTGAGTATGCCATGTATTTCAACTGTATGTTGATTATAGCGAGCTGTGGGAAATCTGTGAAGAATGGAAATGGTTCTTATGGACCCTATGCCTAGATCAAGAATCAGTGGCGTTAACCGAACAAGGGGATAGTGGATACCTTATAAACAGGAAAGGACTATGTCAGTTCACCATATGTAATTAATTTGCATGCTAAGCAAACAATCAGAGAAATGAAATATATAAAAAAATAATTTGGCATCAGGGATGAAGAAATGTTTACGAACAACCTCTAATAGTCATGCAATCCAGTTTTGCATGTTAAAAGCCCAGAGTATTTTAAATACTGATGAAGTTCGTAGTATAAAACTGGCAGGATGGGATAAACTTAATGTAAAGAAAACAAAAGTTTTTTCCAAGTGCACATGTAAAAATATCCTGTAAATTGGGAAAAATATTGAAGTTGCCAAGGATTTCATTGGACTTTAATCCACATCAATGATTCTGGAAGCAGCAGTCAAGAAATAAAACTACATATTGCATTGGACAAATCTGCTACACAAAACCTCCTAATTAATTAAAGAGCAAAAATTAATTTTGAGAATTAAAGTGCACCTGACCCAAGTGATTATATTTTCAATTTTCTCATATGCATATGATAGTTGGACAATGAATAAAGAAGATCACAGAAGAATCGATGTATTTGAATAATGGTATTGGTGAACAATATTTAAATTATTCTGGACTGCTTAAAGACAAAAAAGAATAATCTCAGAAGTAAAGCTCAAATTCTTCAAAGCAAGGCTTATAAGGCTTTGCCTTAGATACTTGGAATATCTTATCAGCAGAACCGGTCTCTGGTGAAGGACACTGTACTTTGTAAAATAGAAAGTTGGTGAACAAAGAGGAAATCTATCAAAAAGATCAGTCGAAACTGTGGCTGCAACAATGGACACAAACCCAACAACAATTGTCACTATGGGGCAGGACTACGTAGTATTTAGTGTCACTGTGAGCTGAAGGGCAGAGAACAGCACCTAACAACAGAAACGACACAGAGAAAAATAAAGGCAAAGAGCCTCCCCCCCCTCAGTGAAATAATATTCCAATAACATTTTCTACTCCAATCCCACCCTTATTTATCGGCCTTTGCACAAATGGCTAAGTAGTGCTGACCTCTTTTTCTGCATTTTCTTTACAGCACAGCACATGGTCTACACTCTCATGTTTTCTGCTGTAAGGGATCTGATTCATTCCTCACATGCATGTTTCTGTGGAGGAGAGGGAGATTCTTTGCCTCTGGATCAAAGGTTTTGGCTTTGCATTTCATTGCTTTTGTCATAGACCGCGATTGAAGATTAACCATTTTGTCTTGGGAAACAACCTACCTTTTCCTTTGGAGTGACTACTACAACCCTGGTTTTTGAAATGACTACGTTTGCTTGATTGCAAGCCAGGGCAGTGTAGCTTTGTTTAGGAAGAGAGAGGGGTAATGAAACCCTGAACTGCCTTCCAAACCACAGGCAAATCATTACAGCATGATTTTCTTTAATTTTCAATAATATATCCAAATGCCTATTGCTTTGAATCTATTTTTCCTTCCTACTAATAATTGCTATTGATTTAATTAATTGATCAAATGTTCTTATATGAATTTCTATCTAATAATATTCCGTCTTACCTTATTTTGTATCTCAACAGAATAAAATAATGTCTTGTGCATATAACTAATATGTAAAGAGAAATTAATATCACTTCCTGTTTTGAGAATTAGGTGCTATAGAAATATGAAAATGTTGATTCATTTCTTGTAGTGCAATGTCTTTTGCATGAAAGGAAATAAGACAGTTTCCACTACTGACAAGACATTGTACGTGTCTTTGGTGTACAACTTGATCGGGATAAATGAATAGACCATCAGGGAAGCCGTTGATACCATGATCATCACTCTGCTCTGCTTCATACTTGGAATCTAGGTACAGCCCTCAAGGCATGCTATCTGTACAATGTATTATTGTGCATTCTTTATCTACTCATCCCATTATTGCTAGGGCCATGTGATTAGATAGAGGAAATGAACTGTGAACAGAAGTGACACATGCCATGTACGGCCCATGGCAGTACAGATTTGTATGCTTCTTCTATTCCTAGAGTTTCCTATCTTAAAGAGAAAATGTTAAAATAGAGACCTCACTAACTAGAGGATAATAGGTCTCTGTTCACCAGATGGAGAAACACTCTGGCCACCCACAGAGGATAGCATGTGACTGAGAAATAAATAGTTTCTATAATAAGCCACTGAGACTTTTTGAGATAATGCCGCTGAGCCTAACATATATAGGTAGATTGATAAGAAATTGGGAGTGATGCTAGACCAAAGACTACCATTTGATCACATCTCTTCCATAAACTAACCATAATATATAATTTTTATTCAAGTAGTAATTTTGCTACTGTTACGTAGCCCTTGCAGAAGGCTAAACAAATACGTGCAGTTTAAGCGTTGTATAAGTGAACAAAGAATGGCTGCTGTGTACTGGCTGAAGGATTGTTATTTCCCAGAGCTTTCTGGGCTCATTTATCCTCCCCAAGCCAAATAAACAACAAACACAAAAACTGATGCCAAACGTAAATATATACATCTCTCATTATTCCACAAACTGCTCAGGTGACCAGATTTTCAAGTGAACTGAGATCTGTCTGCTGTTATACCTCGCAGAACTACACCAAACATCTGCCAGCCAGAGACAGCCTCTGCAGCTGTAACGAGGCCCAAGTTACTGCGGTCTCCTTCACTCAGCTGGACGCTCCCAAGCTTGCTTCAAAAGGAGCACTGCTTGGGCGCATGCACCACTCTTGTTTTCTTCTCCAGGAGTTTCCCTGCCTCGTCCCCTAGGTCAGGCCATAGCTTGCTTCCAGAACACTTCCTACTATGGGGACCATCCACAGCACGTAGTTTTCAAAGTCTCCGTCACCCAGAATAGCTTACTGTGCAATGCCATTATTTTTTAGTTTAATGGTTGTCCTTTACCAGCCAGATTTCCCTTGAACTCACTACCGAAAATATCATGTAAAAGCTTGACAGGCCGTCACTATAGTTGAAGTGAGACATCCTTAGACACCACTTGGCTGTGTTCTACTCGGGGTAGAAGAGGAGCAGTCCATTGGAATTAAGTGAGCAATCCTCATGGCCCCCAAGCACAGTAGTTGGAACAGCGATAGGCCATGCACAGAGAAAAGTGGTCCCTAACACTGGGGCACTGAGTGCGTCTTCTCTTTGGGGTTAGCACAGCAAGATTCACAGTGAACGTAACTCTTTGAAAGAAAGATATGTCGGGGGTTTTGAGTGTCAAAAGGACACAAATGTGTGAAAGTGAGAACATTTTAGAGAACTGTGACTAGAGCCTTTTTATAGCCTTGGCGGTGCAGTGGGATAAGCACTGTGATACTAAACTAAAGGTTGATGGTTTGAACCCACCTGAATCTCAGCAAGAAAGGAGAGTGCTGTATATTAAGGCAGTGGATTTGATTTGGATTAGTTATCATTCTTTAGAGGAGAAAGAAGGAATCAATTACTTAAATGGATTTTGAAAACATCAGTTGAGTTTTGTTTAGAAATATGCCAACATAGATTTTAAAGCTGTAAATTGCAGATAATAGCACTTTGGATTCTTATTTATAAAGGAAGATTCTTCTGTTTTATTTCCTGAAAAAAAAACTGATTATAAAGACATAGGTGTAGCCAAGAGAAATGTTTAAAGACCTGACGCATGAGACCACCACTAGATAGGCTTGAGGAACAAATGGAAGCAGCCTATCGTGAAACTGCCATTATGTCCCATTTGCATGGTTGTTTGTGGAAAAGGCAGCCAACATAACTGCCATCCTGTTTATTTTGCCTGAGTACCACTCCTGGTCCAGGGAAAATCCCTTCTCATGATTGGCACCTCCAAACCCGTGGGCTTTTGCCATCTTCTTATCCAGAAATCTGTATTTACATGGTGTTTTTTATTGTTGCTGGCTCCTCGGGACTTAGCCCCAACTCGTGGAGGTCCCATTACATCTGAAAGAGACACTGCCCACCGTGCGTCCTTCCCACGGTCTCCAGTGGACCAAACCATTGTCGTCCATTGGTTTTCATTGGCTGCCTTGTCTAGTTGTCATCTTTGAATTCCCCATATTTGTTACTTGTGAATCAACATTTTACACAAGTCTAATAAATGGAACCAGGGTCACATGTTTGTGTCCTCATTGCTACCCAAGAGGCTGGAAAACAAAATGGTGATTTTAAAGTAGATTTGCTACTTGCAGGTAGGAAAATCCCCAATCGTAGTACGCATGTTTTTTCAAAGCCTGAGAAAGTGTCATGGCAGTTCTACACTCTACGCTGTCGTCGTTCGCTGCCACAGAGTGACTTCCTGTTCATAGCAACCCGAGTGTGCAGCAGAGGGGCCAACCCTCACAGCCTGACCCTGCACTATACTGCTCATCAGGTTTGAACAAATGGTTGAAAGGATGTGTCAATCCAATGCTTCCAAGATAATCCTCTTCTTTGCTGACATTCCATTTTACCAAACATGGGGACATTTCCAGGCACAGGCCACTCCTGATAACAGGACCAAAATAGGTGATATAAATTCTCCTTATCCTCTCTCTAAAGAGTGCTGTGGCTGAAGTTCTTCCAAGAGAGATTTATTAGTACTTTATATTCAATATTTTTTGAAACCACAGTTTGAATGTATTAATTCTTCTCTGGTCCTCCTTATTTATTGTCCAACTTTCACATACATATGAGGTCGTTGAAAGTACCATGATGGGTCAGGTGGACCTTAATCCACAAAGCGATGCCTTTGTTCTCGCACACTTTAAAGAGGGCTATTGTAGCAGATTCACTCGATGTGAGGCATCCTTTCCTTTCCTGAGTCCTGTTTCCATGGGTGCTGATTGGGACTATCAGGATGCTATTGCTCTTCTGTCAACTCCTGGACTCTTGTTTCCTGACAATGTCTTTCTGTAGTGCTAGCAGTGCCTGATCCTATGGTACTGCTTGAAATGGTTGACCATTGCCCCCTTTTTTTAAACAGTGAATGTGTATATTTGTTCCATTTCCTTTTAATAGAACCTGTGTCTTACTATATTTGGCCTACAGATTCCTTCAATACTTCAACTTGAGAGATGAGTTATTCTTCAGTTTCTTCAGCTTGAGATATGTGTTGGGTGTCTTTTCTTTGGGTTTTTTAATACCAGGTCTTTCCCAATTTTATTATAATACTTTGCTTTGCCTTCTTGAGCTACACTTGAAATATTATTTCCAAGCTATTTTACTTCATCACTAGTTCTATTTGCTCTACATATGCTTCATTTAAGAGCAAGTTTTTCTCAACTTTATTTTTTCAGTCAGAATTTTATAAGCAGAGCCAGTTGAGCCTTTTTTCCTTTTAAATTCCTGTAAATTATCTTCCACTAATTATTTCATCTTCCATATCAACTTACCCTTCCTTAAAACAAGTTATTCATTGGCTTAACTACTGATTTCTTTGGTGTGTTTCCCCATAAAATTTTAAATAAAGCATAAATAGTTTTAAAAATGCGTAAATAATCTCACCATTTTTTTTTCATTCAGGTTTCACCATAAAGCTGGTGTTTGTTCTTGCTTCAATTTGAGCAGAATTTATGGTGCCCAAATCGAAGTGCTTTCAGCAGATTGATGTCTTATTTTTCTTATTTCCTCAGACTAGAATCTTTCAAGGCAGTATGAGTTTACTTTGATTCAAATAGATATATTTGCATATATATACATACATATACACACGTAATATTCATTTTTGATGAAATTTTAAAAATCTGTCTGGTAATTATTTAATTCAAAATGGCAACAGGAGTCACATTAGCTCATTAACACCTCAGATATCAGTCTTTATGTATTCCATTTATTGTTTTACATTTTCCAATTTTCCTTGATTCATATGTCTTACTTCCACTTTTATGATTATTAATAGATTGTTGCCATTGTTTCTTCTTTTCCTGCATCATGGAACTAGAGTAAATGCGGATGCCAAAAGCTTTACTCCATTGATGTTACTAAGGTTGACGCTGAGGACAAAGCACTTTCTTAATCCTATAATTGAGTGCTTTCTAACCTGAGTCGTGCATTTTATCAGAGTATATTCGACAGTGTTCTGTTGTTATTTGTAATGTTTTTACTGGCCAATTGTTTTCAGAAGTAAGACTGCAATTCCTTTGTGATCAAATATCTTCATCTTGAAGCTCCCCTGGAGCCTACGCACTGTTGGTGACCCTGCTGGTATTTAAAATAGCAGCCGCATAACTTCCAGCATCACATTCAAGCCAGTACAACACGATCAACTGACAGATGAGTCATGGGTACTCTATAGAGACACATATAAACATCACTTGCAGTCCAATTAGTGCTAATTCATGGTGACCCTGCATAATGTCAGAGAAGGCTTGTTACCTAGAGAGTTTTAACTGATGGACTCATTAAGTATAAAACATCAGGCTTTTCTTCCAAGACTTCTCTAGGTGGGTTTAAATCACCACCTTATTCTTAGCAGTAAAGCATGTTCAATGTCTGCACCAGGGACAGTATGTATTTACAGGAAGCCCATAGGTACTTAAAACTTGCTTTATTAAAAGTAATGTTGTAGAGCTTAGTAAATAATAAGGGAAGAAAAACAAAAAAGATAGACATTAGTTAAAAGCCTATTATAATAGATACATAAAAAGGAGCAATAAATCAAAATAGTTGCCTGAGAGAATAATAAAAACAGAAACCAGGCAACATTACATTAAGAAATGTTGATTGATTAATTAAAAAACTGGATTTTTATTGGTTCTAACTAAACAGAAAAATAGGAAAGAACTAGAAGGAATAATGTTAGGGCATGTTGTCAGAAGAAACCAGTCACTGGAAAAGGACACCATACTAGGTAAAGTGGAGGGGAAGCAAATGAAGGGAAATCCTTCCAGGAGCTAGATGAACACAGTGGCTGTAACATTGGACTCAGGCAACTGTGTGGATGGCACAGCACCAGCCAGCATTTCATTGTGTTGTGCAATAGGGTCACTTAGAGCCAGAAATGTCGATGGCACCTAACAACGAAAACAACAGAAAGAAAGGGGGAAATTACCCAGTGCATACAGGAGATGATGGTACAATGAATGTTAACCGGGAAATTGAGACTATGAGTTATTTTAGAAGTATAAATGAAGAAATCAATTTCACAAGAAGTGGAATATATGTTAGACAATAAGTCAGTTGATGAGAATTGTGGAAAACTTAAAGAAAGGCAATATATCAAGAATATGACGAGGTCATAAATGAATTAGTTTTGATAAGGTCAAAGAAAAAGAGTACTATTTAGTTTTTGTTAGTGTAATCGGTAGGTTTCTTGTGCCAACCTGGCTAATATGAAGATGTGGGATTAACAAGGTCACAATTTGAGTGGAGGGCAAAAGATAAATAGCCCAGCAAGCCCCGCCTCTCTCTCTCTCTTGCTTTCTGCTGATCAGACCAGCATGCAGTTGCTAGTTCTCTGCCTCAACTTGTGAGCTACACTACCTGTGGGACTGCCAAACTGTGGATCCTGTCGTTAGAGTTTGAGGTTCCTTCCAGACCTGCTTCGCCACCCTGCTGGTGTGTACATCGCTTGAGCTTGGGACTGCCTGATCCTGTCATCTGGCTGACTGTTGGTGACCTGCCCTGCTGTTTGCTGCCTGTGCCCGGACTGCCTGCATTGCCCTATGGAAGACTCAGCTGTCTGGTTCCATGACTTTGGATCCAGCAGCTCTAGTGAGTTGAGGGACTTTCAGTATATTAACTGTTCCATGGAAGTGAGGTGAACTGAGCCCTCTGTACTGCTCTGTGGACTAATTAGCTGTATATATATATTCATAAGTATCTGTTTCTCTAGTGAACCCTGTCTAACACAGTTAGGTAAATGAAGATGTAATTTAATTATTTTCTCACGTACAGGTTTGTTAAGAGTGTTGTGGCGGTTTCTTTTCTCCACTGCTGTAATACCAACAAGGCAAAACCAGAAGAGAACATGTCACTGTGAACAGTCCAAGGGTCATTAGGCAGATAGGTGAATTCCTCTAGTGATCTATCTCAATGAGATTGAACTTCTCCTGTGTGGTTCATTTGGGTGTGGTAGGAGGCTGAAGTCGCAGGGTGGGAGAACAACGATATACATGTGTTTTCCAAACTTTCTTCAGTATGATAGTTCCACAGTTCTTTTAGAATATTCCTAGTCTTATGACATCACCTGCAGAGATTATTGAAACCATCTTCTATTGCATGCATAAGACACTCTCCTGACGCCTTTAAAGACTTCAAACCAAAGTCTACTGATGAGAAAAGATCCAAGGACTGTCTAAGAGTAAGAGAGACAAGGTTAAATTATTTAAAATAATAATTTTACTTGTAATGTGTGGTTATATAAACAGCTGTTCAATCATAAGGTGCTTGCAATAATAATAACAAAATAATAACAAAAGTAAGCCCTACTTTGGATTGACTGCTAGAATCCAAATCAAACTCACTGTCACGGGTTGAATCTGACTCATGTCAACCCTGTAGACAGAATAGCACTATCTCTTTGGGTTTCAGAGGTTGAGAATCTTTATGGGGGCAGAAAGCCTCCCCCTTCTCCCCAGGAGCAGCTGCTGGAGTCAAACTGCTGAATTTGCATTTAGCAGCCCAACCCATTCTTTCACCAGAGCTCCTGACTATTAAGAGATGTGACTGCATAAGTCCACTATTTCCCTCCATTGACATTCATCAATGATCTGTTTGATTACATAAGATACACTGATTGTAGAAATTACCATTGGTTTACTAAGAATAGAAAAATATAGGGTGGGGGGAATCTTTAAAACAACCATTTTCCAATAATTTGGGAATGTCTATGCCACTAATTCTGGGGAGGATAAAGATATAAATCGTTAATGGTTGATTTAATGGTCTGTCATTGTAAAACCTATATAAAAATATATATTGTACTAAAAGTTTAAAAATAACTAGATTGCTCTTGCTTTAAAAAATATAAGTAATTATGTAAATGAAGGCTTTTGAGATAAAATTCCCCAAGGGGACATATAGGTTTTAAAGGGACATAACTGACAGACAATTCTTCTCTCAACTTAAGCTGAATAAATAAGCTCAATACAAAGCCCATAGGATTAGAAGGCTTAATTTTTAGAGCTAATGTGTCTGTATGTTCTAAATTGGTCCAGTTAGCTTAATTGAAACGGTGCCTGGGAAAGCTTTCTACCCATTTTAACAGACTCCAAGTGCTATTAGAACAGGATTTGCTGAGTGTAAACTTTAAGAAGGGCTTGTAAGTTTGGGAGAAGTTAAGATAATTGATTGGTCTTTAATCTTTCCAGTATGAGTATCCACAATCAAATGCTTGATTATAAGACAAGAGGAGTATAAGGAAAGCATATGCAGTAACGCCAAGCAAATTATTTTTAAAACAATGAATCTTACTGAAGCTGCCGATGGCTTGATGTTGGTGCTTGCAAAAATATGAGGTGTTTGACAAAAGATTCCTAATTTTCCATCCCGTTCTATTCAATTGGCCTTAAGAGTAAGCAGGCGCTCAAGAGAACACTAGCATCTGCAGAACACCAGGGATCCATTTCCATGGTATCGGTATTAATAAAGTAATTTTTTAATAAGTAATTTATTAACTAGCTATCAAAAGCTGAGTGAGCAAAAAGTAGCTGCAGGACATCCCTCCAGGAGAGTTAAAACACTAAAATTCTATTAATATGTGCAGGCAGAATGCCTATTAACCGTGATTATACAATATCTTCTCCAGATCATACGCCATGAGATTTTTGCACCCAGACATGCCTCACTCAACTCCTGGGGTAAATTTCACACACACAAGAATATAATTTTAAATTTTCTAATAGCTTCCATTTCTAAAGTTTTGAACAGTCTGTTTATAGTTCTAATTTGTGCACAGCTGTTTCATTTCACATTTGAAGTCAGCAGTACTGAAAAACTGGGTTTAAATGTTCTGACCACTTGGTCTCTGTGTTGAAGAGAATAATGTCCTCTCTTAAAAATGTCCCCAATCCTCAGTACCTATGACACTTTACCTTACCTGTGCAAAGGCTTTTCAGCTGAGATAAAGTTTAGGATGCTAAGGTCAGAAGGTTAGACTGGTTTATCCTGAATTATCTGGGAGACTTTAATACAGTAACAAGGTTGTTCTAGAAATGGTGCAAGAAAGTAAGTCAGAAAACGAGGGGTGAAGATGAAATCAAAAGTTGGATTGACAGCTTTGAAGACCATAAAGGAGTCAGGGGGTAATAAAAGCAGATAATCTATTGAAAACTGATAAAACAAGAAAAAGGGTATTTTTTCTAGAATCTTCAGAAGGAATATAACCCCAGACTGACGAAATTTCTATTGACTTCCAGAATTTTAAGAGAATCAACTAAGCACAAGCCACTACATGAATGAAATTTGGGGAGTACAATGACAATAAAGCTACATGGCTGCTATCAAAAATAGATAGCAGCCATCTATTTAGTATAAAAATTTTAAAGATAAAATTGGCACGCAAAAACTCACAGGTATTAAGTATACAGTTTGGTAAATTTTGACAACTTAATAATTCATATGTTGTTTAAAAAATTTCTAATCAAGCTTCCTGTCATCCAGTCAATTCTCCTGTGAAATGGCTAGTGATTTCAAACTGCTGACCTTGTGGCTAGCTGCCCAAAGCACTGCCCACCACCCACGGAGGCACCTTTAACTCAGTTACTACTCATAGTGACCCTGTGCCCAACAGAACCAAATGGTCCTGTCCCAGCCTTACAATTATCGGTATATTGGAACCTGCTGTGGCAGCCACTGTGTCCATCCCTCTTTTGTGAGGGTCTTACTCTGGTTCACTGTCCAAGAATGATGTCTTTTGTTTGGTTTGGTTTTCAGGGAAGGGCCTCTCTTGAAAACATATCCAAAGTCTTGCCATTCTTGCTTCGACACAATTTTCCGGTGGCACAAGGGAGATTTGCTTGTTCTTTTCTCAGTCAATGATACTTTCAAACAATACCATTAGGTATTTTCTTATAACTAAAAGCATAAACTAAGTTTATTCCTAGATATCTTAGATTTTGAAGTATATACAATAAATTCACTGTTTGATTGTTTCACACACTAGGTTTGAGATTTTTATCACCTTTGGAAAATTCCATTTGAACTTCAGTACCCACTTCATAAGAGTAACCGTGATTATTTTCACTGATGAACATCTAAGACTAGAGTTTTCACTGCGGATTTCACTTCAGTATAAAGAAAACAAAATTAGTTAGGACTCGACCAATAAGCTAAATGATAAATGGAAAAACATTGACATTTTCAAATATTTCATTTTTGGATTAATAATCCATGTTCACAGAACAACAGTCCAGTAATCGCAAAAAACTTCCCTAAAGTATGAAAAAACAAAGGTGTCATTTTGAGGACTGAAGTGTTCTTGACCCATGTCAGATTTTCAATTGCCTCATATGCCTGTGAAACACAGAGAATGGATAAGGAAGATCGAAGAAGAATTTATGCCTTTGAATTATAGTGCTGACAATACATACTGAATGCATCAGGAACTATCAGAGGAAAGAAATCGGTCTCAGGAATATTCAAGAATATACCTTGGAAGCAAAGATGGTGAGATTTCATCTCATGTGCTTTGGATACGTGATGAGGAGGAACGAGTGCCTAGCGGAAGAATGCGTGCTGGCGAACACGTCCAGAGAAAAGGTGCAAATCCTGCAGTGAAAAGAAGTGGCACGCGACTTCACAATGGGCTCAAATGGCCCAGGACAAGACATGCTTCATGTTGGGGGCGTGTGATAACTATAATTCAACACGGGCGCACCAATACCCAGCAACAACGACGGTGATTGTTTTAGTGGCTTTTTGGGAGATGGCCATTTTTTCTCCTTTTCCTTTTCAGGCTCACTCTTCAAAAAATATAACACATTATCTTTATTATAACTTTAAAATATAATATTGCCATTTATTTTCTCTTGATTTTTGTTTTATTGCTTTCATAGAGTTTACACCAAAATGTTTTGTCTTCACAATAAAATTTATTACTTGGCTGTGAAATCGGCTAGGATTCATGGTCAACCTATTTATTACAGACTTGTGATTGATTTTTTTAATTGATCATACAACCTTTCAATAGGTTCCCTGGTTCAACCCAAATCTCCAGCTATTGCTTTAGCATATATAATTCCAGCATGTATTAACTATTTGTACCATCAAGGTACTTCAAACCTCATAGCACATTATTATAATTCTTGCTTTAAAACCTTAAATCATAGGTTGCAAAACTTATTTGTCTTATTCCCCATTTTCAGGGAAACAAATTTTTCTCTGAACATTCTTGGTATATTCGAATATACTTTTTGGTATATCCGAACCAAATAAAGACTATAGTACACCAAGAGTCTGTTGATGAAGTGAAATCGCTCACGTTAAGCATATACTCGGGGGCCGAGGCGGTTGTTCGGTGCCCTGGAGTCTGTTTTGACTCATAGCAGGACTATTTATCACAGAACAAACACCTCCCAGCTTGGTGCCATCATCACGACTGTTTCATGTGTGAGTCCATTGTCTCAACCATGGTGTCAATCAATCCATCTTATTTCGCACCTTCCTCTTCTCACTGCCTCTCTATTCCACCCACCATGGTGTCCGTCTCCAGGAACTAGCCTCTCCCGACAACATGGCCAAAGCACATGAGAGAAGGCTCGTCATCCGCCTCCCAGGAGCATCTGAGTGCACCTCCTTCAAGATAGATTTGTTTGTTCTTTAATAATTCTTTTAGTCATGGAGAATAAATTCATACAGAGATAGATTGGGCATAATCATTGAAATTGGCACATACAAATGAGGAGAGACAAAAACATATATCATTCCGTACAAAGAAATTAACATAAGCAAGAGTACGGGAATATGTGTGCTCGGAAACTTCGCTATGAAGCCTTCCCATCCTGGACAGACAGACATAGTACTATTAGCCCCTATGCATCCCTTTATCATCAATGCACTTGTATTACCCCACCCTGTAATTTATGCTTCATATTATTTTCCCTAGTACTTGAGTGAAGGGAATATGTTTTGTTCATCTTTAATTTCTATGTTTTTTCAATATGCATAAAACAAGATGACAATCGATATTAGTTGGATGACATAATATATGCAAATATATGCATACACACATATATATGTTTATGCACACAAATATACACATATATAGACATCTATTTGTATTTAGAATTGTGATAAACTAAAACAGAAGAGATTTGATTGAGAATATAATTATAGATAAATTTAACATAATATTTTCTAACACAAAGAATATTTTCTTGAGCTAAAACTTGAGACCATTGCAGTGATGTTTCATAAAAAATATTGGTTAGTTTTAATAATGAATTGACTACAAAATCAAAAACCAAAATTGCTACTGTCAATTCAATTCCAACTCATAGTGATCTTTGTACGGTTTCTAAGACCTTTGTGGAAATAAGCAACTTCATCTTTCTCCAATTGAGTGGCTATTGGGTTAGAACTGTTAAGCTCATAGCTAGTGTCCAAAGCCTAACCTACAATGTCAACAGGCCTCCATAATAATTTGATAGAAGAAACGAAGTACCGATGTAATATACTAAGAATGAAATCACTATGCCCAAAATTAAAATAATGTAACAAAGAATATAATAAACAGATATATGAAAAAAATAGTAATCAATAATCAGCAAGACTTACTAGCTTGTGTTTAAGGGAACTTCAAGAGGTTTGTGGAGAAATTACATTATCTTTAATTCCATTTGCTCACAAATTTTGGAAGTACATGGTGGCTACAACAATGGACTTAAACATAACCCTTTGAGACTAGTGTGTCATTCTGATGTACAGGGCTGCTGTGAGTTGGAACTACTAACAACAAACAACAGGAATGTTGAAGAAATGTTTTAAAAGTGTGCTAATATTAAAATTAGAGAACATGGGTGATTAATAATGTCCTTTTCCAGATAGATAACTTTGATTCAATCCAAATGATGTCTAAATTTATACATTCTGCGTCTGAGGGTCTGAAGGCAAGCATATTCAATTAGAAGTTATTGTCATGGCCAGAAATGTAAATGTGAGAAAGGTCAACTTGGAGACAGATGTTTGCTTCTTGCTCCAGGGTTGACCTTGGCCCATGGTAGCTACCTTAGTCTTCATGCGGAATATGCCCCTGGCGTGGTCAACGAAGCTGTCCTAGAAGTGGCTCACAGGAATTTTCCTCTAGGTGCTTCTGGGTGAATTCAAACTTCTAACCTTCTAGTTAACAAATAAGAATGTTGGTGCTTTCTTAGCCCAGGGACTTTCATTTTTAGCCACTTAGCAATATAAACTACTAATTAAAACTAGTAGCGTATTGACCAAAGATAGAACTTTATACTCTTGCCACCAATGAGTGGTAAGTTTAACTATGTTTTAGTGAAAGGCATATCATTGGAAATAATTGAGGATAAATTAAGAATGAAAAAAAAAATCATTGTAATGTTTCCAGGAGAAAAGATAGTCAACACAAAGCAATGCCTTAGAGAGATTAAAGGAAACCAGAAGTTGTTCACTGAACCTTGGGTTCAGCAATAAAAGAGGATGTGCAGGGCCGACAAAAGAAACTTAAGTAACAATATGGGACAATGAGTGACTTCTTCAAAAGAAAATGTAAGCAGAGAGTAGAAGTTAGTTCTTAATGGTCGAGAAGTAGAAAAACATTGTTAACGGTGGAAACTTGAAGCTGTTTTAGTGCCAAGAATTTTGAAGCATCTGAAAATTTTCCCTATTAGTAAGGTAGCAATTTAATGGGTCACATATCATAGATTCTAGCATAAGGCACAGACTCCTCAGTCAGAGATAAAAATCAAGTTATTGATCATGACAACAGAAGCAGTCAGAGGATTAGCAGTTTTCCTATAGCCTTGTTATCCTTATTCCCATGGGGGAATGTGATGTCTACCAGGTAAAATGATGACTCAATCGGGGATTTCACAAGAGGAGAAACGCCTGAAACTCAACTGAAATGCATTCCAAAAAAAGGGTATGTTGAAATCCTGAGCTTCGCGCCTATGAATTTGAATTAGATTGCTTTTATTTGAATCGTTCTTTCTTTTATGCTCAGGGTGGCATAGGGGATTGTAAGTGGGCAAACGGCCAGGTAAGTAGGTTGAACCAGGTATTCGGCAGAAGAAAGATGAAGCTCTCTGCTCCTGTAAAGATTCATAATTGATTCCATGGCAGTGAGTTTTGTTACTTTAATAGGGTAATAAGTTGAGTAAGTTCTAATCATAATGACTTCTGTGTAGCATCTTATAAAACAGAACAAACACAACAAAGTCACACACACGAGAGAGTCTCTCTGTGAGGATCTGTCTATTAGTTAAGAAATACCAAACAGTACCCAGTCAGATGCTACAACTGACAAGGATCTTATTGTAGAGCCCACAGATAACGAGGATGAGAAAGAAATAGCTTTACCATTACTCTGAATTCAGACTGGGCACTTATGTAACTGTACATTAAAGCCACCCAACTGAGGCATTTTGTATTCCAGCCCTAGGGAAAACTAGAAAATCAGGATGTGCATTTAAGTGTCTTTTAGCTTTGCCAAAAGTAAATCTTTATTATAGTGAACAGCGAGTAAACTTGCTTCTTTGCTCAATGGGAGGTATTAGCTCTCTCTTCCAGAGTATTCTGTGATAAAAACATCTTTGATAAGCAAGTAAAGAGCAAAGTCAATCAACGTGCCTGCTCACAAAACGTGCAGAAACATGAGAGACCATGGAGAGTTCCAAGAATTAGACTAGAAAAAGAGACTTTAATAACTGAGAAACTTTAGATTGTTCGTGAGCATAAAGAGAAACTCTCCACAGAAAAGAGCTATTGATAAAAAGATGAAAGAAAGTTCACAACATTCTTGAAGAAGTGAACTGGATTATGGTCAAGCAAAGGCATATGGGAATAGCACTGTCAGGAGTGGGTAGATTTGGAGAGAATTTGCTTTGCACAGGTACAAAAATGCCTGGGGGTGACCTTGTATCTCCAATAACTTGAGGAATAAAGAAAACCAAGATTACCAGCATCAGTCAACCAAGGCTGCGTCCTATAAAACAGAGACCAGCTGTGACTCTACCTTCCAACCTTGTTTGACATCGACCATGACCTCCGAAAGAACAAATCTCTCAGAAGAGATGTGCCTGGGTGCTCCTTAGAGGCAAACTTAGTGAGCCTTCAGCCCCCGGGCTTCAGACAGGCTGTCAGGAGAAGTCAGTCTCTGGAGAAAGCCATCATGATCGGCAGCGTAGAGGGGCAATGAGAAGGAGGAAGGGCCTGGATGAGAGATTGACTCAGTGGCTGCAGCAACGAACGGAAGCATAGGAACAATTGTGAGGACGGGGCAGGACCTAGCAGTGTGTGTTTCTGTCGTGCACAGGGTCACTGTGAGCCCGAATGAACTTGATGGCCCCCGACAACAGCAGCAACATGCTTCCCTTAGGATCGTCTACTTCTCTGACAAGTTTAACAAGTAATTGCCGTGGAGTTATACATTCCATTTCAGGCATGTACAGATCTTTGATCAAGGCATGTTTCTGATGTTCCTGTCAGCATGCTCCTCGCTGGCCCTCAGCCTCTTTCTCCCAGGGCCCCTTGGATTTTACCTTGCTCTTTAACGCTGTACATTTCCAACAGGCACTCCACTCCGTGGGGGAAGCCTCCGCCAGAGGCGCTCAGCTTTCTGGTTTCATGGGCCTGGCAGGTCACCACTGTCTCCTACCTAGCTCTTGATTCTGCTGCCTTGGCTTGCTGCCATCATTTCTTTGCTGCATGTCGCACTGCCTCTCATGGTTTCCGTGGTCACAGCTCTCTGTCTTCGGAATAAAGGAAGTTACCAACACAAGGCTCACATGTCAAAGTGATGCATTCCACTGCGGGCTCTTCTTCCGTGGTGGACAGGCATTTCCCATGTCCTCGTCTGGAATGGCTCATTTTAAACACAGTACACTGCAGAACAGGCCAGGGCCCATAGGAGGGTGCCATACAGCTTGTTTTAATAGTCCCATCCCCCAACTGGCACCATGCAGATTATTTACGTTATTCTCTAGTTTCCAATTCCTTTGGTAAACTATACAGGTCTCTCGTTGGCACAGACATGCGCAGTCATCGGGAGGGTTTACAGCGACTACAGCGAGAAGAGCCCTTACTGAGCGTCCAAAGGGAAGACTGCTCGCAAGGTAATGTCAATGCTCATTGAAAAATAGTAACTTCATTTTTTCCTGTAAATGTAGATAAAAATTGCATTTTATTTAACATATATCGTATCCAAAATGATTTACGTTGGTATTAAGCTAACAAAAAATGAAATGAAATTAGAAGACAGAATGAGACCCAGAGGCACCCGGAAGAAGATGGTGTCAAGTGAGGTTCACCGACCCAGAGCTCCTGCTGCCAAACCGGAAAACTGGGAGTTGGTCTCAATGGGCAGAGTTTTCCCTCTCTCTCTCTCTCTCTCCTCTTCTGTTCCTCTGTTTCCTGTCATGCACCACTGCTGGCTTGCAGGGCACTATCCTCCACCTAGGGCAATTCAACCAAAATAGCAGGGGCAACGGAAGCCTGCCCTCTATGTGGCGCTTCACACCACCCAAGGCAGCTGTGACAGGCGTCTGCAGTGTTCTGCGCTGCTGAGGAAACCTCCTCTGGCCTCTAGGGCCATCTTGCACACTAGGGCAATCCCGCCCAGCATCAGTGAGAGCCTGCACAAAAAGGGCACTCCAATCTGCCACACTGGGGCAGGGCTTAAGCCCCTATGGCCCCATGTTCAGGCAATCGGGGATCAGCTGTCTCTTTACGCTATTTTTTTCTCATCTCGTTCTTCTCTCTTTAGCACCATCTTGATGAGGACCGCTTTGTTTTATTTCCCCTTTTCCCCTTTTCTTTCTTTCTTCTTTCCTGCTTCTCTCCTCTCCCTCTCTCTCCTTCCACATGCCACTGTTGTTTCCAGCCCCCTCCCCTCTGCCCAGGACGACTCTGCCCACCCAGTGGGGAGAGCTCCAGCCTGCCCCCTGTGACAGTGCTGCACACGGCACGAGGCAGTGCCGCACGGGGCTCAGCTGTCTCTCTATTTTGTTCTTCTACGACTGTTTTCATTCTTTTCTTCTCCTTTTGCTTTTGCTTCCCCCCCCCCCTTTATTCTATCTCTTTCCTCTTTCCCACCACAATCTCAGCAGATTCACTTTTCCTTTTGTGTTTTCTTTTTTTGACTGTTTTTTTAATTTTGTCTTGTCCTTCCATATGTGTGTGGGTTAGTTTGTTTTTTATTTTTGCTCTCATCTTTTTTTCTCCTTTCCATCTTTTTCTTTTCTTCGCCCTCTTTGTCCTTTCACAAACCACTACTGGCCTCCAGGCCACTCCCCTCTCCCTAGGACAACTCTGGTGACAGCCCAGTTGGGGAGCTCACACCGGCACTTGTTGGCTTTACACCAGACTGTGTGATCATGAGGTGTTGATGGGATCAGGTATCAGGCATCTAAGACCCAAAATAAAACCATACCCAAGGTGAATGGGGGGAAGGGGCACAGAGTGAAGACCCAATGCCCATCTGTAGACAACTGGACATCCCCTCACAGAAGGGTCAGATGGAGGAAAAGAGCCAGTCAGGGTGCAGTATAGCACCGATGAAATACACAACTTTCCTCTAGCTCTTTGTTTCTTCCTTAACCCCACTATCATGACCTCAATTCTGCCTTACAAATGGGATTAGAACAGAGCATGCACACTGCTACAGATAAGATCCGGCAACACAGGGAATCCGGAATAGATACCCCGGTCAAGGCCAACAAGGAGAGTAGAGGTACCAGGAGGATTAGGGGAGAGTGTAGGGAGGGGGGGTTGGGAGGGAGAAAGGAGGAATTGATCACAAGGGTCAAACTAGAACCCACTCCTAGAGGGACGAATAATGGAAAAGTGGGGGAGGGATGATGGAGGTCAATGTAAGATATGGGAAAAATAACCTATAACTTATCAAGGGTTCATGAGGGAAGGTGGGTGGGGCAGGGAGGGGGTAGAAGTGGGGAGCTAATATTAGGGGCTAAAGTGGGAAGAGAATGCTTTGAAAATAATGATGGCAACATATGTGCAAATGTGCTTGACACGTTGGAGGAAGGTATGGATTGTGATAAGAGATGTAAGAGCCCCCAGTAAAAGTATTAAAAAAAAATGAAATCCCGGAAGCAAAAATACAACACGTCCTATTCATTTTGTTGTTGTTGAATTTAAGCATGGATATGTATGTTGGACATTGGACAAAGAAGACAGAAGTTAAATCAATTGATTTAAATGACGGTGTTGGCGAAGCATATTGAAAGTACCATGGACTGTTTATAAGACAAATCGATCTGTCTTGGCAGAAGTACAGCCAAAGTGCTCTTTAGAAGCAAGGATGGGAGGACTTCCTCTTACATATTTTGGACATATTGTCAAGAGAGACCAATTCTTGTGGGGAGAACACCATTCTTCGTAAAGTGGAAGGGCAGGAAATAGGAAATCCATAAAATCTATAAAAAACACCTGTCGACAACAGTTTCTATATCCATCATTCTCTATGTAGTTGTTTTGTGGGCTCCCAGCTTACCAACAACTTTCAGATGCAGAATTCAACCCCACCGCCCTGTATTTTCCAACTACTATTTCAGGTAACTCAGGCCCACATTTATACTTTCTTTGAAATGTACTGCTTCCATTATCATACCTGCCCTCACTAGAATGCAATTCAACATCACTCGTATTTTTTCCAATAAACATGTGAGGATAAATTCTCTATTGATTTTTCATTGCAATCTTAGATTATTATCATACATATTGCATATATAGAGACTGTCTGTTTTGAAATCTCTCAGCCTTTAACTTCTAGGGTAAGAGATCACATGTGTTTTGCATATTTATGATATAATATTGTTGTTCATTATCAAAACTTTTAAGCAAATCCAATATCCATCTATTCCTTGAAAGGCGTCATTTCCTTACTTTGTCAAAACTACATTTTGTCTTCTAGCACATTCTTCATCTTTAGTAAATTTCAATTTTCACACTTTATTATTGTGTGCTATATATAGTTCTGTATTTTTATGAAGAACTTTTTTGAAATCTCTTTCCCTTAACATTTTATCATTGAGATGCCAGCATCCAAACTTAGTATTTTAAAGGCTTATACTCCTTTACCTACTGTGTTTCAATCACTTTGTGTTTGTTATTGACTAAATTTATTCAGAATGAAAACAAGAAAACTACTAATTTTCCCTCTAAATATATTCTGAAATTGGATGAAGGGTCTACTCTCCAGGCAAGACAAAACCAAACAAAATGACCATGACCCTCTGACATATTGCCAACCTTATGTTCACTTGTTTCCTTGCTGGATTTAAACTCGTTAGCAAGGACAACCTGCCTATGGGTTTTCTAAACAAAAGCCTTGTCTCACAAATGATGTTACAAAGATTAAGCAACTACTATGGCATAGATTTTGACTAATAAAGAGACTCTAGCTAAAGTCTAGAGCTGAGTCCTGAAAGTCTCCTAATGAGGCATACCACCTGTTAAAACTTTATAGTATTTGGAAGGGATGGGGGACAGAAAGATTTTGGTCGCCAAAGGGGTTTTTAACCAGAGTTTGCAAACCTGATTAGAAATATTTTAATTGTATAACATCTAAGAGCATGTGAGTGACTTCTAATTAGATACTAGCCCTATTTTTGAGAATTTGAAGCTTATCTGCTACCAATAAAATAGTAAGGGAATTCCATGATTGACTGAAATTGCTTGGTGGGAAAATGCAATTAGACCACATGTTTGAACATTTAAACATGGGAACTCACCTCCATCTATAATAATCAGAACCTTCAGTATGAAATTTATCATGAAGGAAGTTGGGGGAACAGCTTATTGTTTGCGATATTCATCACAGCCTTGTCAACTTGGCGGTGCAAACATTGTGGCTCTATTTTCATAAGAAAAATTCAACTGTATCAGTCCTCAGCAACTTGTGAGCTTATACACAACAGAAAGATTGTTCAGTCTTTCCCCATCTTAACAACTGAACTTTGGTTTGAGCTCTGTTGTAGCTCAAGTGTCAATCCATCTCATCAAACCATTAGAGAAATGCAAATCAAAACAGCCATGGGGTATGCCTCAGGATTATTAACAAAGTTCAAAACAATGACAAATCAGAAAACTAGAAATATTGGCAGATGTGGGAAGGAGGGGAACCCTCAGATACTGCTGGTGGGGACATAAAATGGTACAGCCACTATGAAAGTGACAGAGCCCTTCCTGATAAGTTTGAGAATGAAATACTGCCTGACCAAGTGATCTCTCCACTTGGTATGTACTAGAGAAACAAGAGTCATGACATAAATAGGCACATGGACACTCATGTTGGTAGCAGCAGTGTTTGCAAGAGCAACAAAGTGGAGACAAGCTAAATGGTGATTATGGAAGAATGGATCAATAAACTCTGGTACAGACACAAATGGATACTATACAGCTTTAAAGAATAACAATGAATCTCATGACATTGGTGAACCTGAACAACAGTATGATGAACAGAATTAGTCAATCACACACACAAAATATATGAGATCACTATTGTAAAAAGTCAACAAACGTTTTTCACAAAACAATAAATATTCATGGATGGTGATCAGATTGGGAAGGTGGGGCAGCTACATAATCGGTCAATTTGAGGATGGGGTGGCATCTGGCATGTCAATCAGGCCACAACTTGATGACCTTATTTGGAGGTACAACAGAGATAAATGGCTCACTGGAGGCGGGATACTGACACTCCCTGCGAGACATTCCTGTGGAGAAGACACATGGATCTACACTAGAACCCTGCAGCTGAATAAGACATGTGGAGACCCCTGCCAGCACTGAGATGCTTCCACTGCCACTGGATCCACTAGCCTTTCCACCCACTGGCTTATAATATTCTTGCATTCGGCATTATTGCTTGTGTCTGATGAGGAATGTATACATTGGTATCAGACATATGGGCTAATATCAGACTTATGGACTTGATCTGGACTGGGCTGAGATATTTCCTCAATATTCAATTGATCTTATATATAAAGCTCTTTCTTACACACATATGAGTCTCCTTGGATTTGTTTCTCTAGTCTACCCAGACTAACACAGAGGGTAAAGCAAGAAAAGTCATTAACTAGAGGGAAGACATGTTAATTTGAATGAAGCAAAAAGTAATATATAATAAGAAGGACTTGGCAAAAACTTAGGCAGACAGGGGACGCAATTGGGAGGTTTGCAAGAGCTAACAGACAACAGAGGAAAATACTGTTATTCACACAATCCTTCAAGAACTGTGGTCTATGAGTAGATGCTTGGATCGATGTGTAGGCTGAACAGGTGTGAGAGGGAGAGTGGGAGTATGTCCATGAATATATATATATATATATAGCGGTTTGACAGAGGATATTTGTATGTATGTATTTACTTTTGCCACAAATGTATCTATAAATGTGGTGAAGCATACAGAAGATAAAGTTATAAGAACTTTTTAGATATAACCAAAACCCTTGAGGGAAAATAGATATCGGACCTGGGGGGTAGGACCATAGTCTCAGGGGACGCCAAGTTCAGTTGGCATAGCATAGCTCATAAGGATACCGCGCTTTGGTGAGTAGTATACAGTATCTTCCATGCTCATGAGAAGCCAGCAAAGGTGCTTACTAGTTTAAGCTAAGAAATGTGAAAGCCTGCTAAATCAGCTAAAAGATCCATATTTTTGCCCATTCCACAGAAAAGTGGTCCAATAAAATTTTGAAATTATCAAAGCATAATATTAATAACACATGCAAGTAATCCTTTTCTGAAGATAATAGAACAGTTATTATAACAGGATGTAGGAAAGAGATTGCCAGGATTTCTAGATGGATTCAGAACGGAACATAAAAGACGGATGTAATTGCTGACATCAAAGGGAATTTGCTTGGAAGCAGACATTTCAGAAAGATGTTTAATTGTATATAACTGATTACACAAAGACATTCAACTCTATGCATCATAATAAACTATGTATAACACTGGGGAGAATGGGGATACCTTTACACTTCATTGTGCTTATGAGGAATCTATGCATAGACCAACAGGCAGTCAATTGAACAGAGAATAATCTCCATAGTTTAAAATGAAGAAATATATGTTAACTTTGTATCTTTTCACCACACTTAATCTGTATGCTGAGCCAATAATCTAAGACACCAGATTATACGAAGAAGGACAACAACAACATAAGGAGTGGAGCAAGCCTCATTATCACCTGCAGGTTGCAGGAAGACCAAAGAAGAAATGATGCACTTGAATTGGTGCAGGCAAAGAACACTGAGAGGGCCAAAGACTGGCAAAAGACCAAATATGTCTATCTTAGAAGATGTATGGCCAGAGTACTCCTTCGAGGCAGAGATGACGACACATCATCTTATATACTTTGGACATGTCGTTAGGGAAGACCAGTCCTTAGAGAAGGACGCCATGTTTGGTAAAATGGAACGGTAGCCAAAAAGAGGGAGGTCCGACCTGAGATGGTTTGACAGGGTAGCTGCAGCAATGGGCTCGGGTACGAGAACTGTCCTGAGAACGGCGTGAGACCAGCCAGTGTGTGGTTCTGTTGTGCCTGGGTTGCTATGGGTCTGAAGCAAGGTGATGACCCCTAACCACGTCAGCAATGACTATTTGTAAGTCCGCAATCTTACGTGGTGAAAGCGGAGTGAACTGTAAGCACTTTCTGAAGACCGAAGACGACAGTCAATAGTATCGACGGAACCTCAACATAAAAATAAATACAACTATCCTCATAAATGGACCAATCACAACATAAAGGTAAACAAGGGGAAGATGAAAGCGGTCAAAGCTTTCAGAAAATTCCAATAAACACCTGGACCTATGAACGACGAAGGACCATCCTTAACACTTTTTCCATGAATTGGGAGTTTTTGACTTCATACAGTGTGAAGTAATAATTTTCTCTTCTATAAAGTAACCCATTTGCGATGTAGTTTGTTGTGGCAGCCTTAGGTAACTAACTAAGACAAATGGGGAGGAAATTAAAATGTTTTGCTGAATTTTTGTCTTTAGGGAGCTTAATTTTGTATGGGAGAAATAAACATGAGAGACAACTGTCTATCTTCCCACCCTCCTGCTTCCATGTCTGCCACATGGAGTGTTATGTATGGACGATTCACTGTAAGTGGCTCAAATGTAATGCCTTCTTATCTCAGTTATGTAGGCAAAAATGTGTTTTAATTAGTGAAATGAATAAATCATTTAGGGGTAAAATACATGAAGTGACTCTGGTACATGTTGGGTCTCTGTTCATAAATCCCTGCCACTACATGATACATTATTACAACCCCTGATTGTCACATAACTCACCTACGGTCATGCAAGCTGTCAGATGCGGAAGTCATCTCAGTTTTTGTGGTTAGTTACGAACAAAAACAAAACAAAGAAGTAGCAACAAAAATACATTTTATGAGCAGTGGTAAGCCACTTCTCATAATAGCTCTCGGATTTTTTGTCTTTTTCTTTCTTTCAAAATTATAAAATGACAACTCAGGACTGTAGATAAAGCCTCAAATAAGAAGCAAGAGAATAATAATTTCTGAGTCCAGGTAGTAATTTTCCTCTAAAATTAACCTTCACAATTCTATAATGGATTAGCAGGTAACATTTTCAGACGACGTCTAATAGAGGGACACGCAAAATTGGATGAGCTATTAGCACAAATATATCATCCCCGGCATGGGAATATTTTTACCAAGTGTTTTGATATGGTTTATTTGTTTTAGTTTGTATACTACCAAAAATTAAATCCTGCCTTCGAAACTGAATTCAATTTGTATCAAGCAGTTTACAATGAGCATCGTTACTAAGTCAAGGTTCTGGCAGTTAGACACATCCGCACTCTCACATTCATTTCCACTAGCTCCCACTCAGCACTTTAAAAACCACACACACAATGCCATAAAGTCAATTTTGACTCATAGTGATGCTACAGAACACAGAAGAACTCTCCCTTTGGGATTTGGAGACTGTAACTTTTTATAGACCCCGAATGTCAGTTTTCTCCCAAGGACCAACAGGTGGATTCAAACTGCTGGCCTTAAGATTAACAGTCCCATATGTAACTAATTATGCCAACAACGCCCTTTTTCACAATTTAGTTAGGTCAAAAATACAGGATAACTACAAAAATAAGCTCTTTTTCTCTGTATAGATTTCCCGAAAGAAGTTATATTTAAAAAACTGACTTGATTTGTAATGAATGGAAGAGCCTGAGTTACAAATAGGAAAATGAGATAAAATAGTAAGCTAACTATACAGAAGAGAAACATTTAGAATTTAAGATATATTATGCTTTATGAATACATTAAATTCAAAGTAAATATTAATATTATTCTCCTTAAAAATACTTTATTTGTAAGTCCACATATTTCTTGGAAAACACAGAGTGAAAAGAACTAAATCATTGACATGGAGCTGATTTATGCGAGTTCTCCAGGTTTTACTTTACCGTAAATACTGGTGGGCTTCAAATGTTGACCTTTAATTTATCAGTCCAAGCGCAACTGCTTGTGCTACCCAGGCCTACCATGTTTGCACATCTATTTTAAAGATAAAATTATGCTCCTATACCACAATCCTTGAGAGCATTTTATTTTGCATAGTAGGTCCTGTTAAACTTCATTGAAAAATTCAGAACAAAAATTATTTGTAAAGGTCAGTATTAGCAACCTAAAGCTACATTTTCATAGAAGATCATGTGTGACCCATTTATCTGTTTGAATGCACTTATTTCATGAAGTGAAACCCTGTGGAAGAACGACAAAGCTCTAGGCTAAGAGCCAACAGCTCAGGGGTTTGAATCCACCAGCCTGTGCTGGAGAAAGGATGTGGCTATTTGCTTCCATAAAATTATAGACTTAGGAATCCTACAGGTAAGTTATACTCCGTGCTATATGTCTTCAGGAGTCAGCATGGAATCAATGGCAATGACGATTACATGGGTTAGAACTTTTCAATAATGGAGTTCTTCACTTGCCAATCACAGAAACTGGCTATAATGTCTTTCCATCAAGATAACCATATAAAAAGAACATCAGGAGCTGTTATCGACTGGATTGAGTTATCCAGAGACAAGCGATGATATTCTAAGTCCCTATTAATAAATATGAATTATTTTGGAAAGAGGATCTTCTTGTTATCTTAATGAGGGCATACGAGAGTGGGGCACCTCCTGAATCTGATATTTTCTGAGCCACAGAAATAACAAAATGGTCACAGAGATAGACACCGGGGGAAGAGGAAGACAGGAAATGTATATAGATGCGTCTAAACGTCTGAGAACACTAAGAATTCACAGTGATTGTTGCTTGGTGCCATTGTCTCAGCTCCAACTCATGGTATTTGCTAGAGGCTAAAACATGTGAGGAAGGACCTTTCACTAAAGACAGGCCACGGTATTGGATTCTTTGCCTGAAATTGTCAGAAAATAAATCCCTATTCTTTAATGCCCACACTTGCTATATTTTTGGTTATGGCAGAACCAGGTGAAGTAAGACAAGGCTACAGAAATAGTTAAGAGGTAGTAGATCTAGGCTTGAAATTGGACAGAAAACGCTAGGTGGCCATGGCATTGGTCTAAAGAAGTGACGTTAACTCATAATCTTTCCTACAATGATATAGAATAAACACTGTTTCCCCCTCTTTGTGGTAAGTCCAGACCACGGACGTAGTTAACTTTGACTGTGTCAAGAACCAGCACCTTGGGAAGTGAACATAATTAGGAGACCCCTGATATTGCATAGAGCAGTGGTTCTCAATCTGCCTAATGCCGTGACCCTTTAATACAGTTCCTCACATTGTGGTGACCCCCCAACCATAAAATTATTTTTGTTGCTACTTCGTAGCTGTAATTTTGCTAGTGTTATGAATCCAGTGACCCCTGTGGAAGGGTCATTCGACCCCCAAAGGGGTCGCACCTCACAGTTGGAGAACCACTGGCATAGAGCATTGCAGCGGTCATTGTTAGGGGCTATCCAGTGGTTTCCAAATCATAGTGACCCTATATACAATGGAAGTAAGCAGTAGCCATTCTTGGACCATTATCAAAAGTGTTGTTATGTCTGAGGCCATTGTTAATCCAGCAATAATATCAGTCTATCTTGTTGAGGGTTTTCCTCCTCTGTGAGACAAAATCCCATCATCTGTGCTTCTAAAGAACATTCTGATCATCTTCTTTAAAGCACACTTGCTTGTCTAGGCAATCCGCAGTACTCTTAGTGGTCCGCACTAGCACATCATTCAAAGGCATCGATTCTTTGATGGTGGTCCTAGTCTGCTGTCCATCATTTTATGTATGTGAGGCAATCAAAACCACGACAACAAATACACATCATTTGGGCCAGACGCATTTCTGTCCTCCAAATGATATCTTTGCTCTGTGGTCCAATGCAAATAAATAAATAAAACCCTTTTGATTCTTGATTGCTACTTCTGTGAGCAGTTATGAGGATTCGGGTAAAATGAAATCCTTACCAATTTAAATCTTGTCTCTGGTTGTCATGATGTTGTCTACTGGTCCATTTGTAAAGAATTTTGTTTTCTTCACATTGAGTTAAAATTCATACTGAAGGCTACAGTCTTTGATATTCATCAGTATGTTTTTCATATATTTCACCAAGCAAGGTTGTATAATTTGCATGCTTCAGGTTATTAATAAGCTTTCCTTCAATTTGAATGCCATGTTCTTTATGTAATCCTGTTTCTAGATCATTTTCTCAGCCTACAGATAGAAACAATGTAGTGAAACGATACAACCTTGCTGACCTTCGCCATGCACTAATCCCTTGTTCTCTGTTCAAAGGGCTGCCCCGGGAACTCTGCAATTCCAGGTGAGCACAGGGAAGTGTTCCGCGTTCCTTGCTTTCTTCTCCTTTGTGCGCTGTGACCCGCACAGTTGAATGTCTTTGCACAATCAATAAAACACAAGTGAACACTTTTCTTGCATTCTTTATTTTCAGCCAAGACCCTTCTGATGTCAGCAAATATATCCCTCATGCTCATCCTCTTCTGGATCTGGCTCGGATCTCTAGCAGCAGCACAGAGCTGAAAGAGCAACTCCCCTTTGTAAACCAACAAAAACGTGAACACTCTCACTGGGTTCTGATATTCTGTAAAGTTACTGAACCACGTGAGCAGAATAAGGAAATGGAAGTATCTTGGTATTATTTGTGAAGTCTACCTTCTATGTCTAAGGCAGAAAATAGATGAGGTGACGGGGGCCGAGGGGATGCATCATGTGTTTAGGACACATTTGACCGGTAAGACAATTTTAGAGACTGATAATTAATGATGAACCTTCTTTATAAAAGTAATAAGATGAAATAAATCATGCCTTCTAAATTATTACCTCAGACACCTGCAAAACCTAAACTATCTGATTCTTTAAGACATAATACTGAACTTTATAAAAATAAAATTATAGCTGTAGTTGTATATTATCTTAGCAAATAAATACTATATGAGCAACTGCATCCATAAATCACAAAAAATAAGTATCATAAATGTAATTGTGTTATTCCCACCATCGGTAATTTTATAATTTAAAGAATAACATTTCCTAAAGTAAAATTGTTTTAAACTTTTAACACACTGACAAACAGAAACCTCTTTATTCTACTTTTACAACATGGCATCTGCTATAGTTTCATGTTACTTTTCAAAAATGAGGCTACTTCAGCACTTTATTTCTCCTTCTTTTCAAGTAGCTTTGCCAAAGATGAGGAAAATGCAGTCCCTAAAGACCAAAAATTACAGAAATGCGGACAGAACACTTTACATGCTGTTAGTTACGGACTTAACATTTTGCATTAAGGTATTTTAGACTCCTACTTCTCTAATACTTTTCTTTCCTTTTTTTTTTCTACCTCAAGAAAACACAGGAAAAGTTTAAGCAATAAAATGTATGTCATTCAGCAAGCAGAATATTGGCTATTATTTTAGATGACAGTAATAATATATTACTAATAGTACAGTCTTCCTACTCGATCATCTAAATCTATACAGTCTAAAACAATCTTTCTTTTCAGGTAGAAATGAAGTGCTAGAGGTCAGAGATAAGCTGTTTTTGTACTTGAACACTTCTAATTCTTCTCCTTCATATTTTCCCCTCCTGAACCAATATGCACAACTCGAACACATGCACACAATCATACACAACGTCACAGCGGAGAGGAGGATTTAATGTTGTGCATTTTGAGAGCAGTCTTGCCTATGTTTATATGTGGCTTGCACAACAGGAAAGCGCTTAGCTGCTAGTTCAGATGTCCGTGGTTTAACCCTACCAGCCACTCACTGCAAGAAAGCTGTTGCTGATCTATCCCCAGAAACCCTGTGGAGAAGTTATTTGTCATGTTGATCACTGTGAAGTGGAACAGACTCTTTGGCAACAATTTTTAATTTTTTAACTTACTAATTGTCTAACTTTGTATAAATGAGTGAATCTCTCTAAAACCCTGCGTCTTTATTTGAAAATGCAGACCTATTAGTTGAAACAGAAGTTGTGATATCGATGAGTATTCTTGTTTAGTGTCCAAAATGAAAGGGTTACCCCACTCATAAGCCTTGTTATAAGATCATTCCCAGAACAAATTATTGTTACATATACAGAAGAGGAGAATTGAAAAGCCTGAGATGGATAAAAGTTAATAAAACCTGAAATAATTTTGCAAATTGTAGATGCACATATATGCATATAACTACTAGATTAGTTAGTACAAAAATTAGAATATGGATGTGACTCAGAAGTATAGACCATAAATAAAGTTAAGTGAATAACATCCAAAGACATTCTAATTTATAATTATTCACTTTTTAGATAATTTCTACATTTTAATCCCTATAATTATTTTGTTCTCTATGCATTAGTGCTATGTCAACAGCACCCCAAAATGATGTGATCCTGCTATAAGGAAACATCTCATTTTAAAAGTGTCCCTGTTGCTAGCATATCTCTATCTTTTTAGTAGAAAAACAGATGTCTGACTTTCTCTCTAACAAATTAGAGTTCAGCATTTAAATAACAGATTTCAGTCTATATCTGGTGAAGAATATTCCCTATAGGAACTAAAACTTCCCAAGCATGTACTAAGTTGAATATACCAAAGTATTTCTCCCACCATGATCTCACACCTTCAGATTGTGGCTTGAGGCTGTGCCATTTGTAATTCAGAATTCGCACCATCTTTGATATAAATGAATATTAATCTTGAGCCAGAGTTGTCTATAGAACTAAGCTTTTTATTTTTTTGTAGAAACCAGGAAGTGTGCTGTTCTCCTGAATCATCTTCTATTTATCTTTGCGACTTCCAGGAAACCTTCTATTTATCTTTGTGACATCCTCCTTGTAACATGAGCAAGCTTCATTAAAATTTTGTGTAAGCACTACTCCAGGCCCCTTGGGTTAAAAAAAAAAATCAATATGGTTTATTTTAATCTCTAAGTATGGACATACACACAAAGACATGATTCACACTACACAAATATGTACCACATAGAAACACACACGTGTACTATTTTTAGCTAAATGTGGAGACTAAATACGCTTAGCCTTTTTTTAAAAAAAATCTAAATGTATTTGTCATTGTATCTGGAAATGTTTATGGTACGTTTATTTCCGCAGGGAAATATGCATGGCTGTGATAGAATCACAAGTTTGACTTTTGCTCGGTGATAAAATACCTATTTATTTTCACTAGTGAAGGCAAAGAGGGTGGTATCATTCATTATCCTGTGGAATGAGAAGTGCTCAGCAAATACTTAAGTGAAACTCCTATTTCCCATTTAAGATGGAAGCTGTCTAAGCCCACACCTGCTTTATTTATTATTGATTTTTATCTTCTTTGCCCTCAAGAAATAGTGTGAAACATGTTCCGTTCCAACCTAGAGGAAAATAGAAGAGAAATAGTAACTTCAGATATCTCTCCTACTCTAGTGAAAAGATGAACTTGATGACCTAATAGGCCCTTCCTGACTCTAATTTGTCTGACTGACAGCCAAGACACCTTGCTCTATGTGCAAGCCAAATTGAGAACTGTAGTTGAGGGAGAAGCTACATCCAAAGAGAAAGGTAAATTAGATGTGCTTGTCTGAGACTGAATTTGACAGATTGTTAACTTTCAGGCAAAGTGTAATTCCATAAGCAAATAAGTCAAGAAAGATAGCAGAATTGTCAGGAAAGAAAATCAAATAAATCTTTACGGACCTTCAAAGAAAATAAATACCTTATTGCTCTACTTCTGAGTTCCAAAGCTGTGAGATGTGTAGTACATGGAGAAAACCATTTCTGGGTTATTTTACCAAGCTAAATGTTCATGCTGTTTCTCAGAAATGCTCTTGGACTTATAGACTGACAATATCAACGGGTGTCTCTTAGTTAATGGCAGCTAAGTTTCTTTGACTACTCAAACGTCCCCTTATTACTTTACACAGTATTAGAAAGTTCTATGAAATCATGAGGCAGAAAGTACGATGCTGCGTTGTTATTGGTACAGAATTAGGCATACCAGAAGATACTGCGTCATGGACATCTTAAATAGACTCTCTAAAACTCACAGATCATATCAACCTGGAGATGTATTTTAGATGACATTCTGAAATCACCCCAGTTATTCCAGATTCAATGCTTAAAGGCCTAGATTTGGAAAAGTAGCTTGACATTTCTTTATCAACAATCTGCAGCATTTCTACCACACTCATAGAAAGAAATACGTTGAACAAGGTAAATAAAACATTATGTAACTATTCCAGTAAAGGGTAGTTTGTGTGCTATTTTATCAAGTCAAATTCCTAGAAAGTAATAATAACAATAATATTTAACAATCTTTGTGTGTATATTACACTAAGTTATGTACATTTATTTTGTTTTATCTTGAAAATAATAGGATACCACTACTATCTCTTTTTATAAATGGTGAGCAGTTTGTAAATATCTTTATTTCAACACAGGCGTCAGGGTGCAGAATCTGTCGTTTTCAATGTTTGTCCCCGCATGTGATGTCGGACTGAGATCAGCAGCCAAATGCTTAAATCCATGACACCATCAGGGCTCCAAAGTCAACAAATATTACTATAAAATGCCAGAAATCTTCATTACACAAAAATATTTTGTGAACAAAGGTCATCTTTTTCAACAGGGGATTTGCAGGAAATTAGGGAGAGAAGAAAAGGGAGAACATATTTCCTATGTGGCTGTTCTTGGGATTGTTGTTCTTGTTGTTAGTTGCCATCAAGTGTGCCCTGACCCATAGGAAATCCATGCACTACAAAACAAAGCATTCCATGGTCTTGTTCAATCCCCACAATTGTTCCTATGCCTGAGGCCATTGGTGCAGCCACGGTGTCAGTCCGGCTTGTTGAGGGACTTTCTCTTTTGAACTAGCACTACACTTCACCAGTCATGATGCCCTTCTCCAGGGACTGGTAATATGCCCAAAGTATGTAAGACCAAATATGGCCATTCTTGCCTCTAAGAAGCACTTAGTTTTCCCTTTTAGCAGTGCATGGTACTTTCAATGTTCTTTTCCAGCACCACAATTCAAATGTGTTTACTCATCTACAGTCTTCCTTATTCAATGGCCACTTTTCACATATATATAGTGTAATGGAAAATACCACAGCTTGGATCAGGCATACATTATTCCTCAAAGACACATCCTTGTACTAGAATACTCTAAAGAGGTCTTCTGCAGCCGATGGACAATCCAATGTAGCTTTGGATCTCTTTGACTGCTGCTTCCATGAGCATTGATTGTGAATCCAAGCAAGACAAAACCTTTGAAAATTTCAACTTTTTCTTGATTTATCACGATGTTAGCTATTGGTCCATTTGAGATAATTTTGGCCTTCCTTACATTGAGTTGTGATCCATACTGAAGCCTACAATCCTGGTCTTCATCAGCAAGTGCTTCAATTCCTCCTCAGTTTCAGCAAGCAAGGTTTTGTAATCTGCATAATGCAGTCTTAGTCATCCTAGTTAATAAAGCTGGCTGAATAGTAATAGGTTATCAGAACTTATTAATGTTAGTGCCACTAAAGTTGATATGAGAGGCCCCCCACCCCCCCCCAAAAAAAAACCCAAAACAAAATGAAACCAAAAAACCCAAAAGAACAAAAACAGGAAAAGGCTCTGCTTGGTGAAGCTTCCTTAGTGAACATTTTTTTTCCCACTAAGACAGCGTCTATTTAGTGCACTCAGTGGTGTCACCTAGAAAGGTTCTCTCTGATCACAGTGAACTTTCTGTAAAAAGTTTCGTTAAAACCTCACTTTTTGTGATGACTGATTTAAGAAAACAGTGTGTGGCTGTGAAATTTTGTTTTCTGCTCAGCGAAAAATGCCACAGAAACTGTTGTGATGTTGAACACAGCTGACAAGGACAGTGCTATGGGAAAAACTCAAGTCTATGAGTGTTTTTCTTGTTTCCAAAAGGTGAAATGTCAATCGATGACACACCTCATTCTGGATGTCCATCACCTTCCTGAACAGTCAGACGTGTCAACCAAGTCCTTGCACGTGTGCTCAAAGACCTACGACAAACCTTTGAGGAGATGGGGAACTTATATGGACTCACTTGCAGCTTGTTTCCACGAATTTTTAACCAAAGATTTTGGAATGAATAGGGTCACTACAAAATTTGTACCTCGGGTCCTGACTGATCAGGGAAAAGAGCATTGTGTGGAAACATGCTGTGCTTTGAAAGAACAGCTCCAAAGCGACACAGATTTTTTTGCCCCCAAGGTCATTACTGTTGCTGAAACATGGGGCTATTCTTATGGCCACCCCCCAAAGCAAACATCAGTCAAGCCAGTGGAAGATGGCACTATCACCTCCACCCCGCTAAAAAATTCAAATGAAATGAGAGATGGAGACAATGCTCATTTATATTATTGATGTGATGGGGATCATGCCTTTGGAGTTCATTCCAACAGGTCAGACTGTGAATCAAGCTTTGTATTTAGAAGTTCTGAAAAAATTGCATAATAGTTGCAACAGAAAGGCCTGATTTGTGGCAGACAGGGGACTGGTTTTTCACCAAGACAATGCACCTGCTCACGTAGTCATCTCAGTGAGCCATGTTTTGGCAAAAAACAGCATGTCTCCCATGCCCCACACACCTGACTCACTTGACCTCACTCCGTGTGACTTCATTTTGTTTCTGCAAATGAACAGGGGCATGAAAGGACAGCAATTTGATGATGTAGATAGTGGAAGAATAAAGATGAGTTTGAAAAATGTTTCCAAGAATGGAATTGCATATTTGACAGATGAATTACATTTAATGGAGAGTACTTTAAAGTCAATAAGATTGTTTTGTGAAAAAATTTAAATACATAGCTCTGAAAAGATTCTGGTATAATGGGGGTACACCCTCACATTTGACTGAGAGCATTCTAAAATGCACACTGCTTCTCAGATATTGAAGATATGAAAAAAAGTTTTCATTAATGAACTAGATTTTGGGAGGATCTTCTCAAATCCTGCAGGAAGAAGTACTGTAAAGTTGATGGAAATGCTCTTTACCTCTTACTTCCACCACCCCTCAACTTCCCCCTTCAGCTCTACACATTCCAGCCATTTACTTATGAGAGTTTAGAACTCACATCCCTGTCCTTGGTTTCCAACACTCAGGTCTCTTCATGCGTTATCAGTCTTGGTATAATATTGTTCAGAGGCATAATCTTTTCTAACTGCCAGTGGCCCCGTTTGCATCTGAAATAGACAGCAATGACTGCTCTCTCCAAAGAAAATATTCATATTTGAATATTTTTAAATATGCAAAGACCTAAAGACATAGAATTAGAAAGTCAAAAAGGAAGAATATTCTCAGAATATCTTAAATTTAAAGAACTAAGGGGGGTGCCAAGTTTTCGTTTAGACTAGTGAATGATGATACTATGGACAAAATAGTGAATGATGCAGAAAGAATCAATGAAGATGGAAATATTATAGACTCATTGTCCCCAAAAGTACTAATCAATATTCAACGATGTCAAGAGGTAGCACATGAGCTAGAACCAATGATACTGAAGGAAGATTCCAAGCTGCACTGAAGATATTACTGAAAAAAAATTGTTCTAGAATTGATGGGATACCAATGGAATTGTTTCAGTAGGCTTCCCAAGCACTTGAAGAACTCACTTATCTATGCCAAGAAATTTGGAACACAGCTACCCGACAAACTGACTGGAAGAGATCTATATTTTTACCCATTGCAAAGAAAGGCAACCCAACAGATAGAAGAATATCATTAACATCACATGAAAATAAAATTTTGCTAATAATCATCCAAAAATTTGCATCAGTAAGTTGACAGAGAGCTTCCGGAAGTTCAGACAGGATTCAGAAGAGAACATAGAATAAGTGATATTATTACTGATGTCAGATAGATCTTGACTGAATGCAGTGAATACCAGAAAAATGTTTACTTGTTTTTCATTATCTATGCAAAGGGATTTAACCTTTGGATGATAAAAAAAAATCTATGGGTAGCTCCGAAAAGAATGGGAATTTCAGAATAGAACCTGTACTTGGCTCAAGAGGAAGGTGTACAAACCGAACAAGGGACTACTGTGTGGTTTAAATCAAGAAAGGTGTGCATCAGGGTTGTAATCTCTCACCATATTTATTCAATCTGTGTGCTGAGGAAATAATGAGAGAAGCTGGTTTATATGAAGGATAATGTGGTGAAAGAATTCACTGAGATCCAGTGATTCCTACTCAGACTAACCCGACTGGACAGAGTAGAAATGCCCTTGGTGGTTTCAGAGACAGGAACTCCACAGGAGTAGAAAAGCTCACCTTTCTCCCAAGGAAAAAAGGTGGTTTCAACCTTCTGCCATTATGGTTAGCTGCTCAAGGTTCCAGTCGCTATCAAGACTGAAGAAGGCTTACTAACGACCTGCAAAATATAGATAACATAACCGTGTTTGCTGAAAGTGAAGAGGAATTTAAGGACTTGCCAAGGAAGATCAAGGATTGCAGCCTCCAGTATGGATTACAACTCAATGTAAAGAAACCCCAATCCTCACAACTAGACCATTAGGCAATAGTGTGATAAGCAGAGAAAAGGTTGAAGTGTCAAGTATTTCGTCTTGCTTGGATTCACTATTATTACTTATGGAAGCCTTGGGTAAATCTGCTACTTGAGGCCTTTTGAAAGGGTTGAAAATCAAGACTGTTCCTGTGAAGACTAAGTTACACCTGACCCAAGCCATGGTACTTTTATTCACCTCATAGGGATGTGAAAGCTGGACACTGAAGAAGGAAGACCAAGGAGCCCATGTATTTGAATTACAGTGCTGGGGAAGAATATTGAAAATATGATGACCCTGACAGAGGAGCAACCAAATCTATCACGCAGGATGTGCAGCAGAAGAGTCCTTAGAAGTAAGCATGGCTGCTCTTGTCTCACTTACTTTGGACATGTTATTAGGAGAGATCAGTCCAGGATCTGTCATCAGGCTTAGTAAATGTTGCTTAGTAAATAAAGCAGAGGGGCACTTCAAAAGAAGAAAATCCTTAAAGAGATGGATTGCCATAATGACAGCAACAAAGGCTCCAACAACAGCAATCGTGAGGATGGCCGAGGACTGGGTGGTGTTTCGATCTGTTGCACATCGGGTCACTAGGAACCTAATAACCCCACTATGAATTCCTGAATTGTGATGGAACATGAGGTAAGTGGCAGGCATTTCTCAACCCTTTCCTCCTTGGGAAAGTATGGGAATGTTGTGCTCTAAAAAGGTTTAAAATAAGACAAAAATGCTTTGCAAAATTATCTCCTCCTTTTCACTTTCTCAAATCTTTTCTTTGTTTGTTTTTACATATCTAATATAAGAAGGTTCAAAGACTCTGGCTAGGGTCCAGAACCTCTTTCAGAAAACATCATCTCTTCTGCTTCAGTGCCAGGGCACAATTTCCATTTTAATATCCTGTTATATTCATTTTCTTGGATAATTTGTGTACACATGCACAAAGACCAATCAATCAAGGTAAATGTATCATATTTCCATAGACCATTTTATACTATCCTTTTGGCAGTCAAAGTTACTCTCTATATCTTTTACCAACATCATAATTCAAATCTATGAATTCTTCTGTAATGCTCATTAATTTTCCAGCTTTAATATGTATATAAGGTGAATTCAAATACCATGTCTCACATTGAGTATACCTTTGTGTTCAAAGCAGCATACTTGTTATTGAATACTTTAAAGGGGTCTTGCGCAGTACATATTCCCAGTACAAAAGTCCTTTAATTTCTTGACTGTTGCCTTCCTGAGTATTGACTGTAAATCAGAGTCACTTGAAATCCTTGGCCACTGAATTTTTTATTCATTATGAGGGGCTTCTAGTCCAGTGTGAGGACGTTTGTTCGTTTTTCTCTTACAGTGAATTGTCATCAATCCTGAAGGCCGAAGCCTTTTTCAGTAGAAAGTAATTTAAAACATCTTTGTCTTTGTATTATCTGCATATTCATCTTCCTGGGTTATTTGCTCAGCATAGAGACTGGGTGATGTAACTGATGCACACTTCCCTTGATTTGAAACCATGTAAGGTCCCCTTGTTCTATTTAAACCATTGTCTCTTGATTTATGCACATGTTCTGCATGATCACAGCAAAGTGTTCTGGAACCCCCATTATACACATTGTTATTCATAGTCTGTTGGTTTTTTTTTTTAAAATGATCCACACATTCAATTGACTATACTTAGTCAATAACACAAGAAAACATATATCTGGTATCCTCTGCTACCAACCAAGACTGCCTAATGTCTGGAATGATATCCCTCATTCCACATCCTCTTCTGAGTCAAAAAGTAAAAATGACTAATAGTAATTTTTACTGTAACTAAAAATATTTACTATAACAGTAAACTGAAGATTTACTGAAGTACAATCTTCAACAAAATTATACTTGCATGCTATATTAATGTCATTAGATGCATTCTGCATTCTTTGGGGTTTTCTATCGGTGGAATAGGCACACATATGAATCTCATTGTTTAAGTTGGCTAGATAGCTCGTCCTTTAGGCTAGCGTATGGATTTGTTTGGCGCAGTCGTGTGAGGGTTTTCATTGTTGAATCAGCTTGTTGAAACATTTCAACATGTATTCCTTAAGTTTCTGTAGTCTTCATTTTCAAATATGTTTAGTGCAGCTTGGATTTCTTACTTCCATGCCATTGGATATTAATTATACACAACCTCTTGAAATGGTTGATTATCAACTAATTTGCTTTGGTAGAGTGAGTTTTCATCTCCCTTCAATCTTCTCTTGATGCTTCATGTACCACTCAATATTTGACCCATGGACTTCTTCAATATGCCAATGCTAGGCTTGAATTTCACCCATTGTCTGTCAGTTTCTTTACTGCGATGGCTTGTGTGCTGCTGTGATGTTGGAAGCTACATCACTGGTATTCCGTATGCCAGCAGGGTCACCCAACGTGCACAGGTTTTAGCGGAGCTTCTAGACTAAGAACAGACAAGAAGGGCTCAGCTCCCAACTTCTGAACGTGAAGCCGCTGAGCACCTTATTGGAAGCTTGGAAGCATGCTCAAATATAGAAAACCTAACCAAAGGAAACACAACATTGTCGCAGATACTGCTGCCAGGTGGGCCGCTCAAATCCAAGGCCACTAGAAATGTGACTGAAGAGGAGATGAGTTGTTGGAGGGGAATTGACCACTAAAACCTGTGGGAGTGGTGGAACCTTCAGGGTAATAATTTGCTGATGGGCACAACATGGGGTAAAGAGAAACAGCTTCAAAAATCTTCTAATGATTGGAACTTGGACTATGTGAAGTATGATTATAGGAAAAATGGAAGTGGTCAAAAATGAAATGAAGCCCATGATGATTGATATCCGAGGCATTGGTGAGCTGAAATGTACTGGTCTTGGCCATTTTAAATCTGAAAATCATGTGATTTACTACACAAGGAATAATAACACAATCAAGAGGAATGGCATGGCATTCATTTTCAGAAATAATTTTGCTAATTTTTATAATTATTGGTGTTGGAATAAAAAAGTTGAACTAAAGAGGAAGGGACAGCAGCTATAAATTGTGGACTTGGTGAGAGAAAAGAAGCTGTAGATCACATGACAGAATTTTGCAAAAGTAATGACTAGTTCGTAGCAAATATCTATTTTTGAAAACAAAAAAAGTCTATACACATGGATTTCCCCAGATGGGCTACACAGAAATAAAATAGACTATAGCTGGGGGAAGGCATGAGGGGGAAGCTCAATATCAGCAGCTAAAATCAGATCATGGGCTGACTTGTGGAACAGGCCAGCTATAGCTTACATGTAAGTTCAGTATAAAGCTGAAGAACATCAAAACAAGTTCACAGGAGGCAAAAATGACCTGGAGTCGATTCCATCTGAATTTCAAGAACATCTCTGGAACAGATTTGACACAGTGAACAGGAATGACAGAAGACTTAAGGAGCAGTGGGAAGACAAGAAGACGACACTATTCAAGAAGAGAGCAAAAGGTCATTGAAAAGACAGGAATGAAAGAAAAGGTCAACGTGGATGTCAGAAGAGACTCTGAAACCTGGTATTAATTGTAGAGTAGCTAAAGCAAATGGAAGAAAGAATGAAGGCATGCAGCTGTATAGAAAATTTCAAATGTCAGCTCAAGAAGAAAAAGCCAAATATTATAAAGAAATGTGCAAGGACCTAGAATTAGAAAGACACTACAGAATCACTGCACCAGAAGGAACTGTTCACAGTTCACCTTTCAGGAGTTAGTGTATGACAGGAACCAATGGTGCTCAAGAAGAAGTTCGAACTGTGCTGAATGCTTTAGCCAAAAACAAGGCTCCAGGAATTGATGGAAGACCCATTGAGTTGTTTCAGAAAGCTCAAGAATCACTCAAAAAAAGCACACACTCGTCTATGTCAGGAAATTTGGAAGACAGATTAATACTGGTGCCCATTCCAAAGAACGGTGACCCAGCAGAATGCTCAAACTATAGAATATCATTAATATCACATGCAATTAACATTTTACTTAAGGTCATCCAACAGCAGTAAGAGGAGCACATTGACAGGGAACTGCCAGAAGTTCAGGCTGGTTTCAGAAGGGGCCATGGAACAAGGGCTGTCATAGCTGATGTCAGGTGGATTTGGATTTGCAGTCGAGAATACCAGAAAGATGTTCACTTGCATTTCATTGACTCCGCAAAGGCCTGTGACTACGTGGACCATCATAAAGTGTGGGAAACCTTGAGATGAATAGGAATTCCAGAACACTTTACTGTGCTCATTCAGAACCATGAACACAACAGCATATTGCATGGTTCAAAATCAGCACAGGTGTTCATCATAGTTCTATTCTCTCACCATAGTAGTTCAATTTTTATACTGAACTGTGTTAGTTGCATAATCTAGTGTCAGCTTGAGGATTAAGAGTGAAGGAGTGGAGTCTAGGTTGTTAATCAGGATATGGCCAATGAGATCTCTGTGTGGGCATGGCCTTCCCCTAAGAATTCTGGGAAACCCAGTACTGTCTCCTTGGAGGCAGGAGACACTTCTCTCTCTCTGCCACTCCCTGAGAGACATTGCAGTTGACAAGACACATGGAACTACACTAGTGCCCTAAGTTAGAGAAGCTACATGGACCTACCCTGATGCAACCAGACCTCTGAACCCAGAGAAGCCATGTAGAGACCCCTGCCAGTGCTGAGATGCTTCCAATACCACTGGATCCAAAGACTTTCTACCCACTGGCCTGTGATCTTCTATATTCGGCATTGTTGCACGTATTTCATGAGTCTGAAGAGGACCTTATAAATTGGCATTTGACATATGGGCTAATATCAGACTTATGGAGTTGATCTGGACTGGGTTGGGATGTTTTCTCCATGTTCAATTGCTCTTGTACATAAATCTCTTTCTTGTACACATATGTGTGTCCATGGTTTTGTCTCTCTAGTCTACCCAGACCAACCCATGAACAAATCACTAGGTAAGGTGGACGATATGAAGAAGAGTGCAGCATTTGGGCAGGAGGAGGCTGCAGTATACAGACGACACAACCGTGCTTGCTGAAAGTGAGGAGGCATTGGAGCACCTGCTGAGGAAGATCAAGGATCCAGCCTTCGGTATGGATGACAACTCATTGATATGAAGGCACAACTTCTCACTACTGGAACAATAGTCAGCATCCTGATAAATGGAGAGACGTTTGAAATTCTCAAGGACTTTGTCTTCCTATGGTCCAAAATAAATGCTCATGGAAACCAAGAGATCAAATGTAGTCTGGCCTTAGGTAAATCTGCTGGACAAGACCTCTTTAGAACATTGATGAGCATAAATGTTTCCTTGAGGACTAAGGTGTGCCTGACCCAAGACCTGGTATTCTCCACTGCCAATTACGCATGTGAAAGTTGGCCATTGAATAAGGAAGACCATAGAAAAGTAGATGTATTTGACTTGAGGTGCTGGAGAACAATATTGAAAGCACCATGAACTACTACAAGGGAAATCTGATCTGTATTGGAAAGAGGGCCAGCATGCTCCTTAGAGGCAAGAACGGCCATATTTGGTCTCACATACTTTGGGAATATTCTTAGGAGTGACCAGTCCCTGGAGAAGTATATCATGTTTGGTAAAGTGGAGGGAGAGACAGCTCAAAAGAGGAAGGCCCTCAACAGGATGGATGGACACAGTGGATGTCTCAATGGGCTCAGCCACTGGAGCAATTGTGAGAATGGTACAGGCCTGAACAATGTTCCGTTCGCTTGTGCACCGAGTTGCTGTGAGATGGAGACAACTCGATGGCACCTAACGACAATGAGCGTGCATTTTCCTTCTGTCGTTCAGCTTGATATAGAATAGTCTTCCTTTTTCCTTTCTAAGCACAGTTCTACATTTAATTATAATACTTTATCTTCTCAAGATGGCTTTTCAAACTTTCTGTCAGCTTTTTTCTTATCGTTTTAATATTTGCTTTAGCTACTCTATGTCTGAGAACAAGTTTCACCGTTTCTTTTCATATTCACTTTAGCCTTTTCTTTCTTTCCTATCTTTTAAATGCGCTTTTCTTTATGTATGATGCTCTTGCTATCATACTACAAATACTCACGTCATTAGTACTCAATTAATCTAATCTGTTTTTGTGATGCTCTCTAAATTATGATCGAGGTTGTATTTTGGACCTAGTGGTCTTGTTTTAAATATCCTCAAACTCAATATGAAATTACATACAAGTAATAAGTGGACTGTCCCAAAATCAGCCCCTGGCCTCCTTATGCTGAGCTGCTCCACTATCTCCTTCCACAGATGTAGTCAACTGAATTCCTGTGTGTTCCACCTGGTGAGGTCCACATGCATGACTGCCTGGTAGATTGTTGAAAAATGTATTTTCAATGAAGAAATCACTAGTCTTCAAACTTCTATAATACAATTTCTAGGTTTTTGGTAACTTTAAAAATGTGGCTAAAAGAAAATTATAAATAGCATATGTGGCTTACATTGTATTTCTGTAGTGTTCCTATTGCCAAATTCCGCTCTAGAGTCAGACCATATGGGCTGCTGGACCTTTGGAAATAATGTCAGTTTTTTTTGTATCGGTGTTGCAGAGAATTATTTGATATTCATCTTCTAACAGTAGTCTGTGAGATCCCCCCCAAATGCAAGGTGAGGAACTCTAATGTGTGATTGGTTGGTTCAGCCTTCCCACACAGACATCAGTCTCCATTGGATGTGAAATTATTCCTATTATAAGCACAAAGGGGATCTTATCACCATCAAGAAAGAGGATCCATATAATAGGTTCAATAGGGGCAATGTTCTACATCAAACATTGGTGAGCAATGACTGGGGCCTTAAAAGCTAATGAACTGCCCTTTAAGGTGAACTCCGGATTTCTTGGCTGAATCTCCTTGATCCAGGACACAAGGGTTTGTGGCACTAGAGATGTGCAGGAGCAAAGGCAGGAAACTCGGTTACCACCCACACGTGGCACCGTGGCACCGTGGCAGACTTCCTCACTCACAGAGCAGGGCACGCTGCACGCTCCCACGCAAGAGGCTTGCTGGCCGGAGTGCAGAGCCCCGGTACTTCATCACTAGGGCAGCTGGCCTGAGGCTTCCTTAAGGTGGAGTGGGGTGCCTTTTGGATATCTGTTGGTCCTGCTGAGAGAGCTCTGATCCATTGCCCAACTGCGCAGAATTCAAGGATCGAGTGGCTGAGAGGCCCGGACCAAAGAGGAATGGCTGCTGGAATGGCTGAGAAAACGGGCTCTTGTTCAAGAAACTTCCCCCTGATCATTTCTAATTTCAACTGTAACTGGTTAGTTTCTCGAATAGGGACCATACATTTGAAAAGAATAGCTTTCAAATACAAAGGAGGTATTTGGGGAAAGAACTTTTCAAGTGGTAGTGTAAGGTGCTCAAAACGCCATCTTCCTTGTGGGGGTAGGGGATAAAATAACTATTTAATCTCAGCTATCATTATTATCGTTAAATTTATCAACAACAACCATCGAAAAACTTGTCCTAAATGTATGTTGTAGTTTCCACCTGATGCCGTAACAATGATAACAAACTTAGTGATGTAAACAATTCCATATAAAAATATTGTTATAGTACTTGGAGGTAAGATGGATTACTTTTTTTTCCCCCAGATACTCAAGGGGAAATTTTATTTTGTTTGTTTGGGGGCTCTTGCTTTCCTCCACTGATGGCCTCGTTCCATGTTCTCTAATTAAATGAACAAATAAACAAATGTACACGCCACCACCTCTATACGGAGGCATCAGTGTCTAGCGTGACTACAGTACAGTGCCTAAAATGTCCAACTTCTAATAATAAATAACCACACACTTAAGAAATATGAAAGCATGAATATTCAGTGGAAAAACAAGAGGCAATCAGCGTTGCCTTTGAAGAGGTCCAGGTGTGGAGTTAGGAGATAAAGACCTTAAATTAACTACTATAATTTGTGAAAAAGAAAATAAAGCAGCTCAGTTTAGAAACAAGTGCTTGGGTGAAAGTGGACAGTAATGGATTTCTTACCAAGGCTTTGGAGTAAGGGATCATCTGAATTTTCCATACTGTCCTCATCCAACTGAAATTGGCCTTTAGATATAATGAGAGATTCAGGGGATGTGGTATTAAAAAAACATATTACTGAATTCACTTATCCTCTAAGGTTTGCAAATTATGAGTTCAAAATTACAGTGCCTAGGGAACAACTGATTATCATTGTACTTATACCACCCTTAAATAATATTTAAAACAATGTTATTCTAAATACATTTAACTGGTACAAATCATTCTGCTATAAAAACTCTTTTAGGTCATTGAGAAAACGAATGTCATAAATTTCAGGCTTTCGCAATTTTTTTACTATCCTATGTAATTATCTCATCAACCATTATTTTATCAGCCATTTACAAGTTTTTTCAGTGGCGGGTTTATGTATATTCCCTAATTTGTTTTCTTCATGTTTCATGTTCTTTTTCTTTTTTTTTCCTTTCATGTTCTTTTTCATCTGGTAATACGCTACGCTGAAAGCTTTGACACATTCTAGTAGTATTCATCAAAGTATAGATGGCTTATTTTTTCTCATTTGTCATCTTTCATGTTTTTGTGTGTTTTTATTGAATTTTGGCTTGAAATACTCCTTTCAGTGTTCTCTAACTAGAAACACTATTTTGTTGCCAACAGTGCTTAGTAAGCCATCCTCTTTTTTCTAATAATAAGGTATTACATTCATCAAATCATTTCTGACATTATACAAGTTAAACGCATACTCGCTTTTTGTTCATTTTGAAAACAGTATGTTAAAACAAACGAGTACTGTAGAAGCCCATGATCTGAATCACTTTAATAAAAATAGGTGATCAAACTGAAGGCGAAGCATAAGCCTAACTCCTGATGCTTAGTAATTAGGCAGAATTGGTGATTCCAGGAAAAGTGAATTTTCATGTATACCTTTTCAGAAATGCAGAAACAGAAGTGAGGAAAGAGAAGAGAGGTGGAAAGCCCCTGGCAGGTCGGGGGTGTAATTCATCCTACCGCAACACAAACCGAGGTAACAAGTGCTCATTTTGCCACAGGTTTCCGCACCTGCCAATGAGTATATGAGTTTGGTGAGGCAGTCATAAAAAATTCAGAAGCATTATATCCAACTATCTTTAGGCATCGGTGATTAAATCTGTTAACTGCATAAAGATGTTCAGATTCCATCAGAGAAAAACGCCCGCAGACTTTTTAAAAGAGTTTATTTTCCTGATAAATTACTTATTAATCACAGTATTTAGGAATCTAGCTCTAGACACCTTCTGAAACATTTCAGGAGCACAATGGGGCATACTGATCATGACTACTTGCTTGTGGTTCGGAGCACACACTCTGGGGCCAGACTGTGAGAGTCCGAATAGCAGCTGCCAGGGGACGTTGCATAACACTCTTGTATCTCAGTTTTCTTACGTTTTTAACTGTCCATATTTCATAGTAATATTGCCAGTTGAAAGTTTTAATGTATGCAAGAAATGTAGGACAGTCCCTGATCATAGTAAGTATGAAAATATGTTATTTACTTTTCTATCATTGAATCTCATTCATTTAACCAATAGGCACCAATTTCCCAAATGCTAGCTTATATGAAGGCACTGGCAGTAGAGAAAAAAAAAAAAAGGAATACCATGTACTACAAATGCCTTTAACGTTGGCTTGTAAGAGTCTTGGTTAGGTAATAAGTTTTGACCCAGTTTTGTCCGCCTAAAACACTTTCTCAGCCTGAAATTTCACCATTAACTATAAATGATTAATCACATACTGTGCTAATTGAAACGGATGTCTTCTGAGAGGACCTGATGACATTATTTTGTGATAGACAACAGATTTTGTGGTAGACAACAGAAAGGCCATGGATAGCAATATTTTGAAACAATATTCAGCCATTACAGTGGTGTCATAATACTGTAAAGTTGAGCCCAGAGGCACTTTTAGGACTGAAGGATAGATTTCCCTAGGTGACAAGTGGTCAAGTTCCTTTTACAAGAATTCACCGAGCTGAGAACGTTGCCTCCCGGAAGTGATACCCATTCCCCTTCCTCATGACTGGTTAGCCTGGAGGTTTCAAAGCCCGCATCCGAAGAACTCCGAGCAGGTGTCTGAGTGTAGTTTGTCCCATCTGCGATGACCTCACCAGTGTCTTCGCTCACGGGCCGCCCATCGTGTATTCTTCTCAAGAGACAAATGTCAATTGCGAAAGCAGTTCTTAATAAACTTCCCTCATACCAGTCACTATTCATGGGGAACTCAATTTACTCCTAATACCAACTGTCTGTCCTTGGTCCAATGGGCTTTGGGAATTGAATTAGACTTCATAACATTGAGGGGATGTTGAGGGTTGACAGCCTTCGACACAGAGTTGGGTTTGACTCCTTGCCCTACTAATTACTCTATCACTTTGGGACAATTACTAATCCTCTGTATGTCATAATTTTCTCATATTTTAGTGAGAAGAATAATAGCTCTTCTTCAAGGAGTTGTTGTGAGGACCAATGTGAAGCAATCAATGAAAATAATTAAGTTATGGTTTATATGGCGATGGTAAGATCTCAGTCCATATTGCATTTTTATTGTAGAAGGAGCCCAAACATCTAAAAGATCCCATGTAGCATTTATTTCTGAGGTTTGATCCAGATAGGATAGGAAAATAGCTATTGTCGGGGAACTTACAATTCATATTGGACAATCTTGCTAAGACCTTTGTTTTTCCATTTTTTATGTTGTGACTGTTCTCAGGTGTTATGAAGTCAGTTCTGATTGGTAATGACCCCAGGTGGCATGCCTAGGTCATTTTTTATAAGAGAAGAGCTCCATCCCTCTTGCCCACAGAACACGGCGTGAGACTGAAGGACAGCACCGTCGGGACTCTTTTCTTTAGGTGATGCCTTTTACGTCACAATCTCCTTTCCACATATTCATAGCTCATCTGTGATGACATAAAATACAAATATACATGTTTTGGCACTTTTTAAGATTTTTAAAAGAAAACTTTTTTTCATGTTTGCAAAGTATCCTATTCGTTTCTACAACAAAGTGCAGTCACTCTGGCTTCCTGTTGTCCCTCCTTCTTTCTGCTGTGTTGTTTGTGCATGTGTGTGGTTTGTGTGCATTGGAGCTTTCAAAGTAAGTATGAGTCTAAATCCAAGTCTCTTCATTCTTTATCATTGGCAACAGGCAAGAGGAATAGCCCTTGGGAAAAATATACGTACATTTCTCATAATATCTTGTCTTTTCTATCTGTGGATATATAAATCAATTTGTAGAGTCTGCATTAGTCAATGTTCCAGCAGAATGAAAAGACCTTAATGAAGGATTACTTGCAGAGGCTAGATCGGCTAGTAGTTCAATACACACCTTTTTTAACACAGCTAAACTTTTCTAAAAGGCCCAAGGAATCTCATCTACATGGATTTGAATAATAATTAGAAATGGGGCCAGCCAGAAAAATGGGATAAGAAGAAAGCAACTATGTATGTAAACATGGGGGGTCTCTTGTTTTTCCTGTGCCCCCAGTTAAAGTGTCTCACATTCATGTTAATATGACCAAAGCACAACGTTTTATTCACCAGAGATGTTCATGTCTAGAGAAATGAAGCTGTTTTTATACATTTATCCATGTAACTCCAACTTAATCCTGCACACATTTTTCATGTATGGATAGCCTCAGAAACTGAAGATAGAAAAACAGTTGAGGTAGTCTGGAGAATTACTGTGGGCTTCTTTCCAGATCATGCAATTACATGAATATTTCAATAAAGCAAGTAGAATGATCTTTTTGGTTAACTAGAACATGTTGAAGTTATATTTATATTCTACAGTAGTGTAATATCATTATAAAAAGCTTGAAATATTGTCAGACTTATTGACATGTGATACAGAGACATATGTGCAATACACAGTGAGGATATTTTATTTGAAAAATGACAGCAATAGACTTGGTCAATGCGGGGTTGTCACAAACCTTCATGTTGTAATAAAGGCAACATCTGTGAAATGTGCTACAAATTACAGAGACAAACTACTTTTCACTTTTGCAATGTTATCACTTATTTGTACCTCTTCACAAAGACAGTGCAATATATTAATGTACAAATGTTCATCTAAAGGGCTTTTATACATCTGGTGAACATAATGTCCTTTAAAGATGTTTACCTTATAATTTAAATTAATCATATAGTTAATTACAGGGTCAGACAGTAGTGAATACAAATTTCTTAAAACACACGAGTTCATACTTTTCAAACAGAGCCTACCCCTCAGTGATTCTTTTACAAAGCAGATGCAAGACTAACTGAGTTGCTGCTATTTATATATATGTATATACACACACACACACACACATATATATATCATAATATATATATAGTTTTTAAACAGTAGATGTAGGTGTGGATCTTTTCTATATTCACTATGATAATTGACAGGCCTGTTTTTCAATAAACTAGATTGAGATTACTTCATAATACAAAAAACCAATCTAGGCCCAAAGGGAAATAAAATTTAGATTAAGTATTATGGCAAAAAAGATTAGTCACGCCTCATTATTTTGCATTTCCTTTTTCTTTCAATTGCTCTTCTCTATCGACTGAGAGAGTATGGCAAACATCCATTCTGTCTTTGGCGCAGGAATTGACAGGTTGTATAGCGAGTAAGAGCACTAAGCCAGAATTACCAAAAAGACATATTCCAGAGATTCATTAAGAAAAAACAAGTGCTCAAATGGCGTTTTTGAATACAGATTCAATTATATTTCTTTTAAAATATTTTGGAAAAGCAACTGTTGCCTCCTTTTATTCATTTTTGTCTATGATCGCTTCTATTCAGCCAGTAAATCATATCTCACTTGAACAATATGGCAGCATAAGCTGAGAAGATGTTCCTAACTATGAGCACATGTAAAAAATAAATCCAATTGCCCTGGGAGTTGGAGAAGCCACATGGACCTATCTTGATGCAACCAGACCTCTGAAGCTGGAGAAGCCATGCAGAGACCCCTGCCAGTGCTGAGATGCTTACAGTGCCACTGGATCCAGAAGACTTCCAACCCACTGGCCTGTGGTCTTCCTGCATTCAGCACCATTGCATGTTTTTCTTGAGAAACAAATTCATGGACACTCTCATATGTATAGGAAAGAGATTTTATGTACAAGGGCAGTTGACTATTGAGAAAACATCCCAGCTCAGTCCAGATCAAATCCATAAGTCTGATATTAGCCCATATGTCTGGTACCAATCTATAAAGCCACCTTCAAATTTAAGTAGCATTTCCAGAATGTTCTACTGAGTATTGAGGAAAATGGACAATTTGGTTGGTAAAGAAAACACGTGGAACCAACTAGAGGGCACCTAATAACACATAAGAGCATATCATATGTATGCAACATATGAAATATTAAATGTTGGAGTAAAGCATATATGGACTACTGCCTTGAAGTCACACTAGGAATGCTATGTGGGCATCTTCATCCAGTTAGCGTTCTCTGCTTCAGCAAGAAGGTTCTTCCAAAATGATAATTGTTCTCTTTGACAGAGACTGGAGGACTCAAGTCAGCCAGCCCAAGGTGTCAATGCTCCTATGGGTGTATTGTCCTTGCACCATAGTCCATGTTTCATTAGACACACATCTGCATTTTGCATCCTTATTTTTGATCCACTGTTCATTCCCCAAACCTCCCCACATGTCACATGAATTCTGTATATATCTAAACTTACTGAGGGTCACGTAAAATGGTTGACTCTTGACGTTCTACTTACTTATCTAATATTCTGATCAGAGCCCTTCTTCTCTGTCTGCTCACTTGTGGCGCTCAGATGCTGAACTGATAATTCGATAGAACAAGGAAATAAATGGGCAGATTTACTTTAGCCGTAGATAAGTGTCCTTTGTTTTTGTGGATTTGTTTCACCCTGGATTTTGTAGGTATTGGATGGTTTGGTATAAAACATCATGATCTAAAGACAGCAGTCCCTAGGAAGGCAAAGGACATTTATAGAGATCTAAATATAGACACATGTGTACATATATTTATATATAAGGATAGGGAAAGAGATCTATGTATAAATATACCTTAAGCATTAAGGTAGCAGACTGACACTGGGCCTCTAAAGTATTCACTCACCACAAGAACACTTTGTCCAGTAACCTGGCATTCCGCGATGCTCACCTTCCTGAAGCAATTGCTGAAGACAAAATAGATGCATAAGCAAATGTGGTGAACAAAACTGATGGTGCCCAGCTATCAAAAAATAGTGTCTGGGGTCTTAAAGGCTTTAAGATAAACAAGCGGCCATCTAGCTGAGAAGCAACAAAGCCCACATGGAAGAAGCACACCAGCCTGTGTGATCATGAGTTGTCGATAGGACCAGGTATTAGGCATCCCAGACCCAGAACAAAAAAGCATACCAATATGAATGAGGGGAATTGCACAGTGGAGACCCAAAGCCTATCTGTAGACAATTGGACAGCCCCTTACAGAAAGGTCACAAAGATAAACCAGCCAGTCAGGATGCAGTATAGCACCTATGAAACATACAGCGTTAATGCTTTAAGGTCTTTAATTCTTCCCCCCACCCCCACCATCATGACCCCAGTTATACCTTACAAATCTGGCTAGATCAGAGCATGTACAAAGGTACAGATAAGAGCTGGAAACACAGGGAATCCAGGACAGATAAACCTCTCAGGACCAAAAATGAGAGCAGCAATACCAGGAGGGGAAGGGGAAGGTGAGGGGAGAAAGAGGGAACTGATCACAATGATATGGGTAACAGAAAAGTGTGTGAAGGGAGAAATCAGTCAGTAAGACATGAAATAGTAATTTATAAATTATCAAGGGTTCATGACAGAGAGGTTGGGGAAGGAGGGTGGAATGAGAAGCTGATACTAGGGATCAAGTAGAAAGAAAATATTTTGAGAATGATGATGGCAACATATTCACAAATGTGTTTCACACAATGGATGCCCATATGGGTTGTGATAAGAGCTTGTGAACCCTCAATGAAATGATTAAAACCAACAAACACATAAATAAAGGCAGAAACCTAAGGAGAGAACTGAGAAACTCAGTGTCCTTGACCTCATATTATTATTTTTGTTGAAAGGAAGTCACTCCTACTTGTTGTACCTTTCTTGGAAATTTTACCTTTGAGCTGCAATAGCGATGGTGAAGGTGGCTATCGGACGTTTTATTTGGAAATAAAAGTTCAAACTTATAAAAGAATGATGCTCACTGGAATTGTGCAGCAGAGCGCCTGGCAGCATCACCCAGACGCTCTGGGTCAAGTACAAAATCACTCTGCCTATAAAAGAAGTGATTTTTAAACTTACTTATATTGTTTTCATTGTGCTTTTCTCATTACAAAAATATTTCAAGTAGAAAATTCAAAAGGTACTGATAAGCAAAAAATGAATGAAAACCAAAGAAAGAAAAAGCACATGCACACATATAACACAGGTTGAAAATACCGAAAATCAATTTGCAGGAATATATATGTATTGGTCAACATGTTCAGATGTTGGAGACAAAAATTTCAACTCATATTAGGTTTAGGTCAGTCTTAAGAGACCAGTCTTTGGAAAAGGACACTATGCATGGTAAAGTAGAAGGTCAACAAAAAAGAGGAATCTACTCAAAGAGATGGACTGACAAAATGGCTAGAAAAAATGGACTTAAACCTAACAATTATGGGGATGGCTTGCGACATAGCCTCTGCTCCCACCAGAGCTCACAGCGGATCTCCCTGCAGAACTTCCCAGCTGGTGTGTGCTCCGTACACCTGGCCTCCAGACGGCCCGTGCAGCCTGCTCAGCCCTCAGCTGGTGAGCAGCTTGTGGCTCTCAGGCACCCCTTAATTAACTCATGACCCATAAGGTTCCCATGACTGCCTGTGCCCTAGCGGATATGTCAGCTGACTTGAGCATTGAGGGTCCAGGCTTGATGAAGACTGCTTGAGAGAAAGAATGATATAAACAGAGTCATGCAGAACCTGATCCCGAGTTGATATGAGTTAGAAAGAGAGAGAGACAGAGAGAGAACTTGAGACCTTGTGATACCTGGTTTACAGCCTCTTTTCCAAGTGAAATAAAAATCAGTTCATGCGATGTTGTATTAGGCCAAGTTGACCAGAGAAACAAATCCAGGGACACTCCTATATGTATAAGAAAGAGCTTTATACCAAAAAGTAATTGTATATTAAGAAACCATCCCAGCTGAACCCATACCAAGTCCATAAGGCTGATATTAGCCAATAAGTCCAATATTAGTCCATCGATTCCCATTCAGACTTGCTGCATGGAGTGCTAGAGAATGCAGGAAGATTGCAGGGCAGTGGGTGCAGACTCTTGTGGATCCAATAGCGGTGGAAGCACCTCAGTGCTTGCTCAGGTCTCCTCATGACCGCTCCATCTCCCTAAGTGTGGCTCTTCAACGGAAGGTGAAACAGGAAGAGGGGTGTCACAGGCCTCAGGAAGTCTCCCATGGCTTGTCAACAGGAAGGTAAAGGCAGACACAGAGAGGAAGTTCCCAGAATCCTCATGAGCAGACCACACCCACAAGGAGGCATCATCAGGTTGTTACCTGATTGATAGGCTGGACTCCACCCTTAAATTAATTTATCATGTTGACATGAAATTATGCAACCACTATATATGGGTTTGTCCTCAATGCAGTTATGGTTCATATGTTGTTACAAAATGTTTTTTGAGTGCAACCAGAGCACAAACAAGCATGTAGTATAGTAATAACTAAGGTGGTGGTTTCTCTATCATTAATAAACATCAATAACAGTTGCTATTCAGTCAATTCCAACTCGTAAGGACCTGAAGTGCATCTGAGTAGAATTGTATGCCTTCGTTTTCATTGGCTTAACTTTCAGAACTAGATCCAAGGCAATCCTGTATCGCTAATAGTTTTTATAGTAGTCAAGCATATTAACCAAATGAACCACTCAGAGATTCCCATGATAGAAGAGGTAAATGTTAATTTTTAAAATGATTATAAATCTTCAATTTTGAAACTAGAAGACATTAGACTAGATGAGATGACAATAGACAATACTTGAATAGGATGTTATAAAAGATGTAGGATATGGACTAGAACTATTTGTCCAAAGTATTTAACTGGTAGTAGAGGTAGTATTTCATTTCTGGCAAATCAAAACCCTTAGTCAATAATCAGTTTAAATGAAAAGAAACATAAAATGTAAGCCCTGGAAGAAAATACGTGTTTTCCTCTATGATTTATAATTTTCTATGACTAGAAGAATACAAAGAAATTAGAAGTCAGAATCCAAATTTTAGAGTTTTAGAGCCATTAAAATAATTTTAATCAATCAATAACTTCAAGTTCCAGAACATAATTATCTTCCTCTTTGTTACGTTCCCCTTGATCCTGCCCTACCAGGTCTCCCACACCCACCTCCCCACCAATTTGGATTGCTTGTTGTTCCCTTGTCCAGAACATAATTATCTTATGAAATGTTTGTTATTAACTTTTAAAACTGTATTACTTTTACTTCAACACTTCTTCCAATATTTTAAAAATAGATATTGCATACATTTTATAAATAACAATGAAATGTTTAAATTACATGTGTTTCCTCCTAAAGCTAGGGGGTAAAATTCTAGATATAAAATCAGATTATTGAGTTCCTTATTCAATAGTTTTTTCGAAGTAGTATGATTCTGTCTGCCTTTTATATTACCACCTAGTAACAGCTCTGGTTTTTGAAAAAGAGAGAGAAATATAATTTTATAATCATGGAATTTAAAAAATGAAAGGGACCCTGGAGATGAGCTAGTCTAGCTCTAAAGTGTTACAGCCCAGAGAGTAAGAACTACCCTAAGGGCATGCAGTTAGTTACCATTATTGGCATCCAGGCCCAAGTGTCTTAGCTTCTGCCTCTGTCTGCTATGTCAAATAATGCACTTTTCTGAAAAGTGAAAGAAAGTAAGGAGAGAGGAAACATCAAAAAGAAAAAAGCAATGGTGAATCTCTTTTATTAACTTACTAAAAATTACACCAATTTACAAGAAAATTTATAAAAGATCACACACTGTCTTTTATTCCCCAGAGAGAATTTGACAAATTAAATTAGTTTAAGGTAAGTCACTGTCAAAGTGATATAAATGGGTAGCTCATTCTTTAGATCCACATTGGAGTAATAAATATCTACAAATAATGAGTATTGTACCTTAGCACAAATTCTAACTTCAATTTGAAAAATATGTTCATATACCAAAGTGTTAAGTGACAGTCTGGTGGAGCAGTGGGTCATGCATTGGGCTGCTAAGGGCAAGGTCTGCAGTTCGAAACTACCAGCTCTCAAAGGGAGAAAATAAGGCTTTCTATTCCCATAAAGACTTATAGTCTTGGAAACCCACCATTTTGCTCTGTCTCACAGGATTGCTATGAGTAAGAATTAACTCAGAGGCAGTGAGTTTGAGATTTTTTTAAATCACTACAGCAGGTCCTTCTAGTCTACCTGACTCCAGGAGAAAAATATAACCATCTCATTCTTGTTCATTTGAAAAAGACAGATCTGAACTAACCCTGGAAGATGAAAAACCTAAACAGTTTACAGAAATCAGAATCTGAAATGTTTGACAAGGAAGAGAACAGATTGGCAGAGAGACTTGTTCCATGATTCAAGGGCATAATGGTACTCATGTTCCCCAACTGTGGCTGCATAGAGAAGAAGGATATCCCTGCAATCGCTCTGTAGAGAGATGCATGCCAGTTTATCCTCCCTTTTCTCCTCCAACTCCATCTTCGTCCCCTTCACCTTCTCTATCTCTTCCTCTGGCTTAGCTTTGGCCATAAGCTCAGGTCTTGTATACATGACACAGCTACACTTTATAACATAGAGCAAGACATCTATCTCACTACTCATGTTCGTAACATGCATAGTGCCATCACCTAATGCCCCCTCCTGAGGTGGTGGAAGAGCACAGTGTGAATGTTGAGAAGAAAAATTGTTTTCAAAAATACAAAATAGACCCCTGCAGCATCTCTCTCCAAAAAGAAGAAGAAGAATTATACATTAAAGGACAACAGTCACCCAGTGGATAAAATCAGAATAAACAAAAGTGAAGCAAATTTAGAATTGTTCACAATGTTCCATCATATTATGTTTTCACTAATAAATTTTAAGACAGATCAAAGCCATGTAATTTTCAGTTCATTCCAATTGTTACATTGGTTCTAAAGGAATTCCTTGAAACCTTGAGACAATTATTGCCCACCAATCATTATTATTCAAAATCAATTTGGTAATAAGTAATACTAACCAATATGCTAATACTAAACAATAATACTATTAATCTTTCTTGGAAAGATTTATAGCACAAATGAAACACTATATTTAATCTATTAGTCGCAATGTGTTTTCACAGTTAGATCTACAACAAATAAGCTTATATGCACAAGTGAGATAAGTAATTGATTTACCCAGCTAACTGAATTAAAGCTGTATTTTCTATGATTGTGGAATCTCTCACTAACTGGCATTGATGCTAACCCACAGTGAGTGACCCAAGAGGACAGGGTAGAAAGCCCTCATGAGTTTCAGAGACTGTAACTCCTTACAGAAGTAGAATGCCTCGCCTTTGTCCCGCAGAGCAGCGGGTGGTTTTGAACAAATAAGCTTATAGTAGTAGCTCAGGCTCAAAAGGCACACCACCAGGGCTCCTGTGATTGTGGAGTCTAGGGTGTTATTTTTTAGTGAACAATATAAATTCAGTGGAATAAAAACATATATATACACTCATGTAAAAGCAAACCAAGTTCATTGCCATCAAGTCGATGTTGACTCATAGTGACCCTATTGGACAGGGTACAACTTCCCTTGTGGGTTTCTAAGACTGTCATTTTACATGGGAGTAGAAAGCCTCATCTTTCTCCTGCAGAACAGCTGGTGGTTTGAACTTCTGATCTGTGATTAGCAAAGTCTAACCATCATGCCACCACAGCCCCTCTGTGTGCGCCTATATGTTAAGGTAAATCGAAAGTATTGCTATGAAGCACAGAAATCTTTATCATACAGAAATATCAAAAGATGAAAGTATTGTTAATCAGTAGCATATCCTCCACCTAGGTTTATATAACTCATAAGGTATAGTCACATCTCCCTACGCCTTCCTCAAATAGTCTGCATTCTGATTTACACCACATCAAAACAATTAATTTTGGCATGCTCCAGGGCTTCAAATCATATTTCCTTTCAATGTTATTTGTGTTTAGCAAACAAAAGTCCGAAGAAGCCAGATCAGGGATTCCCAAAGAAATTCTCACAGGAAAGGCCTTACTACCTTCTAAGGATGAGCAGG
>NW_022103902.1:2959776-2960780 GCF_000313985.2 Echinops telfairi | reverse complement strand
GTGATGCACCTTTTCTTTACATAAAACTCTCTTTTCTACATGGTCGCTGTGGATTTGTTTCTCCAAAGTACCTTAGCTAACACACAGACATTACTCACAATTGTGTGGCTTATTAAAACGTTAACGGTTACAAATGCTCAGGATACAGTTATTCAGACAGGATAGATTCTTCTCAGCTGTACCCAGATATAAGACTCCCTTGTCTTTGGCCTCTCAGCCACAGGTCCGCTGGGCTCTGCCCTGCGTGTGCAATGTTAAAAAGCTCTTTTTAACACTTCCAATCCAATAACTGCCCCAAGGGTCCTCCACTCGGCCAGAAACTTCAGCCAAAGGCACTCCGCTCTACTTGCTCAGAGAGCTGGGAAGTCACCGTTGTTTCATATCCTAGCTTTGGTTCTGCTTCTGCGTCTCCTCTGATATTGAAGTTGTCTCCTGGACTAAGGAGGTCCAGTGTGCAGGTATCTCAGGGTCCTGGATCTTCTATCTTACTAACAGTAAAATCCCCCACAACCTGTTTCTGAGATGGATCATGTTATACCTTGTAGGATAACAATCACAATAATTACTAGCAGCAATAACTCGTAGATGTAGCATATAACCCTCTCAAGATCTCACCCCACCTTCCTACTCAGACCCATCAGGAAAAAGTCATTTGATGGAAGTAACAAAGACAATGGGTAGAAGAGCCGCGTTAAATAATTCACTGTGCTGCAATGGTTTTTTATGTTGTTTATGTAGGGCGACATTCTCACAAACTTGTTGCAAAGCCTCAATGATATGGGAAGGTGCCTACCTGACCTTGGTTAAAAATTTAGCATCAGTCCTGGTCTCAAAATAGTGCTTTCCCACAGCATCATAATGACCCTTTGTGAAGGCACCATAGGAATTTAGAAAAGTAAATTACTGAGAGAACTTGTCTGCACCCATCCATTGACCATAGAGACATGCCCAAACACGTGTCTTGTGTGTGGAATATATAATTGTGTGGATATACAAACTGGAAC
>NW_022103902.1:2945924-2959301 GCF_000313985.2 Echinops telfairi | reverse complement strand
GCAAAAACCGCGATAGAGTGAAGCCGCGGAAGTCGAAGCGCGAAGTGGCGAGGGTTCACTGTATATATAATTATATTCTATTATATATAACTGTAAATACAGACAGCATATATATATGCTTTGTTCCCTGGATGATATAATAAACTCAACTGCTCACTAAAAGGTTATGAATGTGAGTCCATCCTGCTGCCCCACTGCGTGTGATCTATAGCACTTGAAATCTCTCTGGAGGACAGTTCTATCCTGTCACACATGGGCTTGCCATGAGTTGAGTTTGATGGTAACTGTTTTACCAAGACAAACTAAATCCACATTATCCCGATCATTCTGAGAGGTAACTGTGGAAAGTCCCATATACTTGCTCAAAACTCTCCTAAATCTTTGTGGAGGGACACTGACTATACAAACAGCATTCTCACACAGCAGTGAGCTCATAGGCACAGACACTGGCTCATAACACTAATGGAAATTGATGCCCTTCTTTGTTTGCTTCCCTTCATTGTGCTTATTTTCATTCCAAATATGATTCATTTAACTATCACGAAACCCGATTAAGAACATAGTGTTACTATTTTCCCCGCTGATTGACTACTGAGCTAGTCAAGCTACGTTACTTCTCTGACTATTGGACCTCTCACAGAGTATTAATGTGCTATTTCAAATTACAAATACTGTAACATCACAAATGAAACATTTTCTACAAATATTTAAGGTTCTGAGAAAATCTTCACCAAACCAAATTCACTGTTGCCAACTCCACCAACTAATAAAGACCCTATTAGTAGAATGATTCTCTTGGGTTTCCCAGGCTGTAAATCTTTACAGGAGCAGAAAGCCTTATTTTTCTTCCATGGAGTGGCGGGTGAGTTCAACCTGCTTACTTTGTGGTCAGCCTCCCATGCAGAACTCACTCTACCACCACATGTTATATTAAAAACACAGTACAAACTATGGAAATATATAGATAACAAGATAGACATACTTGCCTTTATGAGCATCTCCTTTTGCTCACCAGGAGTAATGTTGCTAATACTCGAAACCTTGCCAGGTGTTGCGGGCACTGTGGATGCAGCCCATTAGATTCCCACGTTAGGCCACAGAGTCCTAATGGAGAAGGCCAGTGGCCGGTCATTGTATTGCCTCATAGGGTTGGTCACTCAACTTGTAAGTTAAAGTGACTGCAATTGCTGAGAATTGGCGTGTTGTGACATTAAACAATGATTTAATGTCGCGTTTGCTATATTAAGCTCTTTCTTCTTGTTTGTATGTCTAATTATGACCGATATGCACCGTCTCATGATGCTATGTTGTTGTTTGGTTCCATCCAGTTGGTTCTGACTTGTAGCAACCCGATGCCCAACAGAACCAAACCGTACCCAGTCCTGCGCCATCCTGACAATTGTGCCTGTGCTTGAGCCTATTGCTGCAGCCGCTGTGGAAACTCCTCTCTTTCAGGGGCTTCCTCTTTGTGTGTTGCCCCTTGACTTCACCAAGAGGGTGCCCTTCTCCAGGAACTTTCCTCTCCTGGCAAGATGCTCACAGGGAGACAAAGTCTCTCCATCCTTGCATCTCAGGAGGATACTAGCCACACTTCTTCCAAGACTGATGGGCTTGTTCTTTTGGCAATCCATGATACTTTCAGTATTCTCGTAATCCACACTGAAGGCTCCCATCGTGATCTTCATCAGCAAGTGCTTCAGCTCCTCCTCCCTTTCAGATAGATAGCAAGGTTGTGTCACCTGCCCATCACAGGTTGTTAATAAGTTTTCCTCCAATCCCGATGCTGCCTTTTTCATCGTATAATTTAGCTTATCTGATGATTTTCTCAGCACACAGACTGAATAAGTATGGTGAGGGGACATGACCTTAATCCATACCTTACCTGGTTTTAAACCATGCAGTATTTTATTGTTCTACTCGCACAATTGGCTCTTGATCTCTGCACAAGTTGCACAGTGAAGGGTTCTGAAATTCTCATTGTTCTCAAGGGTAGCCGTAGTCTCTTGTGATCCACACAGTCAAATGCCTTGGCATAATCAATAAAGCACATGTCACATTTTATTTCATAGTAGATCTTGAAATGTCCTTTTTAACTATGAATGCTATGCTTTCCTCTTGAATTTAATTCCCTGCATGGTAAACCATATGACCGTTTGATTCAAAATGCCCAATGGCAGTCCATTTCTGCTTACTGATGCCTGGGATATCAATCTTCATGCATTTCATTTGTAATTTATCCAGGATGTTGACTTTGTACATTCTAAGTTCTAATTATTAGTTGATATTTGCAATTGTTTCTTCAAATTTTAACTTGTCCCAAAGGCTTTAGCCTATCTACATCATTATAGTCTACTCTACTTTAAGAAGACAACTCTCCCTCAGTCATATTTTGAGTTCATTCTGACCTATGGACCCATCTTCTGGCACTATCTCCTATACTTTTGAAACTACTCATGAGATTATCAGTATCTGACAATGTTCAGTTGCTATCCATAAGGTTTTCGGTGGCTAATTCCTCTAAAATGGACAGCCTATTCCTTATTTGTCATCTCCTTGAAGCACTGAAAAAACCAGTTCACTTTGGGTGACTTTGCTAGCATTTGAAAAACCAGTAACATAGCTTCCAGAATTATCGCAACCCCCAAGCCGCCCCAGTATAACTAACTGACAGTCAAGTGCCAGGCTGTCTGTGATAGGATAATCTTGCTCTCTGCGTAATTGGTTTTGCTTCTGTAGAGGACCCTAGCTAACACATACAACAATGGATATGAGGGTGGAGCACTGGGGCCTCTTACCATTTAGAGTCTCTAATTTAGAGGTCTCAGAGCCACTACAGTACTCAAGCACTTATATTTTTTAACACACAGGTAAACTTAGCATGTTTTATTTAAAGCACTGATATTGGTGGATGAGGAAAGCTCCCCACTTCTTAGCATAACATACTTTAGATGGATGTGGTGTGCTTGCCCTAGCTTTTGTTTAACCCTTAGAAAACAAACATGCTTTTCTTAAGGGTTATTTCTGATATTAAATTATAATATAAACTGGAGAGAATATGTGGTGATGAAGAAGAAAAGGAAACTGCATTTTCCATCGTATGTTCTTAAACCTCTGACCTGCTCTCTTTGAAGTTTGGTAACTCTCTTGCTAGATATGAATTACCAGTAGAAGAAAATGATGAATACCATTTATTCATACAACTAGATTAGTTATTCTATAGCTTCAGGAAAACATCTAGTTATTATCTTCAAGAAGTTGTTCCTCTTTTTCATTCTCGTCCTTGATTCTTACAACATTAACATCAACAGTCACACGATTTGAATCATATCAGTTCATTGAAGAGGATTCTAAATTCTTGTGGGAAAGAAAATATCTGTCTAAAATAACTAAGGGAAAAAAGTATACGAAGGCAGATTTTATTTTCTTGGTCTTATGTTTATGTGACTTTTATGTGCCACGTATGTACTTTGTAATGTGCAAAAACTAAAAAAAATGTTAAGAGATTTATTTTTCATAACATTTAATTAAAAGCAACATAATTTTCTTATAATAAAATTAGCCAGCACATAAGAAAATATCTCTATTTTTATTTTTAAAGAATTTTTATGCTGGAAGAAAATACCTAATAAATAATAGAATTTGATTTATAAATAATCATTAATAATATCCTCTAAAAGTATATTTTGAAGAACAGGATTGAACCTTTGACCCCTAAATCTATAATAAACATACCATTTTTCCTTAAACAATGCTTTTCTTGTTGATGTTGCTTGTTTGGCTAGCAGAGGATATAATAGATAGAACTATTGCTGAGATATGCCACCCTTAAACATGTGACCCTGTGAGTGTCTGGCAGATCACCTAAATTGACAGTATATCATTTTTTTAAATTCTAGTTATTTCTTATATGCTCTGTAGATTAGTGAGAATATTTGAACAAGATTCAAAGATTAATAAACTAAATTATTTAAATAATCTTAATAATGTAGATATTTTGCATTTCTAAATTCATACAAAATTCTTAGTGAATAGGTTTTGTTAAAAGTGAAAATACTGGGTTAAAATTCTGGACACATTATTTCCTTGAAAAAAATACCATACTATCCTGAAATAAGCTCATTATTTAAAGTCATGCAAGATATGTTCCTTAATTATTTCTACATTTTAATATCTCAGCACTTTCTCTTTTGTGTGCTATACTCTGCATATATTAGATATCTTAATATTATTTAAAGTACTTAGGATATTCTTGTTCAGATGATGGATATTTTTTATTATATGTGCCTTATATGGCTTTCCTCCTACAAGCTGAATTTTGGTAATTATTCAGGATTCTGCTCATAACTCATTCAAATTACCATATAGAGATGTCTCACAGATATCTTCTATGAACAGTTAATAAACCAAAATACTTTCTTTTGCTTTTGCCCTATATTCTCTATCTCAATATCCTGCTTTTAAATTTTAATAATAAACTGTCATCATGCAGGTTCCTTAAAATATACTCTGAAAATAATTTAAAATATGTAAAACTACCTAAATATACGAAATTACCTGTCACTAAAAACTGATAGCTATAGAACCAAAATTAAGATGGAAAAAATACAGTAATAAACAACATGGTTCTTGATAGAACAAAAACTTCCTCTTGATTCCTAAGTGGTAATATATGAGAGTAATACCTAAATAATAATTGAGCCCATCTGGTGATATTTATTTGGAATATCATTGGAAAATCCCAAGGTTGACTTAATTCCTAGCAATAAATGGACAACTTTGTTGTCATTATCTGTGACACATGGTCAGATAAGTTGTGTCAGTCAAGGGGCCGTGCACACAAAATTATTGTGAATGTGTGTAGTTTCAGGAGAACCTGAAGCAAGTCCTGGCAATTGTTTTAGGAATCTTTTATTTTGATTGAAGCGATATTAAGGGAAAGATAGAAGCATAAGATACTTACAAACTCCACTACACTTATTCTATAAAAGGCGAGTCAGTCAGAACATGAGCTCTTCTCAATTTATATATCATTCCTTTCTTTTTTTTATTTTTTCACCAGTATAGATGTCTCGTGGGTACACATTTTATTCATTTTGTTGAAGGTCCAGGGACAAACTCTGATCAATGTAACATGAAAGCATCTGGCTTCTTTACACAGAGTTGGGTGTAAGTAATAGATAAAATTCAAGAAGTGAACTTTCTTTCCAACAGGATATAGAAAGTTGTAGGAGAATGTCATGCTTTCCCTAAAAAGAAGAACAAGAAAAATTCAAAATGACCTAAAAATCATAGTTACCTTTGCTCCCAATAGAGACAATCAGCGATAACAAAAACTTGGCTTTCGTGAAGGCAAGTTTTTATATCTTCATGGTCGGATGAAATACATTCCTTTCAGATCATGGTACAATTTCCATGAAAATAGATAAGAAAACAAAGCAGCTCATAGCTTTAAAATCCAAGTGTCAGCTAGCATATCAATTGTTACATCTTGCCTCCTGAGATCCAAAGGCAGTGTTTATTCATTTTCACTAGCTCTCTCCAAAAGACTCACAAGAAACCTGAGAGTAGAACATGGGCTTGGGAAGAGGGCTCTCCTCGTGGCACCGGCATCGGAGGAGGTGCGTGTGTACTACTACCATACAGCCATGAAGATGTGCCCGCTTCACCGACACTTCTTAATAAGAAGACAACGTTTTAAGCTGATGGGACAAACGCAGGGAAGCCTTTTACCCACAGGGCTCATTCAAAGTTCCAAAACTTCTGGGGGAGAAAAAGAAGTAAAAATGTGTTTGCCTCTGGGAAATTGCTGAGGGATATTTCCAAACCCAAAACACAAGTAATTGTTCATTACTGCTGAAGTAGGATAAGGAAAAATTGTCTATCCCAAAGACAAAATTCATTTACTTATAAAAAGCAGAGATATGTCAATGACTCCCTCCACCCTCCATCCTTCTCAAAACACATGAAAAAGTTCCATTGCAAGGGAGAATAGGAACAGGAATATGGAGGAATTCCCACACCAAAGATAGAGTTAGATGTTGCTTACCTAAGCGTGAATCCCACCCAGAAGAACGAAGAAAACTGTTAGGTCTCTTGATCAGGAAATACCTTGGTCCTTAGCTTCCCATGAGAAAGAACCATGGTTTGTGATCCAAGTAGTTTTTTGATAAAGGATAGAAGCAGTTTCAGGAATTACACAGCCACCCTCGGGGTACTTCCCATGGGCACGTGGAATCCTGGGGCCAGGGGACAACCGCAGCCTGCCCCAGGAGCAGCTGGAAAAGAAGAGCGGTGGGCTTTGGATCCTGACTTTTCAGGGCCTCCACTGGGAGACGTGGTCGAAGATACTGGCTGATCCCATTGGCTGAATTATGCTCATCTGGCCCAGTTTGGGGTCCACCCAGGTGTACTGGCTTCCTGTCTCAAAGACCTGAATGTGTGAGCATGTCCTGTAGCCTTAAGCAGCTTCCACCTTCCTGTAAGGGGTGAGGGAGACTTTGGCATGGAGAGGGACAACCCCTAACTCTGCCTCTAGCTACTTAATAGAACTCCCTGGAACTACCAGGAGCCGAATCCTGAGGGACTCGCGACAGGTGAAGACAAATTCAGACAGAGTGACTCTCAGAAACTGTAATGGAAGCAGAGACCCCAGAAGAACTTGGCTCGTGCTGTTCCATTCTAGACCTAAAGCATCAGCAGCCTCACAGGAGGAGTTGGACAGTTCTGGTCACTAAAGGAAGGAGTCTTTTTGAGGAGGAGGTATGCATTGGCTTCTACCTGCAAGTTCAGCTGTTGGAACCCACCTGCAATTCCACTGGAGGGAGGTGAGGCTATATATTCCCCTAAAGAGTTACATGCTGGGAAGCTCATAAGGGTACTTCTACCCTGCTCTATAGGGGCACTATTAATTCCGTGACAGTGTGTGATTTTGTTTGTTGTCTGTTTTTTGAGACACTAAAGGAGAGAGCCCTAATGGGGCTGCCCAGGAGGTGTTGGAATGCTAAAGTAAAGTCAGTGTCTGAACCCCACCGGTGCATCCAGGGAAAGCACTACAGCCTGAGAAAGCGTTTATAGGGTTGCTATGGTCAAAATTGATGTCAGGGCGGTGAGTTTACTTTGGGTTTAGTCATTAAGATAATAGTGGAACCAACAAAACCCAAATCCAGCTCGGCTTGTTACTGGATTTCCTCAACTGTCCACATTAGAAGTCTGAAAAGAGAAGTGATGGGCCCAGATAGTAACACTATGTGTGCAATTTTCTCCTATTATTCTCCATGTGGATATGAAACTACATTAATAAAAGGAGGGAAATACAATTTTAATGTAAAGGGTAATTAACAGAACAAGATTGAGATTCTGGATATATCAGAGAGAATAGAAAGTGACTGATTAATAGGATAAACGATCCCATGGAAAAGGTAGACAGCATATATGGAAAGACGGAGAATTCATCATGGAGATGGAGACCATGAAATGCATATGTCTGTATAAGATCAGTAATGAGGCAATCCTCTGAGGAACTCATCAGCCAAGCTGAGGAAAATGGCAGTGAACTTGAAAATATGTAAACAGAAATTATCCAAGCTAACATGTAAAAATGAAATAAGACTTTAAAAATAAAAGCACACAGAATACTTAAGAGCTTAGAAAAATATGAAATTACCTACTATTTGTACATATTTAGAATTCTGAAAGAGATGAGAAAGAAAATAGGATACAAAAACTATTTGATAGAATAATAGCAGATACTGTTACAAAATTAATAAAACAAAATTAAAATCCCATAAAGGCAGAGAACCCAAGAAGGAAAATGAAAGGAATTCCTGACAGTTATTAGTCTAAGTACTGATAAGCAAAAATAAAGAAAGAATTTTGAAAACAACAAAGAAAAACAAAATATTACATTCAGAGGAGCAAAGAAAAGTCGAGAACTCTTCTCATTGAAACTATGCAAGACAAAGGACAATGGATAACATCATCACATACTGAAAGGAAGAAAAATAATAGTCAAGTAAAGTTTCCTACTCCCTTAAATTGTTTTTCAAAGGAGGATCATATAAAAGTTAATTAAAGTTAAATTTCACAGTCCAAAATCCTCACAAGGATTCAAAGTGACTGCATCTCTCAGACATTTCCTGGTTTCTTAAACATAAGTGTACCCGCTAACAAAGCAATTCTTTTCACTGCCATTTCTTCTAGAAAATCCAAAGCTCATTGCATATAAAACAATACATAAAGCTTTTGAAGCAGCTGGTTTTTGTGTGTGATAAACTAGAACAAAAACCAAATACCCGTAAATTAGTTAGTTGAATCTGATAAAACTACAAAGTATAATATTACTCAGTAATAAAAAGCAATAGTTTATTGATATAAAAGATGATGTCTTTGGGTCTCAATACATCATGCTGAATGCAAACATAACAATATTGAATGTATTATTCTATTAATAATATTCTTGAGATGATAAAAATGTAATGACAGAAAAGAGGTCAGTTTCTCTGAAGGGATGGACAATATCTGTGTCCTGGTGGTGGGGTTGATCAACAGGCCTCACAATAGTCCAGAGCAGGACAATCAGGCACACACTTGGCTGATGAGCCCTTCAAAAGAATTCTTCGCCACTGATGTTATACAAATATATCTGGAATTTATCTCCCCCAATTTGCATTTTCACAGTGTCCCCCTCCCCAGTGAGTTCTCTATCTTTCCATATATGCTGTTTAACTTTTCCACTGGAACGTCTCCCATCTTCTAATTCAATAGCCAACGCACATGCCTATGAGGCTATTGGAAATACCGTGACTTGGGCCAGGCATTACTTTGTCCTCAAAGTAGCATCCTTGCTGTTCAAACCTCTAAAAAAATACTTGTGCACATGGAATATTTTAATTATGGGTGGGATTACTAGGTTTTGTATCAACTTGGATGGATTTGGATTCTCTGTGGTTTATTTTCCTATGAACGCCTACTAATTCCTCATTAGCTGATCTGACATAATGTAATTGGCTTTATAAAGGGATTTGCTTTGAGCTACCCAGCATTACTGCAGTAGGAAACACTCCTACTCAGGTTCCAAGTCCTGATCCTATCAAAGGAAAGTACATTTCTTCAGGGGTATCAGCAGATTCCAATATGGGTGGATGCTATGGAAAAGCTTACTTGCTCTTTGTGAGTGCTGATCTTTCATCAGTCTTGTCACCATTCATTGCTTCAGACTTGAGTCAATAACCTGCCATGTTGCCTACCAATCTTGGCAGCGATCATTGGCCTACCATGTGATCCACCAACCATGGATTTATCCACGTCTGCAGCTACCAGCCTGTCAGCTTCCTGCTGGTCTTTGGTTCATCAGCCCACACAACTACACGATGAGTCAAGAGAAACCTGCAGCCTACTGTCTGAGCCATAGACTTGGCAATTGCCCAGACTTGAACTTACCTGCAACTCTATGAGTCATTTCCTTGATAAATGATAGATAGATGATGATAGATAGATAGATAGATAGATAGATAGATAGATGATAGATAGATAGATAGATAGATAGATAGATAGATAGATAGATAGATAGATGATAAGCATTATGTGTTTTGCTTCTGTAGAGAACTTTACCTAGGACAATGGGAACATGAATATTTTAGGTGTATCCTACAAACTGAACTGCAATGAAAAATATTTACAATTATAAATCTGAATATTCAACCTAAAAAAAGCAAACTGCAGAATTACCAAATAAAGTTTTCAAATGTATAAAAGAAACATATTTATTATTCTTCAGCCACACATATGCAGAAGTAATATGTAAGGAAACAGCAAAATAATAAACACCACATTTAGGATAAGACGTCTTAATGGGAAAGGGTGACTGGAATAAGATTGAGGAGGAGTAAGAGGGGACTTCAAGTATTATGGTGGGATTTTCTGTCTTTGTTGTTATTCCTTTATGTATTTCTTTCTTAAAAAAAAGGTATGTATATGTGTGTAAAGGGTATAACTATTAAGTGTTTTAAATAGCTTTAGTGAAGCACTATCTGCATATAATAAACTGTACTTATTTAAATTATGCTATTAAAAAACCCTTTATATATAAACAAACCAAACCAAATCATCACACACAATGTTTTTGAATCAATTCTGACTCATGGTGACTGAATATGTTACTAAATGGAATTGCTGCGTAGGATTTTTTTAACTGAAACCTCTTTTCCAGGGTGCTACTAGCTGGGGTCAACCTACAGCTTTAGAAAAGTAAACACAACAAAGTGTCATTGAATTCACTGGATGATGCATATGTGGGTTTGTTTGTTTGTTTGTTTCCCTCTGTGTGTGTGTAACCATCAACAACATAGTGATAATGGACACATGCATCACCCCCAGATGTGTCAACATCACCGTTGTACTCCACCAGTTTGTCCCTTCCCATTCAACTACTCTGTCCATTCCAAGACAACCATTGTTCCAATGTCACTATAGATTACTTTGAATTTTCTCGAGTTTTTATATAAATTGAACCATAAAACATGTGCATTTTTCCTGGCCTCCATCACTAAGGAGAATTATTTTCAGATGCATTCATCTTGTTACATTCTTCAGGGTATGGACATTTATATTGTATGCATTGAGTCCTTTAGTGATTCTAATTTACTAAGCACTCAACTAATAGACAAACATTCAAGCTTCAAACTCACTCAAAGGCACTTCTGAGAAAGGTCTGGCCATATGGTTTTAAGAGATTACAGCTTCACAACTTGGTGCAGCATTTCTACTCTGAAGGCACACCTTCAGCATCAATTGGAATTGACACGACAGGAATGGAATCAATAAAGGTTGAGATTAAAATGTAGTTTGAATTAATTTTTGTTTATGATACAAGGTATATATGATTATTTTATTTTCATACGTATATCTGCTATTTTCACCCCCATTTGCAACCAATAATAAAAATGAAAATAAAATCCTTGTTTTATCTTTGAATTGTTTTTTCACCCTTGTTATAAAGAATGGCTACAAAATCACTCAGCATATCTGAAACAAAGAACTCGAGAAAAATTTCAAGGCTTGAGTAACATTTTTGAAAGACTCTATGGGCAAAGTACTAAATAATGCTGACTTACTTCATTGCTTTTTAACTTGCCTAGTTACTCACTGCCACCGGGTTGATGCTGACCCATAGCAGGATAGACCTTCCCTTAGGGGTTTCCAAGACTGTAACCCTTCGTGTGAGCAGAAAGCGCCTTCTTTCTCCTGCAGAACGCCTGTGGTTTCCAACTGTTGATCTTGTAGGAAGCATGAAAGGAAGATGGAAAGAAAGCACAGAGTCACTGTACCAAAAAGAACTAATTGACCATCCACCATTTCAGGAGGTTGCACATGACCAAGAACCAATGTACTGAAGAAAGTAGTTCAAGCCGCACTGAAATCATTAGCCAAAAGCAGGGCTCCAGGAACTGATACAATACCCACTGAAATGTGTCAACAGGCTGATGAGCACTGGAAGAATTTATTTATCTGTGCTAAGACATTTGGAAGACAGTTTCTTGGTCATCTGACTGGAAAAGATGTTGTACCTATTGGGAATAAATGTGACTCAGCAGAATGCATGAACTATGGAATAAAATCATTGATATCACACACAGGTAAAATTTTGTTGAAGATCATCCAGCAATTGTTGCAGCACTACATTGACAGGGATCTGCCAGAAGTTCAGGTTGAATTCAAAAGAGGACATGGAACAGGGATATCTCTGCTAATGTCAGATGAACCTTGGCAGAAAGTAGAGAAGTCCAGAAAGATGTTTGCTTGCGTTTCATTGATTACACTGAAGCATTTGACTTTGTGGATTATAACAAACTATTGATAGCCTTGAGAAGAACGGGAATTCCAGAACACTTAATTGTGCTCATGCAGAATTGTACATGGATTAAGAGGCAGTTGTGCAAATGGAATAAGGGAATACTGTATGGTTTAATATCAGAAAACGTGCATCCTGCTTGGGCAGTGTTTTATTCTGTTGTGAATAGGGTCATTATGAGTGTAACTCCTCAGATAGCACCCCAATACAACAACAATAAATTTTCAATTCTTATATGGCTCTATTTCTGGATTTTCTCTTTTTTTAAATATTTGTCTATATTTATGATAATGACACAAATGTATCATGGTAGCTTTGTAGTAAATTTCAAAGTTAGGTAATATAAACACCCCAAATTCTGTTTTTTGAAATGTGCTTGAACTTTTCATAAGGAGCCCTAGTGATGCAATGGTGCAGGTGTTGTACAGCTAACTGCAAGTTTGGCAGTTCAAATTCACCAGCTATAGCATGGGTGAGAGTTGTGATGCCGTAAATATTTACAGTTTTGAAATTCTAGGGGGCAGATCTACTCTTCCTTATGAGTTGGAATTGGCTCAATGGAATTCTATTTCATTTTGAGTTTGTCTAGCATAGATCCTTTGGGTTTCTATATTAACTTATGATTGAATTTATACATTATTTGAAATAATAGATTTATAAACTGATGCATACAACCAATGAACATGGTATAGCATTCTATATATTTAGGTTATATGCAAGAAAACTTATTTGATTTACTTCCCCTTTTGAGGGAAAAGAAAAATAAATATTACCCTCCAGACAATAAATATTATTATGTTTTTACTATTGTACAATTACCTCTATGATAGTTATATAATCTGTTGTCATTTTGAGATGAGTAGGACTGAATGGGGTGGAGTTTAGCCTATCAATCAGGTTGCATCCTGATGACCTCATTGGGAGGTGCTAAAGAGATAAATAGCTGGGAGACATTGCAGCTAACTAGACACATGCAGCAACGTTAATGACTTGAGCTGGAGGAGCCACGTGGAGACCTCAGCCAATGCTGAGGTGCTTATAATGCCACTGGCTCCACAGTACTTCCCACCCACTGGCCTGTGATCTTCCTGCATTCATCATCATTGCATGTGTTTCTTGAGTCTGAAGGGGACATAGATTGGTATCAGACATATGGGCTAATTTCGAACTTATGGCCTTGATCTGGATTAGGCTGGGATGTTTTCTCAATTTTCAATTGTTCTTATATATAAAGCTATTTCTTATACACATACAAGTATCTATAAATTTTGTTTCTCTAGTCTACCCAGACTAACATAACTACACTTCTGGATTTTTCCAGAACTCCCCAGTTGGTGGTGACTTGCTTTGGGAAACATTGATTTAGGTCTTTGTTAATTTCCATCAATAATATGCTGTAGTTATTATTATATATGTCATGCATATCTATTCACAGATGCATCTGTAAGTACACAAAATATCTGGTGTGACAACAGCAATATTGCTATTAGGAATAATTATTCACCATCATTGAAGCACTGAATAACCCC
>NW_022103902.1:2938698-2945463 GCF_000313985.2 Echinops telfairi | reverse complement strand
CCCAATATGGCCGTCTTTCTGTACTTTTTATCCTGGTAACAATATGCAGTTGATGAGGGTTTTGTGGATCTCCACCATATTTTTCATGATCTGCTGGTGAAGGCTGAAACACTGTATGTGGAATTCTTGATCTGGTAAATTTGTGGCGAATCCACTCTGTGCAAATGAGCGACTCCACACCTTTTGTCGCAGGCTGTGGACTGCCCAGGGGTCTCTGAATGACCGAGCGCAGAATCCCGGCCATTGCGTTTGGTGATTCCTCTCTCAAGGCTGCTGTTTCCAGTCGCGGTGAGGCCAGGTACCGACTGCTGCAGGAGAAGCCCCCAACAGTTTTGGCATACAATTCACATACATACAATTCAGCAGTTCAATCACATCACATTTCCTTCATGTTTGTAGTCATCCTGATCAGTTCCACATTTCCCTCCAACCTCCCCTGCCATATCCCCAAGGAATCCTTAATCCAGTTACTGTCTCTACTGGATTTCATATACAGAATAAAACATTTAAAAGGAAAAGAAAATCTGGAAACAATAACAAAGGAAATCAGATAAAAACCTGAATTGGAAAACTAAGCAGAATATATTTTAAAAATAAAACAAATTTGCATGGATCAAAAGGAAGATCAAATGATAGGGTGCTAAATTTTAACTTAATAGCATCTGCAACAATCCACTTTCCAATGCATTGTGCATGATTGCAAGGCTGCTCATGTTTCTGGTCCATGGTCAAAGTGGATTCACCAGGCTCTTAATCCATGCGTATCACCCCCTCATTTTTTAAACACTTAAAGAGCTGTAAAACGCATCAAAGGGAGAATAAACGATAAAATACTACATTTTTACCTAACTATATCTGCCATTATCAACTTTACAATGATCTCTGTCTGTTATCAGGTATATCCGCATCCTTCAACTGTAATCAGAGGTTTTCTGGAGCCTTAATCCATGTGTAGATCTGGAAAATGGATTTTGGGCTTCCACTATCATACATATCCTTCTGCAAACCACATGTTCACAAGTTAAGCTCTGATTCCTCCTTTAGATTTGGGTTATATTACTTACAATCCTTGGATCACACAGGTTGGTGTGCTTCTTCCATGTGGACTTAGTTGATGTCTCACTTAGATGGATACTTGCTTGAAAACAAACCTTTAAAACCATAGGCACTTTTATTTCTGAAAGTTGGGCATCAACTAATTTCTTCACCACACTTTGCTATAGCACCCTTATTTTCAGTGATTTCTTTATGAGAAGCAGCATCAAGCAGGGCCATGCCAGAAGAACTAATTGTTCCTAGATTGTGACGAGAATTAAGTGTCAATACAAAATCCATTCACACACCCCTGATTTATGTTTGCCTTTGATGTCACCAAAGAGACATCATTGTCATTTTATATTAGAGAACATTATCAGTCATCCCTCTGTGACATCACTTCCACTGCCTTCAAATCAATGCTGACTCACAGCAACTCAATAGTGCAGAGTAGGCATGCTCGTGTGAATCTCCAAACCTGCACATCTTCACAGGAGTAGAAAGCCTCATCCTTGCCCTGTATAGGTGGCTGGTGGACACTTCTGACTTTGAGTTTAGCAGAGCCATGAGTAACCACTGCGCATTGCTAGTTTCTTTAGTTTAGCCAATAGTACAGAATTTAAAGGAAATTATGCAAATATAGGCTAGCTACCTACGAACCACAATCCATGAATTGGTGACTTCTGGGTTTCTGAAGCTGTAAATATTTAGAGACACAGAGATCATTATCCTTCTTCTCCAGAGCCTTTGGTAAAGTTAAACGTGGGAATTTGCTGTTGGCATCTCAATTCACTATGCTACCAGGACTCTTTGAGGTAGCAAATACTAGCTGATGACTTGAAAAATGATGTTTTACTTCTCCGTTTTTTACCTCTTTCAAGAAGAGTGAATCCTGTTACGATTACTCTAAATTTCTTTGGAGAAGTTGAGAATAGGTTTTCAAAACTGGAAAGAGTGAATGACTATTTCTACTCTATTCCTATATGTTTATGTACCTTTTTACAAATTATAAGTTATTTTTAAATGTCATAAGAAGATTCCATCAGGAGACAGACTTTTGATAATCAAGTGTAAGGTTTAGCAGTTGGTAGGAATAATGAACTAAGAATCATCAAAACAACATCATGTTGTCATTATTTAGTAACTGATGGCATCGTGACAGCCTCTCAGACACTGGAAGATATGAATATTCATTCCGATTATTTTAAATCATATTGTGACATCAGAATGAAGCTTCAAGGGTATACTGTTTCCCGTCTTTTACTTCAGGGCAGACAGTAATGTCAAAACATTACCATATTGTGATAGGAAGATCACTTTCTTCTTTTTCCCTTTCAAATTATTATCAAGTTTTTGGAATGGTCTGTAGTCATCACACTTATGCTTTGGATTTTGAACCTGTGAACAGAATATTAGCATGAATACTAATGAAATCAATAAACGTTCAGCATGTTCAGAAGCTGTTAGATTGGACTTAACACTAAGGTTACAAAAATTCTTTCATTAACAAAATTCATCCTAAGAGTATTGGAACAAGATTCAAAGAGTTGTCTTTTTGTGGGTGGTTCTGCATTTCCTCTTTAGGAGCAGTTATGAAAAGGCCCATAGCGTCATGGTTCACACTCTCTTCTATCCATCTTTCTACCTCTTCCTTTCTCCACTAGATTATCTGAGCAGACTCAATTTAAAAACGGGGCTCATATTCAGGAGCAGCTGGAAGCCGGGGAAGTAGAACAACAGCAGGAGAAGTGGAAATGAAATCTGAGGCTGATGTGAGTGATGCAATGACCGATGAAGGTGCTCTAAGGCATGAAAGCTACCTGTCTTTGGGGCTGGAAAAGGGAAGATAGCAGATTCTCCTTTAGATTCTCCAGATGGGACATAGGCTGGCCAAAAAATTAATTTCAGCTCAGAGATTAATTTTAGATCTTTGACCTCCATAATTATAAGTTAATAAGCTTATTAAGCCAGTAAATTCATGTTGAGCTCTGACAGCAGCAATAGGAAACTAATTTACTTTCTAATGAGACATTATTTGTACCCTGACTTACAGTTATTAGTTTATTATTTTCTGTAGCAAAATATAATATCTTTGAGGTCAGTTTTTTGCCATATTAGTTATATTCATAGTTCTAATTGCCATGATGTTTAACATAATGCCTTTGATTATGTTGGTACTCAATAGAAAACTTAATTTGATCACCAATAAATCCATGCAGAGGAAGCTCATCAATAAAATTAATACCAATTTTAGCAAAAGAACGATTCAGTGATAAAGAAAGTATTCAATATTATAAGAAAGTAATGATAGATCCTGACTTTCCAATATTTTCTGAGCTCATCTTCCTTCTATTTCAGCTTTCAATTGGACAGATTGATTAAGCTAAAGAAAATATAGAAACTATTGCATAATCATGTCAATATAACATGATTGAGGAAGCTTTAATTAAAATGTAAGCATGGAAAATTCCTCATATTTTTAAGTATTAAAAATAAAAATGAAAAATGTATATTAGAGATCGAATGAATTAGGCTTTCTAGTTTTAGAGACCATCATTAGAGACATCTGTTTGTCATATCGTGGTGTTTTGTAGGTTACTGTGATGCTGGAAGCTATGCCAATAGTGTTTCAAATAACACCAGGGTCACTCATGCTGTGTGGGTTTTCAATAGATTTTCCAGACTAAGGCAGAACTAGGAAGAAGGTTTTGACAATCTAATTCTGAATAAAAATTAAATTTAAGAAGGCCTATGAAAAGATGGATAGCAGAAGACCACTTAATATACATCAGCTCACCAAAATAATTAAACTTAGTTATACTGACAGAGTACAGCTTTTAGGACTTCCATTTGCATATATATAGACATGACTTTAAAAGATAAGAACCATTTAAATGTATCTAATAGAAATTAAAACATGACATTTACAAAGTATGAATCAAGAAGAGCTAGAATTTGTCAAAATTAAATGAAATGTTTGAGGAGCTATGCTCTAGGCATTATAAAGCTGAAATTGCCTCTTAATGGCCATTTTGAGTTGAACAATCATATAGGCTATACCAGAAAATGACTAATTTAAAGGGTATGGCATCAGATTCATCCTTAATAAGAACATTTCCAGATCTATCCTAACGTATAATGTTGTCAATGCTAGGATGATATTCGTATACCTATAAGGGAAAACAAAGAGTAATAATATAATTAATATCAAATTTACATACTGAATACAAATTAATACAATTAATACAAAATATAAAGAAATGGGAGATTTTTACTGGATTCTGTGGTCTCAAACTGAGCAAAAATGCAATCAACATGTATTGAAAATTTCTGGTGATTGGAAACAAAGAAAAAGGATTAAGAAGTTGGAAATGATGGCACTGATGATAAAGTGACATGATATGCTTCACTGTAGTTTTGTACAATTCCAATGACTTATTAGCAATACCCTTTTTACAACATTAATTGTGACTATAAATGTGGACCTCACATATTAGAATACATAAGAATAAAATTAACAAAGTCTGGTGAAAAAGATATGTAATATTATGGTACAAACCATAACAAGAGACAAGGAGGGGCACTATGTAATGCTTAAGGGAATAGTAGACCAAGAAAGAGTAATCATAATAAATATATATGCGCCCAATTCACAAGAGATGCGTGAAATTCACAAATCAAACACTCCAAAATATGAAAGTAGAAATCACAGGCTCAACAATTACAGTAGGTGACTGAAATACACCACTCCCTTAAAGTACAGATTACAGGGAAAGAAACTCAACAAAGAAGCTACAGATCTAAACAGCACAAATGGACGACTTGACCTGATAGATATTTTCAGAGCTTCCCACCCAAATGCTTAAAAAATTCACATTTTTCAAACCCACATGGCACATACTCGGGGAGAGACCACATGCTGGGACACAAGTGAAACCTGAGTAGCTTCAAGCACATAGAGATTATACAGACATTTCTCTCCAATCACTGTGCCATAAGGCTAGAAATCAACAGGACGATGAAGAAACAAAGGTAAACAATTGGAGGATGAAAAATTTTCTATTGCAAAATGAGTGGGTATTGACCCAGACCAGAGATGAAATCAGGAAGTTTCTAGAAACCAATGAGATTGAAAATACGACGTACCAAAAACTTTGGGATATAGCAAAGGCATTTACCAAAGAAAGGCTGATAGGAATACATGCACACATGAAAAAGGAATAGAGACTTGTGGTTGATATGCTGACACAAAACTTACACCAATTAGAGCAGAGTCAACAGAGCAATCCTACTAATAGCAAAAGGACAGAAATAATAAAAATCAGAGCTCAGATATAGGAGAGGGAATACAAGAAAACTATGGGCAAAATTAATGCTGCCAAAAGTTGGTTCTTTGAAAGATTAACAGAATTGATTGTCTGCTAGCAAACCTAACCCAAGAAAGGAAGGATCGAATTTCAATAGCAAGGATGAGGATTGAAAAAGGTGATATTACAACATCCCCTAATGAAATAAAAAAGATAATTACACAGTACTACGAAGGTCTGTACTCTAACGAATTCAACAAGTTGCAAGACATGGACAAATATTTGGAAAAATAATCCCTTGTTAGACTATCCCAGATGGATGACAAGAACATCAATAGACCCATAGCAATGGAAGAAATAGACAAGGTTATCAAGGGATTACCAACAAAAAAATCCCCCAGGTGAGATGGTTTCACAGGAGAATCCTACCAAGCATTCAGGAAAGAACTGACACCAAACCTATACAAACTCTTCCAGAACATAGAAAAAGAGGAAAGTTCCCAAACTTTTCCTATGAAGCTAGTATAACTCTGATACCTAAAACAGGCAAGGATCCCACCAGAATTCTGAACTAAAGACCAATATCCCTAAGGAACATCGATGTAAAAATCCTTAACAAATTACTGGCCAATAGAATACAAAAGCATATAAAAAATAATTCTGATTTGGATGAATTAGAAGACCTTGTAGTTAGTAATGATAATACTAGTGAAGATGACTTAGAAATTTCAGTTGTTGAAGTTGAAGAATCAATTCCAATAACTACAAATTCAAAACCATCTGCATCAAGAAATCGAAGAATTCCTCTTTGGTGGCACATTTCTGGAGACAGTATCGCTAGACCTATGCCTCAATGGTTAGGACAAATAGATTCTTCTGGTAGTAAAATGTCCTGTTGAATATTTTAGACATTTTTTTTCTCGAAGGATATCATTACTCATATTTTCGACCAATCAAATTTTTATGTAATCCAGCAAAATCCCAATAAACCTCTTGCACTGAGTAGCCAGGAACGTGAACAATTTTGGGGTACACTGCTTGCTATGTCAATGGCGAAACTCTCAAATTCACGTTTATATTGGAAGAGCAAACTAAACTGTCTTATTGTATCCAGAAGTGATAAGTAGAGATAGATGGAAAGATATAAAGCCCAAGATTCACTTCAATGATAATTCACAAATTCCCTTACTTAATGAGGAAACAGATAAATTATTCAAGATCGGCCTTTGATAGACCATTTACAGAAAATGTTTTGGGAAATACCAATGCCCCAAATGCTATGTGTGGATGAACAGATAGATCCATTCAAAGGTAGACCAAGCATAAAACGCTATTTACCCAGCAAACCACACAAGTGGGGGTACAAATGGTTTGTTCTTTGCGATGACAAAGGCATCCTGTAGTATTTTTTCATATATTCAGA
>NW_022103902.1:2934925-2937501 GCF_000313985.2 Echinops telfairi | reverse complement strand
TAGGGATATACCTGCCTAAAAAACCAAAAGATTTGTTTGAGGAAAACTATATAACATTATTATAAGAAACCGAGTGACCTCAACAAATGGAAAAATATCCCATGCTCATGGATTGGAAGACTCGATATAGTAAAGATGTCAGTTCTGCCCAAGGCACTGTACAAGTTTAATGCTATCCCAATATGAATACCATCAACCTTCTTTAAAGAATTGGAAAAAGTGATTACCAACTTCATATGCAGAGGGAAGAAGCCCCGAATTAGCAGAGAATTCCTCAAGAAGAAGGACAAAGTGGGAGAGTTTGTTCTACTTGACTTTAGCATGTATCATACAGCCACAGTAGTCAAAACAGTGTGGTACTGGTATAACGACAGTTATTCAGACCCATGGAAAAAAGCTGAAGACCAAGAAATAAAAACATCAGCATAAAGGCAACTTATTTTTTATAAGGGCTAAAAAATATAGAATGGGAAGCGAATGCCGTCTTTAATAAGTGGTGCTGGGAAAAATGGTTATCTACCTGCAGAAAAATGAAGCAAGACCCTTAACCTAACTCCATGCACAAGAATAAACTTAAAGTGGATCATGGACCTTGAGGTAAAACCCCAATTAGGGCCATTAATGAGGGAATTAGGACAAACCTGAGAACCTTGGCACAGGGAATACATAGGCTATCAGATACAAATCCAGAGGAGTCACAAATTGACAAGTGGGATATACTGAAGATAAAACACCTGTGTACGTCGAAATAATTCACCAAGAGAGTAATAAGAGAGCCCACAGACTGGGAAATCATCTTTAGCAATGACACATCAGACAGAGGCCTCATTACTAAAATCTATAATACTTTGCAAGCTTACAATAAGTAAAAAACTAACTGCCCACTGAGGAGGTGGACAAAGGACCTGAACAGAAGTTTCACAGTGGCAGGTATCCGAATGGCCAATAAACATATGAGAAAATGCTCCTGACCATTAGCCATAAGAGAAATGCAAATTAAAACAACTATGAGATACCACCTAACACCCTCAAAGATAGCCCAATTCAAAAAGTAAAAAGTGCTGGAGGGGCTGTGGGGAAATAGGAACTCTTGTCCAATGGTGGTGGACCTGTAGGTATGTACAGTTACTATGGAAATCGATTTGGCGATGTTTAAAACAGATTGAAATTGAGGTACCATAAGATCCAGCAATCCCCCTACTGGGCATATACCCAGAAGAGGCAAGAAACAAACCATGAGCACACATCTGTGCTCCAATGTTAATTGCAGTGCAGTTCACAACTGCAAGGAGTTGGAAACAACTCAAATTTCCATCAACAGACGAACGGATCAAAAAACTGTTGTATATATATATATATATAATGGAGTATTATGCATCCCTAAAAAGCAGTGATGAATGTATGAAGCACATCACCACATGGGAAGAACTAGAGGAAACCATGCTAAGTGAAGTAAGTCAAGTATAAAAGGACAAGTACAACATGAGTCCACAGAGGTAAGCTTAAAAAGAAAAAAAAAGGGGCATAGGGGAAAGCTACTATATACATACATCCCTGGTGTGAGGTCCAGCAACTATGGCAGGGGCCAAACACAATCCAGGGATACATAAGGCAGCCTACTAATTAAGAGGGTGAAAGAAATTGCCAAAAAAAGAAAAGAAAAAAAGGCAAGGCTAGGGGCAGAGCACAGCACTAATCCTCCCAAGGAGGAAGGGAGTATTGTTTCTATCTCCACAGGAGAAGATGCGAGAGACCAGGCTTCAACCTGATGTGCCAAGATGTGAATAAAACATATCGGCCTGTACTAGGGAACCAATAGAGAGGTCTGCGGAGCCGGCCCCAATCCCAATTATGTGGACACCCCACTCCCTCAGAAGAAACTTCAGTGGAGAGCACTGGGGCTACAGCTTGGGGAGAGGGGCATGCTGGATTAGAGCACACTGGAAAAATGCAAAGGGATGGAGAGGGAGGAGAGGACATCCTGGCCCAACAAGCCCCGAGGATGATGTTGCTGCTCCGAGTAGACAACACATGGGGAGGACCATAAGGCTGCCCCCACCACGAGCCATAGCATCCCTCACTGTACCATGGTGTTGCGGGGGACAGCACTGGAGACACAGTGCAGGAATAGTGCACGGTCTGGCTCCATCATGCTGTAGTGAGGCACTGAGGACATGCAGCAGAGCAGCAGGGGAGCAGAGTGATGAAACCCATGGAGAATACCAAAAATAGACTTGGGAGACAGTGTGTGGCACCCCATCAGACTCGACTGGAAAACACTCATAAAGGCCAACAAACAGGCCTTCGACTATTTATAGGCTTTTCCATATTTTTCAGTAGCTTCCTTTTTGTTATTGTTATTTTGTTCTTGCTTCCTGCTGTGGTTGTTTTTGGTTTTTTTTGGTTTTGACTTCCTTTGTTGTTTTATTTGGTTTTGCCTGGTGTTTGCACTTATTAATATATCTGCATGTCTATCTAGATAAGATAGGTGGTATAATTAATTTGGAGATGAAAAGAATGGGACCAATGGTTCTGGGGATATGAGAGAAGGGGAAATGGGAGAAAGGAAATGGGGG
>NW_022103902.1:2925572-2934067 GCF_000313985.2 Echinops telfairi | reverse complement strand
AGAGGATGCACACTGGTACAGATAGGAATTGGAAACACAGGGAATCCAGGACAGATGATCCCTTCAGGACCAATGCTCAGAGTGGTGATACCAGGAAGGTGGAGTGGAAAGGGTGAACTGATTACCAGGATCTACATATAACCCTGGGGGATGGACCACAGAAAAGTGGGTGAAGGGAGACATCAGACAGTATAAGATATGACAAAATAATGATAATTTATAAATTATCAGGGGTTAGTGAGGCAAGGGGGGGTGGGGAGGGAGGGGGAAATTGAGGAGCTGGTACCAAGGGCTCAAGCAGAAAGCAAATATTTTGAGAATGATGATGGCAACAAATGTAGAAATATGCTTGACACAATGGATGGATGGATGGATTGTGATAAGAGTTGTAAAAGCCCTCAATAAAATGATTAAAAAATAATAACAACACCAAAACAAAGAGCGGCTTGTATTCTTAGGTCAGCTAATCTTCTATTTCAGTTTCTCAGTCAGTCAAGTGGTGTGCCTGCCTAAAGCTTACCCCCTTTCTTGTACATCTTAAAAACCACATTGACATTGACATTGACATTGGCCCCAGGCCAACTGGGTCAGTTTCCCTTCATGCGAAGCGAGGAAACAGACCCATCAGTTCAAGTCATACATCATGGGTCTACAGTCACCTCAAACTAATACACATTCCTACAACAGTGATTAGTGAAACGTACTGGAAACCCAACTCATTAGGCAGCGGATGGGGGTCTTGTCTGTCCCAGAGATGGTAAATCGGCTTCTGTCGGTGGGTAAACCAGGCAGGGCAGCATGCCTTTGGGAAAAGCACTCAGCAAGAAGTATATAGACCACCAATAGGAGAATAAGCTTGGAATTACATTCCTAATCTGACAATTTTGACCTAATTTTTAATGACCCCTTGCCATGTACCGTAGACCATCAATATACACAACATCCTGCATAGACCACACCAGAAGGAACCAATTTGGAATTCCCACTAATTGACCAGACTTTAACTTAAGCATACCTTTTGCAGGTTAAGGAGCACTAGTGGCGTAAGGGATATGAGTTGGGCTGCTACCTGCAAGGTCAGCAGTTCAAAACTCCCAGACCACTCGGAGAGAAAAAGACAGAACTCTCTATTCCCATAAAGAGTTCCAATCTCAGAAACTCACACAGATAGTTCTACCCTGTCCTGTCGAGACACTATGAGTCAGAAATAACCCGTCGGCAGTGGGTTTGGTTTGGTTTGGTTTTGGCAGATTGAAAGAAGTGAAAGTCTGGCACGGTCTAATGCTGAAAGGCCTCAGTGTGAGAAGCTGATGCCTTCAGAGACATCGCCATCATTATACAGCTCAAGGATACTGCTGCGGAGGTTAATGGAATAGTGTTCAGCATCCTTGTCTGGAGGGTGCTCAAGGCCACCATATGTGCGCTATTTTCATGCTCTCTTTGACTCTTTATGACATGTGTAGGCCAGCTCTGCCTTTGTCCAACCCTCGTGGTTAGTGCCAAGGGTTCATTCCAAATCTCTAGTGCATCTTGGTCTAAAAAACTGCCCTATACAGGCATACTTTATTTTTCTCAACAGCATTTCCAATGATATACCATTGGATAAATGAATGACAATATCAATAAAACAACCATATGTCCTATGGGATTAATTTATAATGTCCTTCAACAAAGTAATAATGATGCGTTTAAAGTGAACCAGAGACACATAGATATATGAATGGATTTTTGAATGCACATGTAATCATAGCCCAATCGAAGAAAAAAACATTTATGATATCAAAAACAAACCAAAACAAACTCACTGCCATAGAGTCTGGATTTGCAGTAAGCCCTCTCTGGGTTTCCAAGGGTTCTTTAAGGTAGTAGAAAGTCACATCTTTTTCCCTCAGAGCTTCTGGTGGTTTCTAACTGCAGTCGTTGCAAGTTGCAGTCCAACATACGACCACCAGGCCCCCAGGGTACAGTCCTGCTCCTTGGTTTCATGAAATGATCACTAGAGGCGTGGGTGCCTAGACAAGCGAGGTGAATGAGCCAGCTGGTGCACTGCTAGGAGAAGGACTAGAGCCTGGGGCCTTAAAGGCTCGTCTTAAAACAAGCATCTATCTAAAGGAGGTATTGGCTACGTCCTCAGGGAACACCACCAGCCTGTTTGATCCAAGAAATGTAAAGGATAAATTGGAGGAAGGAATGGGAGGAGAGCTTAGATTCTGAACACCAATTTTCAGACAATTGCTGACACTGAAAGCCGAAAACCCAGGCAGAGTGAATCCCCTCTGACTATCGACCAGAGACGGGAAAGGCCTTGTCCTCAGACAGAGGCATTGCAGGATCGATTACCGCAGTTGCAGTGAGGTTCACACATGCCCTGCCTTTGAGGTGCCTCTTGTTCCAATGGATAATTGCTTCAGTTTTTAATAGTTTTTGCTTCGTTTTCAATTGAAGTCTTCCTTGGTTCAATTGTGTCCTTGTTAGGCTGTTTGTTTGCATTCTGTCTTGATACTGTGTTTTATGTATGTGAATCTCAGATTATATGGTCCTGTAGAGACAGCAACTCGATTAATGGATTCAAAGGAACATGATAGGGAGTCTGGAAGGAAATGGGTAACTAACAATGATGAGTAGATGGGAGAAGAAATCCTGGAATTGGTTGTGCTGATGGTTGTATACTCTTATGTAGATGATTGAACTATTGAAATGTAGGATACATGTGTTGTATGTCTGTGAAATTGTTAAAATAAATAAATAGATAAATGGTGATGGTAATAGAATTTTTCCGTGAATTTTTTATTCCCCTTCATACATATTGACTTCATTAAAATCTATTATTTTATTCTTATGTTGTAGAGTGTGACATATATAAACATTGGGACTGGATCAGTAACTCTCGAAGTATATTCCACAGACCACTTCAATGATAGTCTCCTGGTCTGACTTCTAATATGCACATTACTTGATCAGACACCAACTTTACTGAAATAGAATCTTTGAGAGTGGGGCAAAAGCTCTTGGTTAAAAAAGTGGGACTTTAAAGCATTCTAAGTTATATCAAGGAGACTTTCTACTCTGGTAAAGATTCATTTTTCAGAAACAAACAAGAACAATTCCAGTGTGCCCTAAGGGGGAGCTAAGAGTTAAAATTCACTCAAAGGCAGTGAGTATTGGGTGTGATTCAGTCACTGAACTATGAAAGGGAAATTAATTATAAGTCATACATAATATACATTTTCTGTATATATATATATATATGTCTTTTTAATTTTCCTAATGGTCTAGTTATTGAGGAGCATTTCTTAAACAAATAGATTTTCCCAGGAAAATGGATTAGAAAGAAGAAATGATCAGTTCTCAAGCACTGTCTAAACAAATGCTAGGCTTCTCACTTAAAAAGCATTTGAAGTTTCCAAGCAGCATATGATAATACTGTCATCACTTTATATTTTTAGGTTGTGAGTTCATCTCCTAAAATGTGTTTTGGTTTTTAGTTTTGTTCCATTTTTTTTAACTGATTTCTTTTCCATCTGCAGTTGACTGGGGATTCTATGAATCACTGTTGCTGACTTGTCCATTTGACATGGAGTTTTAGCAGTAAGGTTACATAAGTTAGGGGCATTAACATTCTCTACAAATCAGTCACAATATTATCCTTCTGTTTCTTACAAAAGTATAACTATGCGGTTTTGCAATGGACTTGAAAAAGTATGACTGTGTAGTCATATAAAATCCTGGCTCTTTCTCTGCCTGTTTTGAATTTTTAAACAAATAGCAAAGTACCATATGTAAATCAAGAATTATATAAAATGGTCACAATTACATTAAATGACTTACATGGCTCACCTGTTACGTAATCCTCAATATGTGTACATTTCTTATATTAATAGATTATGAACCAAAGCTCACAAACATGAAATTGCTTCTATTGCTCGGAGCCATCACGCTGATTTTCATTTCATAGTGATCCTTTATCACAGAGGAGAACTACTTCATGGGTTGCCATCTTGTGGGATCAATGACTAGATCCTTTGCCTTTGGATGTACTGGATGGATTTCAACTGACAACCTCTTTACTAGTAGATGAGTGCATATCTGTAACTATTCTTATAATGATGCTAAAGATTATCACATAATTACAGAATCTACGTCTTGAGCTATATTGTTAAGAAATAGGTATTTAGAGTCCTCTGCACAAATATGAACCATTTTCCTAAATATTAATTGATATCTCTATGTGGACTTTTTAATACACACTTATATATATATATATATAATGTATATATACATTCAAGGATGAAATTTACATATACAAGTATATATTAGGTCTATTTTTTCCCTAGGGTTGCCTTCAATATAGCAATCCTTCACAAATTTTTAGATGGAATATAAGGCTTCAACCAGTTTTGTACTGAAAGACCCTGTAGCTTTTCAAAACCACTCATTTTAAATTCTGATGTGGAAGACTTTATTTCCTTGGATTTTCTTTCTCTGCAATTTGTGTTTGGAATTTCTTCCAGTATTTTGCAATGTCTCTGTTTATATATATACTCCAAACAGAAAGTCTTTGAAGAAAAAAAATACTTTTTAGTAATCTGATTCTCCATTTTTATATCCTAAAGAATAGATGTGATCATTTCATTAGTGAATTTTTAATACTCTAGATTTTTATGTATTCTTAATTTAGTACCATATCTGCATGTCTATGCAATGGAATTTTGAAAATACTTCACTAAAGTGAATCATTACTTTAAAAATAATATTATGATTGAAGTAGTGAATTTCAAATTTGAAATCAATCTATAAGTTAAGGAATTAAACTAAGCATTCAAACTCATATTCACATATAAAAGTCTGCATCAGTTATTCAGGTGGGAATGTGTATAATATGGTCTATAAATATAAAAATATAAGTACTCTATCCATTAAGATTAGTCTCTTGAATAAATGCAGAATAAAGTCTCAAATAATGGATGTGGACCCAGCGACCATTTACATATTTGCTCACATTCAACTCATCATTGATGCAGGTGCCCCGTATGGTCTGACCTGACCTTCTCTGATCCCCCTACTCTTTCATCTTCACCTGTAACTTCCATCTCAGATTGGAGAGACCAATTATTATGCCAAGAAGGAGGAAGAACAAAGAAAGACTTAAGAAATACAAATATCCTTCTTTTCAAAGAAAAACGAAATGCGACTTTCCTTAAGTGTCACATTGTATTTCTGTTTATATTTCATTGAGAGGTCCTCAACTCATGCACATCTTGACTTATTTTAGGTAACACTGTGACTAACAAATAATTACAGGACACTTTGTTGCCTTTGTTCAGTGCCCTTAAGTTGGGTCCTACTCAACATGACCCTAGGGACAGGAAGCACTGCTTGGTCCTGAACCAGCCTCACAAGTCTCGTTATGTGGGAGCCAGTTGTGGCAGGCACTGTGTCAATCCATCTTGAAGCATGAAGAGTCTATTAAAATTTCCCTGAAAAAATCTTTAACTGTAGTTATTGAAATGATCAAGTGAAGAAGGTCACATAGACAAGTTTTCTTATTGTTGTAAAGATACATTCGAGGGAATTCCAACTCACAGCTACTTCATGAGTAACAGAACGAAATCAGTCCCGTCCTGCAGCGCCCACACAATAATTGATCCATTGGATCTCAGCATTGTAACCCGCTGTGTGAATCCACCTGGTTGAGGCCTTCCTCCATTCCACTGCCCTCTATTTCCCAGACACAACGTCTTTGTCCAGGAACTCGTCTGTCCTGATAAAGTAATGAGATGCAAAATATTTCCATCCTCACGTCTAAGTAGAGTTAGTTCTTCCAGTAAATATTTGTTTTCTCTCCTGGCAGTCTGTGACACTTTCAGTATTCTTCGCCAGCACCACAATTCAAATTCATTTATTCTTTCCTCTTCCTCATTCAATATCCAACTTCCCCATGCATACGAGAGAATTGAAAATGCCATGTTTTGAACCGGCTACAACTTAATTAGTTTACATTTTTAATTATTTGTTTCTTTTTAAAAGTAAATATTTTATTGTGTGCACTTACAGTTCTTATAACAATCCATGCATCAATTGGATCAAGCACATGTGTACATATGTTGCCATCATCCTTTTCAAAACATTTTCTTTCTGCTTGAGCCCTTGGTATCAGTTCCTCTTTTTTCCCTCCCTTCCCACCCTCTCACCCTCATGAACCCTTGATCCCTTATAAATCATTATTAGGTTCATATCTTCCACCAATTCTCTGTCTCCCTTCTCCCACATTTCTAGTGTTTGTCCCCCAGGGGAGTGGGTTATAGGGTGATCCTTATGATGGGTTCCTCCTTTTACCCCTTTGACCCTGACCTTCCCCCTACTCCCATGATATCGCTGCCCCCACGATTGTTCCCGAGTGGGTTATCTGTCCTGGATGCCATGTGTTGAGAACTCTTACCTGTACCAGTGTACACGCTCCAGTATAGTCGGATTTGTAAGGTAGAACTGGGGTCCTAAGAGTGGGGTGGGGGTGGAGGGGTGTGGGGAGCATTAAAGAACTAGAGGTATATTGTGTGTTTTGTAGGGGCTATACTGCACCCTGTCTCACTCATCCCTTTCATGTGACCCTTCCTTTCGTTTCTTCAAGACTTTAAGATGCCAGAAGCTATCTCTTCTTAAACTCAGGCACCATCAGCTTTCTTCAACACATTTTCTTATGCACCCATTTCGACTTCAGGGATCTTGTCAGGAAGGTGAACATTACAGAATGCATGTTATTAGAACAAAGTGTTCTTGCTTTGAAGGAGTTGTTGAGTAGAGGCCCAATGTCCTTCTTCTACCTTGGTACTTAACATAAAAATATATGTACATAGACCCCTTAATTAGTTTACAAAGGGATATTTTTGCTCTTTAACACTTTAAAGAGGTCCAGTACAGCAGATTTGCCAAGTGCAATATGCCATTTGATTTCTTGACTGCTTCCTCCATTAGAATTGATTGAGGATCCAATCAAAATAAAATTCTTGATAACTTCAATCTTTTCTTCATTTATCATGATGTTGTCTATTGGCCAAGTCTTGAGGATTTTGCTTTTCATTACATTGAGTTGTAATTCATACTGAACTGGTTGCCAACGTTAATATTCATCAACAAGTGCTTCAAGTCCTATAGTAGGTTTTAATAAGCCTTCCTCAAATTTTAATTTCACATTCTTTTCCATGATTATTTTCTCAGTGGCTAGATTGAATATGTATCGAGAAGGGTACCACCCTGATACACACCTTTCCTCATTGATCCCCTTGTGGTACTTGAATGACTACCTCTTATGCATGCTTCTGTTCCACAGGAACAGATGAAGGGTTCTGGAATTCCTCGTTTGATCACTGTAAAGCATAGTTATGACTCACACAGTCACATGCCTTTCCAGGATCTAAAAACACAGATACGTAAATTTCTGGCATTCCTGTTTGAAGTCAAGATTTATATAACATAAGCAATGATAATCCTCATGACCTATGTCGTTCTCAGAATCTGGTTTGATTTTTTTGGCAGCTACCTCTCAATGTATTACTGCCACCACCATTGAATGATTTTCAGCAAAACTTTATTTGAATGTGATATTAAGTATATTCTGCTAAAATTTCCACATTCTGCTAAGTCATTTTTCTATGGAATAGGTACAGATTTGGTTCTCTTTCAGTTGGTTAACCAAATAGCTGTCTTCCAAATTTTTGGCATAGGTAAATGAATGGTTCAAACTTCATGAATTTTCTGAAATATTTCATTTAGTATTCTGTAACTTCCTGAAGTATTGTTTTTTTTCAATACCATACCACTTCTTGATATAGTGTTCTATGCTGACTGTGTTATTTGGCACAGTGGCTCAAGCATCATTTAATATTTTACCTAAAGAATCCTTTTATATTTTAATATAAGGCTTCGTTTTTTTTCCTTTGATTGTTTCAATTCCGGATATGCTGCGTGTGTTCGTCTTTTTTTACTTTCTAACTCCAAATCTTTGCACATTTCAGCATAATTCATTAAATTGTCTTCTTGAGCTGCCCTTTGAAATTTTATGCTCAGCTCTTTTACCTCATCATGTTTCTTATTAGGAATATTTTAATAGGTTAAAAAATATCCTCAAGCAAGTATTTTCATAAAGCACTCATAGTTCTAATTTCTTGCTGGAAGAAGTACCTTAATTCAGCTAAAAGCAAGGCAAAATTAACAACATGAATGAATTGACAAACATTTTGAACAAACTCAAGCTTCTTAAAGGTTAGAATATATTCTGAAATCAGTAGCTTCATGGAATACTGATATTATTGATTAAAAAATTGTTTTAGGTAAATATTTAGATGTGGGAAATAAAATGGCACATTATGTTGGACAACACATTTGTAAAATATTGAGGTTTTTTAATGAAACCTTATCTCTGAGTTAATCTACTCCAACTCCTTTTACAACTAAAGAAAATTACACTAACCCTAGATCCAACTAATTAATTCTTACAT
>NW_022103902.1:2892257-2923419 GCF_000313985.2 Echinops telfairi | reverse complement strand
AAAAATATTCTAAACAAACTTCAAAAAGCAAAATTGATATGTAGTAATATAATAGAATTTTAAATGCACATTTTATTTTATTGAGTACAAATTCGGAAAGAATCTGCTTATCCATTTGGTAATAGATCCAATTTAGAATTCTAATAGATCCAATTTAGAAATAGTTTAAAATAGCGATGTTTACTTTTCTCTCACATTACATGAAATGAGGAAGTAGTAAATTCTAGTCTGCATAATATGTGCAAATCAACTGGGACCCAAAATCATGCTCTCCAGGACTCCTCTCCCTGTAATATGTGCTTCCACCTTTGCACAGTCGTCCCACATTTGCGTTTTCTAAAGCTGTAGTCACCATAGCATTATCATAACCATTGTTTTGAGCTAAATTATTGCTACGTAAATGTGTGCTGTATCTTTTTTTAATTCTTTTCCGCATGTATAATGTTGGGGTGGACTTTTCAAGACAGAATATATACATTGTGCAAATGCGTGCCTATCTCTACTATTGGATTTCTTATTTTTTAAATGCTATTGATTTTTTAAATTGGATAAACATTCAATTTTTAAAAATATATGAATACACCAAAAACCAAACTCACTGTCGTCTGACTCATAGCAACCCTGAAGAATGGGGTGGAGCCTCTCCTGTGAGCATCTGAGACTCTAACTCTTGACGAGAGTAGAAAACCTTGTTGTTCCCCGTGGATCAACTGGTGGTTTCAAACTCTTGAACTTGAGGTTAGCAGCCCAATAAGTGTGTGTGGGGTGGGGTAAGGAGACTTGTTGACTGACTCAGCACTCAATTTAGGAAGGCTTTCTTTTTTTAAACACGTTTTGAATGATATCTGACTATACAATTTTGTCAAAAGCAGGAGTTACATGTCTCCCCCACCTCATAGGAAAGCTTAGGACTATATTCTTTACCTGGATATATCACTCCTCAGGAAGTTAGTCATTAGAAAGAGAGAATTGACACTCTGATTGTAACTATGAGTCTCAGCTACTTGGTCTGTCACAGAAATCCAAGACAAGTGTAGCATTTACAACCACCCAGGATTTGTCAGTCTGGATGAAGCTATCGCCACAATCTTAATGAAGCTTCTTGGAAGTAACAGACTTTTAGCACATGGTAACTTGAATATGAAGCATCTCCCAAGACACTGGAAATAATCCTTCTAGAGACTTTCTCTCTTAACCTTTCTAAAGAAACAAATACTGAAATGAATTATCTTCTTTTGGGGTAAAAATAGGGGGACATTGTTTTTACAAGGAGTAAAATTGTCTGAGATCCTCGGACAGCCTTTCGCATTTTCTTTTTAAGAAGTGTGAGAAACAACTACTTGTCTCTGCAGTACTGTATCGTATTCACAAACTAACTGCTGTATCTATTAGTAACAATCAGATATTTTGCTCCTAGACAAATTTTGGTAAATTTGTGGTCAGTTTCATTTACTAAAATAGACTCTTTAATGTACTGTAATTGTCAATGTCTCCATGGAAACAGTTTTTAAAATGAATCCTAATTATGATCTAGCTTAGTAGTAACACAAACAGAATTTTTAAAATGGATTTGCTAATTCTAAAGATTTTCATAGATGACAGAAAGTGTTAAATACACATGGCATTGTAGAGTATTTCTTTTTATAAATTTTCAGACAACATCAAAACAAAAAGTCAGATGTAGGTTATTTCAAAAGAAATGTTTAATCAATATTTAGTTGTTCTTATGTCTAATTACAGATATATGTTATATTGTCATTAGAATCATAAGTTTAATATGATAGGAATGCTCTTTCATTATAAAAATGAAGATATAAATATTAGTGGTAAATTCTTCAACTCCTCCATTCAAAATAATCACAGTGAAATAGAACATACAATATATTTTAGCCTCTATCATACCAGAACCAAAACAAACCCACTGCCACCAAATGAATCCTGACTCACAGAACAGGGTAGCACTTCCCTTGGGATTTTCTGGGACTGTAACTCTATTGGAATAGAAAGCCTCCCCTTTCTCCCAAGATGAAGCTGGTAGTTTTGAACTGCTGATCTTGGGGTTAGCGCCCAACACATAATCTCTACACTACCAGGACTCTTGACATGTATCATAAGGATGGTACAATAAACTCAGTTTGGGCATTATTCGGGTACATTATTATGAACCACACATGTATCTGTAAATAAAGTGGTTATTCCTTAAACACACATTTTGATTCAATATCTAATATGCACTGGATCTCTGAGTCCTCAATTGAGGACAATGTTTGTGTCAGTAGCTACATTATCTATTTACTTCTTTCTCTTGATGAGTAACTGGTTTCCTCAGTTGCTTCGGCTGCTCCTTGCACCAATTTAAGAGAACCGTATCAGATGATTCACAGTGCTAAGTTGAGTATAATCTAAAATAATAAATGCTTTCACAGGTCGAGACAAGGGAGTCAGTAAGGTCTAGAGTTAATTGGGATGTTGCTAAAAGTTATGTTAGCAATATTAAAAGCCTTTATTTGTTGAAAATTTTAATTAATAACAAATAATGACAATTTTGAAAGACAAAATTTAGGACTATAATTATCAAGTCAAAAAATGAAACATAGTTATTCAGTCAAAATCAATCCAATAGCAACCAGACATCTGGTTTCCATGGCTAAATTTGTTTATGGGGGTAGACAGAGTCAATTTTCTCCAGCAGAATAGCTGATAGGCTTGTATACTCAACTTCGCTTACCCAGTAGCACAATCAGGGCTATTTATAATGATCAAAGGAATAATATAAATGTGTTACTTGGACAAAGGAAAATATTGTAAAGTTAGGGATTTCATATAGCAAGGATTTTTTAAGCTATGATTTCAATATAGTGTTTTATCTGAATAAGCCAAAAATTGAAGAACACAGTGGATCTCAAGCTAGAAGAACTGAAGGAAAATTTCAAGCATCAAATTGCAATTGAAGAATACCATAAGCAAAATACCATAAGCATCAATTGAAGAATACCATAAGCAAAATATTGAATGATACCATAGCCATCAAAAGAAGATTGAAGGTAAACAAAGTCATGGTACCCTCCCAGCGCCCCCCCACCCCCCGAAAAACTGAAACAGCTTTAAAATGGGTCAAAGGGGAGATCAAATGATAAGGTATTATATTTTAGCCTAACTGTGTCTGCCATCACCGGCTTTACAGTGCTCACTGCTTGATACGGAGCTACTCATTTGCCTCAATTATGATCCGAGGGAGTCACTGAAGGCTTAATCCATGGAATATGGGCTTCCCTTGCCATTCATAGGTTCTGCAAACCAAGTGTTCACAATTTAAGATCTGATACCATTCCCTCCTTTAGATTTGAGTTGTGTTATTTAGGGAAATCTTTAGAGACAATAACTGGTTTAATGCTTCCTTGGGAGTATGGCAGGGGAGTTTGAGGGGAAATAGGGAGTTAATGACAATGAGCACAAGAATGAAGAAATGTTCTAAAACGGATTTTGGTGATGATTACACACAACTCTGATGTGATTGAACTATTGATTTATATGATGTGTAAGTTATACGCTAATAAAACTGTGGGGTAAAATACTGTTTATACTTGTGTATTAGCTGAGTTTTTCAGCACATTTTTAATGCAGTTTTTGTGGTAAAATTAGGTGCCTCGGCTGATATTCGGGGTTGCCTTATACTCGAGTATATACGGTAAATTGGCTAATCAACAATCATTAAAAGAGGTGGGATATGATTAAGAACTGAGTGTCCTGAAGGAAGAAGACTAAACTTTACTGTAGGCTTTAGTACACAACAAGGCTTCAGGAATTGAAAAAAAACAAAACAGTTTTATATAAGTGAATAAGCTGAGGAACCACTTGGATTGCATTAATTAAAATTTTGAAGATATCTCTCTGGCCATTTGCCTGAAAGATATACATCTTTGTGGCCAGTCCAAGAAAGGTGACTGAAAAGAATGCAGACATTTTAAAATATTATCATTACTATAACATTTAAATAAGATATGGCTAAAGGTCATTCAAAAACTGTTGAAGAAGTAAACTGATAAGGAATTTCCAGAAATTTGAACATCATGAGGGGTACCATGGCTAACATTAAGTGCAGGTTGACGGAGATGACACAAAGATGGTTGCTTGAATTCTTTTGACAATGTAAACACATTTTACTGTGTAAATCATCGAAGATACATACGGATAAAATTGAGCAGGACGGGATATCTGTGACACTTCATTGTGCTCATGCAGCAGTTGCAGGAACAAAATAAGGGAATAGTGAATGGTTTATAATCAAAAAGGTTATTGGCCAAAGTTGTGCACGTTCACATCCAGCCAGATCCTGTGGCAGCTCCCTATTAATGTACTGCTGAAATCTTATTGCATGATTGCAGATGCTATCAATGATATTGTTTTATACCCTAAGCTTTCTGTTGTGTCATTTTTCTTTGGAATGGATACATATCTGGATCTCCTGCAGTCAGTTGACCAAGCAGTAGTCTTCCAAATTTCCGGGCATAGAAAGTGAGTGCTTCCTGAGCTTCATCAATTTTGGGGAACATTTGAGTTGGTTTTCCATCAGTTCCTGAAGCCTGTTTTTTGCCAATGCATTCGGTGTAGCTGGAACTTCTTCCGTCAGCACCATTGGTTCTTGCTCACGTGCTGCCTCCTGAAAGGGTGGACTGGTGACCTGCTCTCTTTGGTACAGCGAGGCTGTGTATTCTTTCCATTTCCCTTTGATGCTTCCTGCATCAATCAACATTTTGCCTATAGACTCTCAACAGTCTAGCTTGAGGCTTGACTTTTCTTGAGTTCTTTCAGTTTTAGATATGCTGAACGTGCGTCTCCTGTCTTGTTTCTAACTCCGTCTTTGCAAAGTTCATTATCACATTTGACTTTGTCTTCTACTACTGACCCATGAAATGTTCTACTAAGTTCTTTTCCCTCATCTTTCCTGCCATTTGCTTTAGTTGCTCCACGATGCAGAGCAAGTTGCAGAGCCTCTTCTGACATCTATTTCGATGAACGTTTGCTTTCTCCATGAGTGATGTTCTAAATGTTCACCCACAGTTCCTCAGGGCTTCTGTCACTTGTATTCCATGTATCAAAGCCACTCGTGCGACGTTCTTGAAATGCACGGAGGATCGATAGACTCAGTGTTGCCTTTGTCTCTACTGGATTTCTCTTTGTTTGCTTCAGTTTTAAGCTGAACTTCCCCATGAGCAATTGATGATCTGCGTCACAGCTCAACCCTGCTGCGGTTTAAGCTGCTGACATTGAGCTTCTCCATCCCCTCTCTCCACAGATGTGGTCAATTCGATGCCCGTGAACTCCATCTGTATAAGCCTATGTGTATAATAGCCTTTTGTATTATTGAAAAACAGAATTTGCTGTGAACAAGTTATTGATCTTAAACAAAATTCTACCAGGCGATCCTCAGCTTCATTTCTATCACCAAGTCCATATTTCCCAACTAGTGTTTCTTTCTCTTTGTTTCCTCACTTTGCATTCTGATCAGCAATAATGATCAATGCAGCTTCAATGTAAATGGTCTCAAGGATAAGAAAATGTGTGGGGATGGCGCAGGAGCAGACACGTCTCAGTACATGTGACATCATGGCACTATGGGCTGGAACTCTGTCAATGGCACCGACCAACCCCAGCAGTGTCTTGATTGCACAGTTTTCAGTTTCTTAATAAAGTCATTGGCAAAATTCTTCAATTTCTTCATTATTAGCTTTTGTGAGTGATGCATCAATTTGAACAATAGTTATATTGACCGATTTCCTTGAAAGTAGATAGATAAAATCCTATCACAGACATCACTGTACTTTATGACTGATTTTGAAAGGTCCATTTTGACACCATTGCTCTTGATTGTGTTATTCCTGACAGTAAGTCGTAAGACTTTCTTATGATTCAAAATGGCCAATACCATTCAATTTTGGCTCAATTTCAGATTTCAATGCTTAGGCGCTCTATTTAATTTTGATGACTCCTACTTTCCCTAAATCTATACTTTGCACATTCCAAGTTGCAATCATTAGAGAATTTTTGGAGCTGTTTCTCCTTACCTTGAGTCCTACTTCACCAGCAAATGAAAACACTGAAGGCTCCATTCCCACTGGATTCTTCCCACGCAGGTGACCCTGGTCGGCTTTACCCCAAGAAAGAAGCTCCTTATCAGTCACCGGTCCAGTGCCCTGTGACCAGAGGGCCCCATCCTCCCGTGACCTCTCTAGCAATGCTCTGCTTCCATTCAGTATCAGACAAAGTTTCCACACTATGCATAAAGCTTTCAGTGGTTTGTTCCTTTGAGGTGGGTAGGCTGAGTGCTTCCTTATTGTCTGATCTTAGTTTGGAAGCTGCTGAAATCTGTCATTTCGTGTGACCCTGTTGCCATGTGAAATGTCAGTGTTGTAGCTTCCAGCATCACAGCAACACACAAGCCACAAGAGTAGGACAAATTGACAGACAAATTATAGAATAATGATAAAACACTGCATGCTGTATGTATTGTGGTAGTATAGTGGTGATTCTTATGACTGCTAACCTTAATTTCAGCAGTTTGAAACCACTACTGCTCCTTGGGAGAAAGATGGGACTTTCCATTCCTGTAAAGAATTGCCATCTTAGAAACCCACAAGACCAATTCTGCCTTGTCCCATAGGGCTGCAGTGAATAAAAATTGACTCAATGTGAGGTAGATAGATAGATAGATGATAGATAGATAGATAGATAGATAGATAGATAGATAGATAGATAGATAGATAGAACATGTAAACAAAGTGCAAATTATATTCAGGGAAAATATACTTAGCACATTTTTAGACATATAATTAGTATACTCTTAATAAACTGAGCACATAGGGGAAATAATCCATAGAGATTGCATGATTTACAAAAACGTACAAAGCTTGCTATTTGTGTAAAATGATGATACTCAAGTTAGCTACCACTCATTTTTCCCTTCCTAAATGCTGCACTCTTAAAATTATAAATAGTACCTCATCCAAATTTTGCCAACACTTTGGATTTATAACTATACTGTAATCTTATCACTATATTTCATGTTTTATGCTTCATATTCATAAAAGTATTTGATTTTTATATAGGCAGAACTGGTAGATTTAGTTGGAATAAAATATTAATATGACATTTGTTTTAATTTCAGAAGAATCCAAATTCTGCCTTTGTTTATTCATGAATCCTCATCCCTGTTGAAATAGAAATAATAATGATCCTCACATAGAAGAGAAAAATGGAGGAAATGCATACATTTAGTTGTAATTGGGGTTTCTTATAAAACTACACTGGGACAGCCCTGGGCCTCAAAAAAACCAAACTCACTGTCTTCAAGCTAATGCTGAGTCACAGCAACCCATTGTGGGTTTCTGAAACTGTGGTGGGAACCACTACACCACCAGCTCTAACAAAGACTTAGCTAAAATCACATCTGGTTTTCGAGACTCTGTGTGTGTGTGTGTGTGTGTGTTTTCTTCCATATTGAGGTTTATCTCTGATTCATTTTTCATTGTGGTTAGCCCTATTGAATTGTTATATGTTTTTTGGTACATGAAACCAGGATTGAATTGTTATAGTTTTTGGTATATGAAGCCAGGATTGAAGAACCTACAGAGATAAGTAGAGTGAGGGTTTCTGGAGGGTATGTTGGGGCTGGGGGAGGAGGGGATGGTAAAGGAGACTTGATATCAAGGAGTTCAAGAAGGAAAAAAAAATGTTCTGAAACTGGTTGTAGTAGCAATTGTACAACACTGTTGGATGTGATTGCACTGTGGAGTGGTGTGATATCTGTAACAGCACTCAATAAAATGGTTTTTGGAGAAAAAAAGTTTAATTGACTTAGAAACCAAGCATGGCCGGCACCACAAACTAAAGCTCAGTTCTGATCAGAGTTATTTCGTGAGAAACAGGACATATCCAATGTTGAGAAAAGCCAGACAGATTGATGTGATCACTGTGTCACCTTAGATAACATTCCATTCCCTCAAATAGTTAAAACTTTTCTTCCTGTTCACGCTCATCCTTTCCTCCCCTTCCCCACACTCTCCTCTCTTCTCTCTTTTGCTGTTTCTAATGTGGAGCAGGAAACAAAGAGATGATTTCTAAGGATTGTATTTTGCTTCATGGAGGAAAAAAGAAGATGACACACCAAATAATCAAAAATCAAAAACAAAACAAACTCACTGTCATTGAGCTGATGCACAGCATAGTGACCCCACCATAGGGTTCTGAGTGTAGAAAGCTCCATCTTTCTCCGCAGAGTGGCTGAGTCCAGAGTGTAATCACCACACCTTCAGGGCTCCCACAAAATATCCCATACATTCAAAATAGGGAAGGGTAACTACATAGAGAAATGACACGTTGGATGTGTACTTGAAGCGTATATAAAATTAACTAAATACAAATCATAGACTTAAATTGAACAATAAAAGCCTAAAAATCTTAAACAAAAATATATTATAGTAAATTTCTCTGACTTTGGGTCATACAACTACATCTTAGATATGACACTGGAAACATAAAAAACAAAATTAAAATGTAGATCAAATGAACATCAAACATTGTTTTAATTGTCAAGGGTATCTTGCACAGAAGAAAGTGAAATTACAATTTACAGAATGGGGAGAATGTAAATGATGCATCTGATAAAGGAATTGCATTCTGAACATATAAAAGCTCTCTTAGGTAAACAATACAAAGACAAATAACCCAACTTTTATTTTTTAAGGTAAGCAATTTAAATGGAAATTTCTCCAAAGAAAACGAGCAACTACTCAATAAGTACATAAAAATATTCTCAACACCATTAATCATTAGGACAATGCAAATAAAAAATCCAGCCAGATCCCACTTCACACCCACCAGGAAGCCTGGTGACACAATTGCTAAAAACTTGGCTGCTAACAGCAAGGTTGGAGGTTCAAGCACACTGGGTGCTTCACTCGAGGGGACAAAAGATTCATTGATCTCCCCTGTAAAGATACACGCACAGCCTAGGCCACCGTAGAGGAAATCTACTCTGGTTTCTGGGGTCACTATATGTATGAATCAACTTACTGATCCACGAGGACAGAAGGGTAACTATAACATAAAGATAGAGCGTAGAAAGCACCACGAAGCCACGATGCTTGTTCAGTGGTGAAGTATTTGGCTGCTAACTGAGAAGCTGGATATTCAAATCCACAAGTCTGAAGACACGGCAGTGTGCTTCCTGAAATACTGCAGTGTCTGAAACCCAGGAAGCAGTTTGACTCTGCCCTACAGCGTCCCGACAAGTTGAAACCAAGAAAATGGCTGTGACAATTGAACCACAGACCCTTACGTTTAATCTTTTATTTCTTTTAAAGAGCTACTGTGGGGCAGTGAATTATTTGATATGACTTCTCAGCATAGTGTTTATAACTAACCAAAAGATTGTCTCGATTCAAAACTCACGCCATCTCGTAAATTCCAACTCATAGTAACTTATAGTTTAAAGTCATCCTGTGACTCTTTCTGAGAGTAAAAGCCTCTTTCTCCCCAGAGTGATCGGTGTTTTCCAGTTTCTGAACTTGTGGTTAGCAGCCCAGCACTTGACCCACTGTGCCCCAAGGGCTCCGCTGATGAGTGGTTGGAAGTATCCATAGTGGGAATCTTCAGCCTAACACAGGGAATCATTAGCACTGACATCCTGCTGGGAATGAAGGAGCCATCTCAGATGCAGGGAGGTAGAATCTCAGTACCACGAAGCAAGAAAAGCCAAGCATGGAGCCTCAGGACCTCTGCATGCAGAGCCTCCTCCATGTAGGAGACTGAGAGTTGACACAGGAGAAGTGGCTGAAGAGAGGCAGAGGGGACGCCTTTGCAGAAACAAGAGGCAGAGCACACAACAGAGAGACAAAGCGGTGGACAGACTACTTCCTGGCCTGCAGAGCAAAGAAAAGTTGAGTTCCTTCCTAACAATGGCTTATTTACAGAGTAGGGTACCTACAGGCACTTAATCAGGGAGCTAGCTTTGCCAATTCACACATCTAGAGTCAAATGAATGCCTTTAGGCTTGGACTCTTGTCAGGGTGAGGAGCCTTTCAGGCATTTATTGGCATCCCTTAAGAGGCTTTTTAACACTATCTTGAGCAGAGCAGAAGCTGCGGAGCCATGTGGCTGAGAGGCTAAGAAGAGCAAGCATCTTTGTGGTGCTCTTGACTAGAAGAATTGTATCCGGAGCATTGCAGACGCTACGTTGTGACCTGTTAACTTCCCTAACACACCCTACCAGGGTGAGTATTGTAACCTGTTAACTTCCCTAACACACCCTACCAGGGTGAGTATTGTAACCTGTTAACTTCCCTAACACACCCTACCAGGGTGAGTAGTGTCTACGAGTTGGGGTGAGCATTGATGGACTGTGAACACCGGCAGGGGGCAGGGAATGCTGTCTGGGTCAGGCTCAGTGGCAGGACTCAGGAAGCAGTCTGCAGGGTGGAGGCCTCCTAGGACTTGGCCTTGGACTAATTGAGTGATTGTCCTTCCTCCTTCTGACTTAACAGGAAGTCAGATGCCATCCCTCCCCTTTCTGCCCTTCTTTCCCATGAGCAAAATAAAATATAGAAACATTGACCTTGATAACAAGCCAGGTGTTTTTTTTACCGTTTTCTTTACTTGGAAAGGTGGTGTGGTGAATTTTTTCCCTGTCCTCCAATAAATATGAATGGAAAAGAATGGACTTTGGATTCTGGAAAAGTTTGCTACTGCTGCTATTTTAAACTCTTGGTAGGTGTTTGAATATGGAAATCAATGAACATCTCTGAACTTCAAATAGTTCCTAAGAAAAAACATAACTGTTTTGATTACTAATCATTTGTGTGAACCCAGGTTGACGAGAGAAATACATCCACTCAGCTATGTGTAAGAAAGAATGTTATATCAAGAAGTAATTATATATAAAGAAGATAGCCCAGCCTCCACTAAGTTCCTCTTTAGCCTCACGCAGCCACATCAGGGATGCAGACTGCGGAAGGATCACAGGTCGGTGGGTACAGAGTCATGTGGCCCTGAGATCAGTGGATTTGACAGGACTCTGGCAACTCTCAGGGTGCCAACCGGGCAGGAAGGCGAGGTGGAGAGATAGGAGATTCCCGGGTCCTCCTTATAAGAAGGTCAGAGCCCTGTGGAAGCACCATCAGGCTGTGACCGGATGGACAGTTTACTCAGCCCCACGCCAGGTGTGTCTAGTAGGCAAACAATCATGAAGCCACCACACCGTGAGACTTCATTATGGTTAACAATCCATTACATAAAACAGATATATCTATAGTGAATATGCTTGCTTTTATTGCCTTTTGCTTACAGTCTCTTGCCCAGTGTTAAAAACATGATAGACTTTCAAAAAACATACGTGTTTGGGGGTTAACATAGGACAGACATATTCATCCAGTTCAAGAGCTTATTTCAATGTTGCCCAAATTACTTTTATGCATGCTTCACGATTAGTTTTGCTTGCACTTCTTTATTTAGTTTGTCTTTGATTATGTGTCTTATTTTCCCATTTCCTGTGGATCTATACATTATTTAACTGTGACTGTTACCAATTACAATCATAGAAACAACACTTGATTTGCTGTGTTGATCATAAGGACTACAAAAATAAAGCTAGATAAAAGGATTGCCATCAGAATATAATGGAACATTTATTGTGGCTAGCTTCTGTACTTTCGATAGAAGATAAAAGTTATGGTCAAAAATAAATTAGATGGGAAATCTTTTAGTTTTCCTAATTGAGAGCATATGAGGCATATCCTATTCACTAATAAACATAGATAAATAGATGAAATAATATTCAATATATTTTATTTACAGAATCATAATAATAACCATAAAAATATAATGATCAGAAATTGCATATTGTTGATTATGTGCCAAGTGCTGATACAAGGGTTGTACATTAATGTATTTAAGTTCCATAAACAGAGGGGGATTTTTTGCACATACCTTTTTTAAATTTACAGAGACCTCTCTTACTCATCCCTCCTTTTAGTCTAATAATCAAGTTCTGACTTAATAAAAGGGATGCTTTAAAGCATTTGACAATTGTATAACCTCTCTGTATTAAAACTGTAATGTCATTTCAACACAAATTGTTAGTTGCCCACAGCATGTCTAATCTCTTTGTTTCATAAAAATGAAACTACCAAATTGAGCTAGAACATGGCCATACAGGAAGAAATATGACATTTCCAGCTTATCCTACAGAGATACATGCCCATTCTGCACTTTTGACCAGTGTCATTAAACTGCAAGGATGATGCAACCGTATTCATTTCTGATTACTGCTGTGATAAGTTTCTACAAATTCAGTGACAAAATAACACAGATTTGTTTTCTTACAGTTCTATAAATAAGAAGTGAAAAGTGAGTTTATTGAGCTGAAACAAGGTGAATCTGTGGTTTTATTTCTTTTGAAGGATCCTGGAGAAAAACCAATATTTATTTTTACCTTTCCCAGTTTCTTGTACCTGCATATCTTGATTCTTGGTCCTCTCCATCTTTTTTTAAATTAAAAAGATCACTTTATTGGGGGCTCTTACAACTCTTATAACAATCTATACATCAATTTTATTAGGTACATTTTTACATATGTTGCCATCATCTTTTCTAGACATTTACTTTCTATTAAGCCCTAGGTATCAATTCCTCATCCCCTCCATACACACACCCTCTTGACTCCTTGACTAATTATAAATTATTATTATTTTAATATCTTACACCATCCACTGTCTCCCTTCTCCCGTGGTTTTTGTTCTTCTCCCAACTTCCCCCTACCTTTCTGGTACCACTATTCCCATTCCTGGATTCCATGTGTTCCAAGCTCTAATCTCTTATCTGTACCTGTGCACGTGCTGTGGTCTAGCCCACAGTGAAAGGCAGTATTGGGGTCATGATAGTGGGGAGTGAGGGAAGCCTCAAGGTACCAGAGGAATATTGTGGGTTTCATCGGTGCTTTACTGTGCCCAGGTTGACTCATCCCTTCTCTGTGACCCCTGTGTGAGGGGATGTTCAATTATCTACGGATGGGCTTTGGGTCTCTGCTCTGATCACACTCGTCTCAACAATATGGTTTTGTTTGTTTGTTTGTTTGCTTTTTATGGTTCTTCTGATGCCTGTTACCTTGTCCTGACAACATCTCATGATCACACAGGCTGGTGTGCTGCTTCCATATGTGTTTGTTGCTTCTGAGCTAGATGACTGTTTGTTTAACTTCAAGCTTTTAAGACTTCAGACACTATATCTTTTGATACCTGGGCACCATCCACTTTCTTCACCAAATTTGCTTATGCATCCATTTTTTTTCTTCAGCGATTGTGCCGGGGGTGGGTGTCGGGGGGATTGGTGAGCATCACAGAATGCTAGTTTTTTAGAACAAAGTGTTCTTGGATTGAGGGAGAGTATGAGCAGAGGCCCAAAGTCCATCCACTGCCTGAGTGTATTGCCATATCATATATGTACATAGGCCAATACATCTAATTTTATGAATTAATGTATTTACATATGTACACACCTATGCTTATACCTCTTATAGCTTTGCTTCTTAGATTGTTACTGTTTTCTTTTATCTTCCTCCTGCCCCACCATCACACTCACCTTATTTTCGCCTCTTAGTAATTCCTCTCAGCTAGATTGTTATTGCTCCAACACCCAGGATCTCTATGTCCTTCTTGTTGATTTTACCTCCTTAGTTGTGCCCATGTCTATAGCATTGTTTGCACACTGCTCCTTTCCCTCACCCCCTGCAACAATGTAGCATCTTCAACTAGTTCTCTGACTCTGACACTCCTGCAACAATGTAGCATCTTCAACTAGTTCTCTGACTCTGACACTGATTCTCCTACCTCCATCTCTTACTTATTTGGACCTTATTGATCATCTGGGGCCCCAAATCACTCTGGGAGGTTAATTTTTGTCTTCTATCAGCTATTGAAACCCACCAGCTGTCCCAAGGAAGAAAGAGGAGGCTACCTGCTCCCACAAAGACTTATAGCCTCAAAAAGCTGAACAGGGTCACTATAAATTGAACTAAGGCTGAACAGCAGTGAGTTTAATGATGATTCTGTGCCCACCTGGGTATTCCCAGAAAATCTCTATACCTTAAGGTCAACTAGTTAGAAACCTTCTACCTTATTCCCCCTTCGCTATGCAGCAGAACATATTCAGTTGCCCAGGGATTAGGACATGACCATCTTTAGGGGCTCACAGCAACTTTTAGTGTTTATCCTAAATAGTATTTGATATGTTGACTTCCCAACTATTGAAATGAAAACTTCAATGCTGCAACTGGAATTTAGTATTAATTTGCCCATGAAGTCATCCATGCCAAAACTCGATGACAACAGGAATACATCCCACTTGTCACTTACCAATATGATTGTATATTGATCTCCTCCATGTACCCAGGCCCTGGCAATATGATTTCATAACTCTTTCCATCAAGAGAGAGAATTGTATGCCCTCCTTGAGTTTATGCACTCACCTAATGTGTGTCCTATTTAGTCAATGTACTTGTAGCAAACACAATATGAAACAGGTTGCAAAAAAGTAAAATACAAGCTAGCACAAGACTCTCCTTGTTACTCCGTGTTCCACTACTTATGTGAAGAATCTCAGGCTTGTCTGCTACAGGACGAGTGGTCAGATCAGCAGAAAGCTTGGTCTTCTGTCACATATGAAATAAGCAATAACCAGCAGATCTCAGTCAACCTCCTCACTGACTATATGCTCATGAGCAAAACAACCTACATACCAGCAAAACGTATTCCAGAACAACCCAAATTGCTGCATTGCAGAACTCTGAGCAATATAAATGCTTGATGCTTTAATGCACTTGTGTTGGGATGGTTGTCACATAGCCAAACTAGCACACAATCCAACACATGCAGCTTATTCTACCAGGAAATACTCTAAGGGTTTCTTAAGTCCTAAGTTGTTTAATCATCACAGCAATCTTTTGAGATGCTTAAAAATAATAATTTTATAAAAAAGAAAGTTAAAGGCATAATTTGTCCTTGTCTTGAAGCCAAAATTGAACACAGGCCATCTGACACCCTTTGTTCAATTGTGCTACCCTCTGCTAGAAGGACCCGACATTCCTGACATTGGGCAAGTATAGGATTACTTACTATGATTTTGTATTTAATGCAAATGTTTGCATTTTATATTACACAACAGTCAGACCTTACCTTAAATAATTCAAAATTAAATATATGAACGTTAGTGTTATAAGCAAGAGAACCTAAGCATATGGTATTGGACTAGTGAAAATTGTTGTGTGTTTGTTGTGGGGGATCATATATTAAAAGTGAATAGCATGTGTTGTGCAGTGACAAACTATCTGTCACAGATTGTGTCCTGCTGTGTGCTGTAAAGCAGATCATGTTCTAAAGAAGGCATAACACATTAGAGAAAATAATAGAAATATGTCAAAATGTAAGCATGCACGCTCTATTTCTAGATGCTTAAAGAGTTCTTCGGAACAAAATTTCACAGTCTAAAAGCACGATTGAAAAGGACTACCATTATCCCTAGAAAGGCATTCTGGACCCTTTTGTTGGCAAGGTTCTCTGACCACAAGTATAACATTTGAGGAATTCTGCAGATGGAGGAAATAGATTTATTTGTAACCCTAATGGGATCTATTACAGTTTTTAAAAATTCACTGGGTGGTAGTTCTGGAATGTACACTAAAACATGATGATAAAGCTATTACCCCAGGACATTAGAAAGACTAGGAACAATCCCATGCTTTTACATCAAAGACTATTGTTTAATGCATTTTTAAAATAGTTTCAGGTAAGTTAAGACCTCAAAGCCAAAGCCACAGCTCTCAGGATGATTCTAACTTATAGCCAACTCAGGTAGAGATTCTGAGGCTGCTAAGCCCTACAGGCCCTAATAGACTCATGTTTCTCCCAATCTAAGAAGCAAAGCTATAAGAGGTATAAGCATAGGTGTGTACATATGTAAATACATTAATTCATAAAATTAGATGTATTGGCCTATGTACATATATGATATGGCAATACACTTAGGTAGTGGATGGACTTTGGGCCTCTGCTCATACTCTCCCTCAATCCAAGAACATTTTGTTCTAAAAAAACCTAGCATTCGGTGATGCTCACCAATCCCCCTGACACCCACCCCCGGCACAATCGCTGAAGAAATAATGGGTGCATAAGGCAGTGAGTTTAATGATGATTCTGTGCCTACTTGGGTGTTCCCAGAAAATCTCTATAATTCCCATCTTCTTTGATGCTTCCTGTATAAGTCAATATTTTCCCATATAATCTTTCAATATCACAATGGGATGCTTGATTTGTTTTTAGTTTCAGATGTGCTGAGCATGTTTGTCCCTTTTGATTTTCTAACTCTAGGTCTTGGCACATTTAATTATAATATTTGACTATGTCTTGTGGAGTTATCCTTTGAAATTTTCTATTCAGTTTTTTGACCTCATCATTTCTTCCATTTTTTTTTAAACTACTCTATGATTAAGAGTAAGTTCTGGAATCTCGTCTGATATCCACTTTTATGGTTTTGTTCTTTCTTGTCTTTGTATTGCCTTTTGCTCTCTCCATAAATGTGCTTGTTGTCCTGCCATAACTCATCAGGCCTTCTGTTATAAGTGTTCAATTCATCAAATATGCTCTTGAGTATTTGGGTAAATTTAAGAGGGATACACTCGAGGTTGTATTTTGGCTCCAGTTTTATTTTATTTTTTCAACTTCAATAAGAACTTCCATATGAAAAATTGCTAGTCTGTTCCACAATTCTCCACTGGCCTGGTTTTAGCTGCTGCCATTAAACTACTTCATTGTCTCATCTCGCAGATGTACTCAATTGCATTTCTGTGTGCTACATCTGGAGAAATCCATTTGTAGTTTGGTCTTTGTGCTGTCTGAAAAAGGTATTTGCTCAAAACAAGTCGTTGGTCTTGCAAAATCCTCTCATGTGATTTCCAGCTTTTTCTATCACCAAGACTATATTTTCCAACTACTGTTCCTTCCTCTTTGTGTCTAACTTTTGCATTCCAATCAGCAATAATTATCAATGTCTCTTCATTCCATATTTGATCAATTCTGACTGTGGACATTGTTAGAATTCTCCCATGTCCTCATCACTAGCTTTTGTGGTTGGTGCACACATTTGAATAGCAGTTGTACGGATTGGATTTCCTTGGAGATGTGCAGATATAATCTTATCCCAGATGGCATTTTACTTCATGAATTTTATAATATTCTTTTTGACAATGAATGCAACACTTTTCCTTTTGATTGTATCGTTCCTGGGACAGTATAGCATATGATTTTCTTATTCAAAATGGCCAATACCAGTCCATTTCAGCTCATTAACCCTAGGATAGTAATATTCAGGTTCTCCATTTCAATTTGGACAATGTCCAATTTTCCTAAAGCCATAATTCTCACATTCCAAGTCCCAATCATTAGAAGATTTTGCAGCTCTTTCTTCTTACATTCCGTTCACCCCACCACTGTCAGCTGCTCTCTAAGAAATCCTATCTCCTGTGCCCTCCAGCTCGTTGGGTCCGTCCCTCGGCACTCTCCATCAATGTCCTGCTTCCGATCATTGGGCTTTAAGTGTCTGACCATTCTTTGAAGCCATGCATTCCTTCTTTGTTGTCTGTTCGCTGCCGTCCTGTAGGATTTTATGGAACCGTTGAACAACTTTCCGTTTTCCTCCTATGCATGAGCAAGTTGGACATGGAATAAGGGAGACTAAAGAAAAATGAAGGCATTTGAACGGCGGTGCTGGAAAAGAATATTGAAAGTCCTATGACTGCTAAAAGGACACCAGATTTATATCGGAAGAAGTAAGGCCAGAGTGCTCCTTAGAGGCAAGGATGGTGAGACTTCATCTTATGTACTTTGGGCATAATGTCAGGAGAGACCTGTGCCTGGAGAAGAACATTATGCTTGATAAAGTAGTAAGACAGTGGACGTGGACAAGGCCTTTAATGAGATGGATTGACACAGTGGCTGGGACAATCCATTCTAACGAGGGAACGGTTGGCAGCAGAGTGCAGGACAGAGCAGTGCTTTCTTCTGTGGTGCATGGAGTGGTGGGAGCAGGAACTGACGCAACAACACGAGCTTAGACTACAGTGGATGCCAAAATGCAATGTTGACATGATGTCAACCAGAGTGCAGAATTCTTTGGGGAATAGTTAGAAAGATGGACATATCACCTTCAGAAATGTATAGACCTAGATAGAGGATATATTGAGATATAACATATTTTAATTTTGATGTTCTTGTTTAATAAAGGTTTGCATGACTTTATAGCAATACTTTTAAACCTACTCTATTCTTATTTTTTCTCCTTGTTTCTTACCAAGTATTTCATGAAAAAGAGGATATGAAAAATATATAAATTATAAATAATAAAATCTATGTAACCATTTATTTATTCAAAAATATCTGTTGAGCACCTGCTATCATTTACCATAGCAGAAATGATAATTAGTGGTAAACATTTTGCCTTCCATGTGGAAGACTCCCATTTGATTCCTACCAATGTGCCTCAAGGACAACAACTACCTGCCTACCATTAGAGGTTTGAGTCTTGCTGTGATGCTGAACAGAATTGACTGGAGTTTCCAGATCAATATGGACTAGGAATAAAAGCCAATGGATTTACTTTGAAAAATCATCCAATGAAAATCACATTATACTAGTACAATCTAGAAATAATCAAATAATCACGGTGATGACAGAGGACAAGACAACATTGCTGTTGTACATTGGTAGATAAACCATGAATAAAAAAATAAATGCCAACTAAGAAGAGGTGATAGTAGACAGGCATAATGGTCACCATAAATAGGAATAACAATGACTTCTGACAAGATGGCAAAATAGCTGACTGCCACTCAGGTGCTTTATGACAAAAACGTGGGACACCAAGTATACCACATAGGGATAAGAACACAAAAATGAATTGAATACCTGCTGCGAGAAGCAGCTGGACAAAAGTGGTAAGGGAGGAGACAGACGGAAGGGAGAGAGGATCTCCTCGCCTGACATATTACAGCCATTTTGAACATTTGCAATCCTCCTTCAATAGTGACAGGACTAGCACCCACACTAGTGAGTGTCAACCCAAAAAGTGAGATTCACACCTTGTTCCCAACACCCTCCTGGTGACCAGAAGCATTTCCAGACCCATCCTCACCCACCCAGCAGCCAGTGACACATCTGGCATAGATTCTACTCTACCCTTGTGGATGGGTGCTGGATTTACCTCCTGAACATCTGGAACTAGCATGAACCGTGTCTCATCAGACCAACAGACTGTTCTGTGCCCATGAATAGCACATTCCTGGACATTCCTTTGAAGGCAAAATTATCCTCCATAACCCACTGCCAAAAAGAAAACTCAACTTAACTACAACAAATCTACTGTTGTTAAGTTGGCTCCAACTCATTGGGACAAAATAGGGTAGAATATCATTGTCCCATGGAATTTCCAAGACTGTATATGTGTATGCTAGCAGGCTGCTTCCTCGTCACTCACAGAACAGTTGGTAGATTTGAACCACCAACCTTCTGATTAGCAACTGAACACTTCAATCATTATGCCATTAAGTCTTCACATCTAAAATATCTATCACAGGCATTAAAAAGAATAAGAATTATGAAACACGAAGGGATATTCTGTCCAAGAGTCCGTCCCTAAGAGATGTGAATTCTAGTCAGTTTTGTTTTTCTTTTGCAATTAACAAGTAAGTGTCACTCTTCCTGAAAAGAGCACAGATAAACTCAATGTTATACCATAGTTACATAGCATAGATATGTACACACCCCTGCTTAGATAAGTAGCAAATGTAAATTCAGTCATATCCGTGCCATTTCCTAAATCTTGAATTATCATCACATATTGTTTCCCTCTACTCCTTACCAGTCATTCATTTATCCAACAGTCCCAGAGAGTCATAGCAAGTTCAACAGGTTCAAGAAAAAACTTTTGTATAATAATTTGTAAGAGGGAAATGTATTTTAACCTTTGAAATTGAATTCTTTTTTATGAATAAAAAATAATATTATTTTTGAAAATATTTAGTAATGTAATAAAGGCAAGATAGGCACAAAGGATAAGCAATTAGCATACTATAAAAAGCTCAGAAGGGAGCTTTGATCATTAGGTTAATTAAACAAGGATTTATTCAAAACATACATGCCATTACTACCTTGCCGCCAGCTGTCATGTGGCTATAGCTTGTACGTTGCTATGATGTTGGGAGTTATGCTACCAGTGTTTCAAATACAAACAGGGCCAGTCATGTTGAATCGATTTTAGCAGAGCATCCAGACTTAAACAGACTAGAGAGAAAAACTGGTAATTCATTTTCCCAAATCAGTCAATGGAATCCTTATGCATTCCATCAGAATATTGTCTAGCTTGCTGGCCTTAGACACATATTTAGGAAGGAATAATTGATGGACTAATGGACTTTGTGAAACTAAGCTGAGACCAGACGTTTACCGGCACAACAGTGACTGAAGAAACCCTTGAGGCCCTTGCCCATGGTGACTCTTCAGGAATGAACCTGAACTCATCCCTATGCTTAATTATAGTCAAACAGGAGACATTCTGATTCGGCGACACCGTGGAGGTTTGTGTTCCATAGAATTAACCACTCAAAATGAAAACAAAATAACGAAGCAACTTCCCTGGCATAAGCCTCCCAAGTCAGCAATGGATAGGAGACTATGGATGGCAATAGTACGCACCAGAAGGAAATGGGAAGAGCCCTATCCTAGTCTAGCCCCTGCAATCAATGTCATGAATACTTTTTCATATGTAGCTTCATTGCTAGGTTGTTTGTTGTCTCCTAGAACCAAAAAAAGGCATAACTAGATAAAAGCTATACTCTTCAACCTCTTGATCTCACCTCCTTTCCACCTTCACTTGTCTATGCTCTCCTTAGCTTAATTTAGACCTGATAGTCATTAATGGTGAATTTGAAACTAATTAAAAGAAGTATAATTTTATCTGATTAAATATATTCCATTTCTCTTCAGATCCACTAGTGGGTAATTTGATGGAAGTGCTTTAAGCGATCAATATTCCAAGTTCATAATTATTAATCATTACAACATCAAAATATATTTTAAGATATAATAGAAAGATCACTTTCCTATAACTGGATAGGAGATGCAGATTCAGTCTATAACAATAAAAGAAAAATACAACTAAATACAGTAAAAAGTCTATAGAAATTGAGCCTGTATCTAATATTAAAATAAAATACTTTAATTTTTAAAGAGCAAATATATACATAAGAAACGTAAGTTATGTCTATATAAAAATCATGTTCAATATACAGTTACAAGCAGCATGTGATAGTTTCTATAATTGGTAGCTCCAATTTGGAATTTTTACTGTTTTGAAATATCAGTTGAATTAACTAAAAACATGTTGATAGTTCCCCATAAAATCTAAAGTCATAATTGGGTTTTATGAAGCATTCTGAATGCTAACAGAAAAACACAAGCAAAATGGTTTTTAAGTAGATATTTAAAAAGGAATTGAGGAAATGCAACTGCACATATTTTCTGAAATCATACTTAAATGTAAGCACAATCTATACAGGACTTGTGGGAAAATGTAATTGATTACTCAGACTAGACAGTACTTAACTGCATTTGACTTTTCTTCTTTGTAACAAGTAAAGAGCACCTGGCACCCAGTAGTTTTAATAGGTGGTTAGTCCCTTTCCCTTGACCTTTTTGTCATTCTTTATCCTTTCCTGCTTTTTACTGCATGGTGCACTTTTCCTCAAGAGGCCTACATTACGCCGTGTAAAATGAGGGGCTGCCCCTTGTCCTCTGTGCTGAATGAGATCACACCTACTCCATAAGTAGATCATCAAAGGAAACATACAACATGTTTACAACTATCTAGAAAAAGCACATATCTACACAAGACAATGGATTTTTTTTGTGGGTTTGAGCTTAAAGTAATATTTTAAAAACTCATTACATACAACTGGAGGGAAAGTGTGTCACCACCATTTATACATTTCAATTGACAAATATAAACCCAAACCACTTGAAAAATAAAATGTTTATCTGTTAACATATCTACAAAATATGTGGGCCTAGTATACCTTTTTAAATGTTGAAACACCTTGAAGATATGTTTAATATAATGGCAATATACATGTACATTTTGTGTTCCTATAGGTAATATTTTTTGTGTGTTCACTGTGAATAAAGTGCTGGGCTTGCAATTGGCAGTACTGAGTGAAGAAAAACAACTGATCACATTTAATAATCGGTATTTTACCTGTTAAATAACCTACAGGAGAACTGATACATAGAACATGCAGCCAATTAATTACATAAAATAACAAGGTAACTTCTTTTTAGGCTGACTATCAGTGTTAGTTCTAAATCATGGTTTTTAGCTACTGTTTGTCAAATACTTACTATGAGCTAGGCATCATGATTACATGTGGGTTAAGGGTATGAAATTGCCAATAATGAACTGCCTTCTCACTACCATTGTGTAAATTCCAACGCAAAGTGCCCCATAGGACAGGACAGGTCTGCCCCTGCGGGCTTCTGCGACTGTAACTCTTTAAGGAAGTAGAAAGTCCCTTCTTTCTCCAGTGATTGAAAATGCCAACCTTGCAGTAATCAGCTAAACGTGTAAGCCCTGTGTCACCCGGGCTCATAATTAACTGCCTTATGTAAATTAAAACAAAAAATGCGTGCGAAGACATAGACATGGTGAACAGTAGAGATGGAAATAGAATAGAGTTGGTTATACCTGATGTGACTGTTTCTTTCCTTTTAGTATTAGGATTTAATGAAGTAGATATTTATAAATAAAGTTTCTCTATTAAAAAAAATCACACTTTCAGAGACTACATCTGCAGCCTTTATTTTATTATTTCCCCATCAATATACAATATACTTGGTCTACAACTGTTCAGATGTTTCTAATTATCTCAAGGGAAGTAGTCTAATCACTAAGTCAAATTAATTTTAATTATTTTCACTATTAACGAACAGATGACATATAATACTTTCAGAAAGTGTCCAAAGGTGCCATGAGATGACAGCTAAAAACAGATGGAGAGACTAATGATGCTTCAGTCAGAAGAAACAGCATGAGGAAATGGGGGAGATATATGCAAGGAAAGGGAACTAATTCCAATCCAATTATTGCAGAATCCAGAGATGCACAGTAATGTTAACTAGGTAAACCTGGTGAGACCATGAACAAGGGAGTGCCGTGCACATCAATGTGAATACAGTGAAAGATGTATCAATCAGCTTTGAGGAAGAGAGCACAATGTCCTGGCATCAGGGAACCGATGAGCTCTACCCCTTTCTATAAAGATTGCAATAACTGGAGAGCGAGTAACGCTATAGCAAAGCCTGTGGGTACCAACTGTGATGCGGACACCAAGCAGGTAGTGTTCTGATGTGGAAGGTCTTGGCTGGTGATATGGTTTATTATTTGGACAGAAATACCTCGGAAGAAACAACCTCTGGTGATCTGGCTGTTGTACCAAGTATCCAACACCAGCATGTGGCTGAGCAAGCCGGGCTGAGCAGATAGAAAACATTTACCCATGCGTGCTGCAGGTAAACACCAGGTCTTTTCAGAGATGTGGGTTAAAGTAAGCAAAAGATCTAAATGGCCTTGTGTATGTGTATATCGTCATATGGAGAACAATTCAGAATATTCTGCAAACCTTATGGATTTCCTGGTTTTTAGATCTATTTATATTTGAATGTGTTTTGCAAGGGTATATTCGGTTATATAAATGTGCTTAAGTAGCTGTGTTAGATCAGTAAGAAATAAACCTCATAAAAGAAATTTGGATATTTACTTAGAATAAAACTTTCATGCAAAAAATAATATGTATTGCTGAAATTGGCCAATGAAAGGTATGTACAGTGATAAAAGAGCTAAGGCACTTCATTAAACATAGTTTTGACTTCTTCATAATTAATTCTATGCGATTATGAAGGATCATATATATGTGATATATATAGTGGGGAGAGAATAATTCTATAAAAAAAATCTTCACCGAAGTTTCATGCCATGAGGCAGAGGTAAAAGTCTCTTACACAGAAGCTTCTCACAATACATACTTACTTGAATTACACCACCATATTGATTTTCTTTGGGAAGTTAACAAAGATTTAAGATATTAATTTTAAAAATGTGAATCACCAATAAAGTTCCAAGTTTTGTTCTCTGATATAAAAATTAATATCATTCTATGTGAAGAAGTATTTCAGACATTAATTTAGGAGATGTCTTCTGAGTTTAAATACAATTAAATTAATAAATAAACATCATCTTTCATCTCCCATCTTTAAATTCGAGCATTATGAGTTCAAGTATCCAAGAAGATGCAAAGAAAGCACAGTTTTTCTTTTAAGTTTTAGCATGGTAAGTAGTCAACAACAAGGTACTGAATGATTAAATTAAACTTGTATAAGCCACAAATTTCTTTAACCCAAAATATGGTCGTGTTTCAAATTCACATAAAATTCTCCAAACTAAGTTACTTATGCTTTCCTCAAATTATTTAACCTATACTAATATCCTACAACTTTGTACATCTAGATTAATTCTTAGTGCCACAAAATTTAACCCTGGATTATATTCCAAAATCATCCTCATAATAAGAATAATTAGCAGTGTTGAACAACATAGAGTCAACTCTGAAAAATGCCGGTTGAAATAAAATTAAATGTACATTCTTTATTTTTAAGTACCCTTCAGGGAGTTTTTTGAAGGAAAAAAAAAAAGCATTCTCTCATAGTAGCTTGCTAACCATACTGTCCAAGCTTTGTGGTCCAACTATGAAGATAATAGAGTATGTAGCATACTTTAAATATTAGTGCATAGATCTATATCATTGCTTGAACAAATTAGTGAGTAGTAAGTGAAACTTTTAGGTGAGAGATATGTAGGGATTATTGTTAGATTTTAATTCAGTTTTCAGCCCAGATGATTTGGCAAAGTATCAAATAGCTAAAAGGGAATTCATGAAGAGGAGGTGATCTGAGGATCTGTGATTTTAATGTTTGGGTCAATGCACTAATGAGTTGTGAAGTGGCAGTCTTCAGGGAGCTAATTTACAGTTTACTCTTTATTGTTTCAGCCATCAAATAGAGCAGCTATCATTTTAAGGGGATTTTCAAGCTGCTAGTTAATATACTAAAGCTTTTCTGTAAGGTTTCCCATGTGATAACAAAAATAATAATACTCTTGTTAGGAAAGTGTCATTGTGCCAATTTCAAAGTTTGAAAAAAAAGGCAACATCTATCACTCAAATGAGTGGAAAATACACTGTTCAATCCTTATAAATAAAATTTGAATTATGGTGTTGATGAAGAATATTGAGAGTACTGTGGACTACTAGAAAAAATAAATAAATCTATCGTGGAAAAATACAGCCAGAATGCTCCTTTATAAGGAAGGATGGTGAGACATGATAACATACTGGAGACATGTTATGAGGAGACGTCAGTTCCTGGAAAAGGACGTCATGTTTGGTAACGAAGAAGAGCAGTGAAAAAGAGGAAGGTTGTCAAGGAGATGGATTGGCACATGGTTGAAACATGGACTCAAACCACACAGTTGAGAAGATGACACAGGAGCCAGCAGGCTGCAGAGGGTCACTATTAGTCATAACCAACTACACAGCACGCAACTACAAGAACACTAAATCCCCAACCCATCATCTTATTAAAATTCCTACAAACTGCTATCAAAATTACCGAATTATAATTTGCATAAATTGTACAATTTATTGTAAATGAAAAGACAAATGAAATATGGTCTCTCTCATTCAGGAAACAGTGCAAGAGGATATGTAATCAGATACATGCATTTGTAGATATGTGTACACTTGTTCCCCAAAAGAAACAGCACGTCACATGAGGTATAAAGAAGGTCAAGAAAAGCAAGAACTCAGAGAGAAGGCTACTTCCATTACCCTTGGAAATGAAATGAGAGGAGCAATGAAATAAAAGGGATTTCCTGAAGAATAGAAGATATTGGGTATGGTTTTACCCAATGCGAATGAGGCGGGGACATGGAGTGGAGACCCAATGTCCATCTGTGGACAATTGGACATCCCCTCACAGAGGGGTTACAGGGAAGAGATGAGCCAGTCAGGGTGCAGTATAGCACCGACGAAACACACAACTTTCCTCTAGCTCTTTGGTGCTTCCTTCCCCCCACTATCATGACCTCAATTCTACCTTCAAGTCAGATTAGACCAGAGCATGCACACTGCTACAGATAAGAGCCCAAAACACAGGGAATCCAGGATAGATAAGCCCCTCAGGGCCAACAAGAATAGTAGAAATACCAGGAGGATTAGAGGAGGGTGGGGAAAGGGGGAACTGATCACAAGGATCAACAAATAACCCCCTCCCAGGTGGACAAATAATGGAAAAGTGCGTGGGGGTGATGGAGGATGATGCAAGATAATGGAAAAAATAATCTATAACGTATCAAGGGTTCATGAGGGAGGGCGGGTGGAGGAGAGAGGGGAAGAAATGGGGAGCTGATATCAGGGGCTCACGTGGGAAGAGAATGCTTTGAAAATGATGATGGCGGCATATGGGCAAATGTGCTCGACACACTGGAGGAATCTATGAATTGTGATAAGTGATGTAACAGCCCCCAATAAAAATATTTTAAAAATAGAAGATATCCAGAAATTGATACACACAAGGATATGGAATAAGGAGGAGGCCTAGTTCAACATATACTCGACTTTCTGCCAAAAATGGCAATATTGAGAAAATTCCAAAGATGGGTGAAAATATATTGGTTGGATATATTTTCAGAACCTGAAAAAGATTTATATTTTTCAAATGTGAAAAGTCTCAAGCAAATTTAAAAAATAAATAATCACATGTGGACATTAGTGCATACATAGAACACAAAAAGAAGAAAAGTATATAACGTCAATAGAGAGAAGAGCCAAATTAATTAAGTGGAACTACCAAAGTTGTTAGCCATCAAATAATAGGTTAATATTTTCAAGATAACTTTTAAAATAACTTTCATTTGGAATTATTGATGCAGTGGAAGTTGGACTGAATAAAAATAAAACAAACATCAATATTTTGGGAGGCATCTGGAAGTCAATTTAAATAAAGGTATATAAAATATGTAAGAAGGTAACTATCAATACAAGAGGGAAGATTGGGAAAGCCAGAAGTTGATATTATTGGAAATCTAATAAAATTGACATAAAACGAGCAATATTAATTTAAAAGAAACAAAAATAAAAATGATGTCAATAAGTCAATCCCAATTCATAGAGACCCTATAGAGTGTTTCTGAGGTTGTAAATGTTTATGGCAGCAGAATGTCTATCAGGAATGGCTGGTGGGTTCGAACAGCTGACCCTGAGATTATAGTTCAACTGGTATCTCACTCTGCCACCATGGTTTTCTAATTAAAAAGGGAGGAGAGATGAAATAAACAATGCTGGGGGAAAGGGGACTCTATTAGTATAAATCAATATGTGATGGAATACTATAAACATATTTTTACCTTAAACTATCAGTGTAATGAATAAGAATTAATTATGAATAGAAACATAAAATGTCCTATAACCATTAAAGTAAACAAATACAATTTAACAGTTGGCTACTAACACCACTCACCTGTCAGTTTATCATCTGTAGGTAGCTTTCATGCTTCTGGGATGCTTTTAGTTATGACACCCATATTGCAAATAGCAACAAGGTCACACCGCTGGTGGACAAGACCCAGTGGAACGTCAGGACTAAGACTGACCAGGAGGGAGGAAGTGGCAGTCACCTTGTGAGAAATTAGCCACTAGCCCTAATGAAGAGTGGGGGCACTGTCTGACAGAGTGCTGCATGGGATTCCCAAAGGTCGAGATCTCTTAAAATATGACTGGAAAAGAGCTACCCTTTCGAGGTAAAAGTCCACTTTAGTGGCATGAAGGCAGAGTTGGGGAGAGTTTTCGAGGCCTTTAGCTTTTGAGGTTGCACAGCTTAGTGTGAGAATGAACTGAAAAAAACAAAACACAAAAACCTTCAAAGCCATCAGACCCGATTCCAGCTCATAGTGGAAAGGGTACACTGCCCGGGTGGGTTGCTGAGACTGTCCCTTTTCACAGCCATAGAAAGTCTCGTCTTGCTCCTGCAGAGGGGACGGGAGTTTTGAATGGCTGACCTTGTGGTTAGCAGCTCATTGAATAACCACAGTGTCACCATTGCCCCTAGAAGGCTACGGATGTCCTTTATTAATCACAACATGCAAGGTACCAGGTATGAACCTAGGGAAATTAGAACTTCTCAAAAATAAAATAGAATGCATAAGCCACATTGTCCTAGCTTGATTGAACTGAAATTGACTGATATTGGCCATTTTTGTTTGGGTAATCTTATGATTTACTATGGTGGGAATGACAAATAGGAAAATACATTTAATGGTGCTCATATCCTGAAGTACAACGTTGTCAGTGATCTGAATGGATCATATTCATATGCGTTCAAGGAAACCAGTTAATAGGAGCAGCTTGCTGAGGGTTTACACATTGCTAAGAGTATTGGAATTCTTGACTTGATGGTGATTTGCCGTGTTAGTTGTATATCATTTTGTTCTCACTTTTCTATGATTCAATCATAAATTTTGAAATGAAAAAACATAAGTTCAAGAAATGCATATCATCAGTCGTTTTCTAGTGAAACTGGATTTTATTAATGCAGTATTATCTGCTTATAATGAAAATTTTGTCATAAAACTTTTGGGATGATCCATAGGGTTTAATTAGAAATAACCAAAACAATTGATAGAGCAAAAGAGAACTTGAATCCAATGATACATTGAATATACAATGGATCTAGTTCATATCATTTTCTATAATGTTGTGCACTCAACATTTTCTATTCTTTATAAGCAACTGGCCCATGGGATTTCCATCTATTTTGGTTTCAAAATAATAGAACCTTAGGTGTTCTAGTTCTATTAGCATATTTTAGAGGTCTGGGGAGTACAAGGGTTGAAATGAGAACATGTAATGAAATGAAAAACAATCAGAGACAGGAATTGAAAATTGTCATGATTTAAGGGCAAGTTGTTCATTACTTAACAAGATACTTGAAAGTAATCTTTTAAAGCAGAAAAACACACTGCCTAAGAAAAGCCTCTGAGACATATTGTCAAAGCTAAATTTTATTTTTTATATGACCTAAACTATCAGCCCCCGAAATAATCTTCCTGGAAAACAAACAGCAAAAACAAAAACCTTTCATTTAGCTTAAGCTTATGACCTTTTATAAAACACTGTGTGCTGCATTACAAAGGAGATATCATGTTATTGAGCATGTCTTATATAAGAAGAATGTGGTAAGATATTTTAATCCAGAATCTTGCCTCTGTCATACACATTGAATTCTGTAATTTTTTCCCACAACTTCATGAAGGTTAGGAAAACTTACATATGGTTGAAGAAAGGAGAAACATCCACAGAAATGACTTTATCTTCCTAGTCTAGCATTGTATAAACAGGGCTTCGGAGCTCAGCAGTAAGGCAGAATGTGATCAGCATACATGACAGCAAAACTCAAGTTAGTGAGCAGGTGGTCATTGTTGTGGTTGCTTGGTGCCATGTAGCTGGTTCTGACCCATAGTGACCTTTTATGCAAAACAGAAAGAATCACTGTCTTGTCTTGTGCCATGCTACCTGTTTCAGCCAGGATGTCACCTCCTCTCCCCGAGGGTCTTCTCTTTTGTTGCCCCTCTGCCTTAGCAAGCACGATGTACTTCCCCAGGGACTGGTCTCTTCTGACATGTCAAAAGCATGTAAGATGACATCGCTCCATCCTTTCCTCTAAGAAGCACTCTGGCTTTCCTTGAAAGACAGAGAGCTTTACCCATTTAGCAGTCCATAATGCGTTCAATATTCTTCTCCATTACCACAATTGAAAAGCATCGATTCTTCTTAGTTCTTTCTTATTAAATGTCCAACCTTCACATGTATATCAGGCCATTGAAAATGCCATGGCTTGGATGGGGTTCACCTTAGTCCTCAAAGTAACTTTTTTGTTTTGCAATACTCTTAAGAGGTGGTGTATAGAAGCTTTATCTACACATTATTTGAACTCTTGACCGCTGTTTTCATGAGCAGTGACTGTGGATAAGTAAGTAAGTAAAGTAAGTAGGTAAGTAAGTAAGTTAGATAAAAATCCTTGAACATTTCAACATGTACTCAACTTCTCAGGATGTTACCTATTGGTCCAGTTATTAGATTTTGATCTTCTTGATATTGAGTTGTCGTACATACTAAAGGCTGCAATCCTTTATCTCCATTAGCAAATGCCTCACTTTTAGCAAGCAAGTTTTTGTCATCTGCATGTTGCACTTTGTCAATAAGCTTTCCTCCAATTGTGATACCACATTCTTCTTCATATAAGTCAACTTCTCTGATTATTTGCTCAGCAAACACCTTGAATAAAAATTGTGGGGCGATATCATCTTTATACACACCTTCCCTGACTTTAAACCATGCGCTATTCCCTTGTTCTGTTCACACAACTGACTCTGATCCATGTACAAGTTTCACAGGAGCACAATGAATTCTCTAGAATTCCCATTCTTCCCAAGGTTATTCATAGTTTTTTTATGATCCACACAGTCAAATGTCTTGAAATAGTCAATAAGACAAGTAAGCATCTTTCATATATTCCAGCTTCTATGTGATGAACATAGGGGAGCAGATGTCTGTTCGTGGTCTGTTTATTATTTCTTATGGGTGTATGTCTAGTAATGATATTGCTGGATAATATGATATTTCAATTGCCATTGGTTTTAGGAATCACCTTATTGCCTTCCATAGTGGCTGTACATATTTATGATTCCACCAGCAGTGGATAAGAATTCCTATCTCATCACACCCTCTCCAACATTTGTTGTTCTCAGTTTTTGTTTTGTTTTCTTTTCTAATTGGGATACAATTATGGGCATTAGGTATGATCTCATGGTGGTTTTGACTTGCATTCCCTGATGACTCACAATTGGGAGCATTTCCTCGTGTGTTTATCAGCCACTCAAGCGCCATCCTGTGTGAATCTTC
>NW_022103902.1:2888830-2890062 GCF_000313985.2 Echinops telfairi | reverse complement strand
CATTTCTAAGTATCTTTTCTTAGTCGGTGGGCTCTCTTTTTACTCTTTTAATGAATTTTTTCATTAAAACAGCACTTGTACACCAGTGTTTTGTTTTTAATAGGTCCCATTCATCTATTGTATCTTCCATGGTGTGTGTGTCTTTTGTTAATTCTGCTAGCCCACGTATTCCCTGCACGAGGGGTCCTAGCTTTGTCCCAGTTTTCTCAATGGTGACCCTGATAGCTTTGGGTGTTACATTTAGGTCTTTGACCCACCTTGAGTTTGGTTTTGTTCACATAGTGATATGTGGGTCTTGTTTCACTCCTCTGCAAGCATATATCAAAGTTTTCCAACATCATTTATTGAAGAGGGTGTCTGTTCCCCATTTAATATATTTTGAACCTTTTGTCAAAAAGCAGTTGCCCATATGTGGATGTTTTTATTTCTGGGTTTTCTGTCCTGATCCAATGGTCCAAGTATTTATCCTTACTGTATATCAGTATTAGCCTGTTTTGACCACTGTGGCTGTATAGTAGGTTTTGAGGTCAAAAGACAGTGGTAAGAACAAGGGCCACTGTACCAGAAAGAACTAGTTGAATGTCTATAATTTCAGGAGGAAGCATATGAGTGAGAACCAATGGGGCCAAAGGAAGTTCAAGTACCCTGAAAGCATTGGGCAAAAACAAGGCTCTAGGAATGGATGGAATCCCAATTGAAATGTTGCAACAAGCTGATGAAGCATTAGAAGCAATTATTCATCTACGCAGGAAATTTGGAAGACAGCTGCTTGGTTAACTGACTGGAAGAAATCCATATTTGTACCCATTCCAAAGAAAAGTACTCAACAAAATGGTCAAACTATAGAATAATATTGTTGATATTACGTGCAAGATAATGCATTGGTGCAGATCAGCCAACCAAGACGGCAGTCGTGCATTGCTAGGGAGCTGCCGGAGGTTCAGGCATGCTTCAGAAGAGGGTGTGGAAGAAGGGCTATCGTTGCTGATATAAAGCGCATCTTGGGTGAATGCAGAGAACTGCAGAAAGATGTTTACTACCGTTTCCTTGAAAATGCCAAGACATCCCACTGTCTGAGTGATAACACACTATGGATAACCATGGGAAGGACTGGAAGGGCCTGGGAAGTTCCTCCAGAACGTGTACCTGGATCAAAGGCAGCTGTGTGAACAGAGCAACTGGTGTAAACACGGGAAAAGTATGTGACGGGGTATTTCCTTTCACTCTTCTTT
>NW_022103902.1:2875075-2887134 GCF_000313985.2 Echinops telfairi | reverse complement strand
ATGGATTTGAATGTGGTGCTGAGAAGATCATCTCACATGCCATGGACTGCCCCAAGGACAAACAAGTCTGTCTGTCACGGAAGAAGTAAGACCGGATTGTCCCTTAGGGGCAAGGATGGCAAGACTTCGTCTTACATACTTTGAAAATGTTGCCAGGAGAAAACAGTCCCAGGAGAAGAACATCATGTTTGGTCAAGAAGAGGGGCAGCCACAAAGAGGGAAGCCTACCATGAGGTAGACTCGTGCCGTTGCTGCTACAAAAGACTAAGCAATGGACTGAGCACAATCGCGAGGCCGGCGCAGGACCAGGCAGGGCTTCGTTCTGTTAGACACGGGTCGCTGTGAGGCAGAATGGACTAGATGGAACCTAATGCCTCAACACTTCTTAAAAGTCGAGAACGTGCTTTATCATTAAAATTAAAAAGCTATCTGACAGTTACCATGTAGGAAGGCAAGGAAGGTTACGTCATTGGCTAGAGGTATACACTTGTTAACTTAGATGAAGGGGAATGCCACGTGAAATAGAAGGGAGGTGGTCAAAAAAGAATGCAGGTACACATACTCATGCACACATATGCCCTATGAATAACACACACACACACATATATATTTACCTATATGCATACACATACATGTGTCTTGTGTGTAACACACCCATACACCTGTGTGAGCCTTGGATGAAGTGTGTTAAGCATTGGGCTACTTACTGCAAGATTGGTGGTTTGAAATTATTGGCTGCTCTACCAGAGACTAATGAGGCTGTTTGCTCCCAGAAAGATTTATAGTCTTGGAAACCTTAAGAAACAGATCTACTCTGGTGTATAATTTCATTGAGTCGAAATTGAGTCATTGACAGTGAGTTATATAGTTGTACTGAGTTGCTATCAAGTCAATTTGATAGCTGAGAAAGCCCCAAAAGATTTTGTAAACTAATATGGATGGAAGAGAAGACCAGCGTTGTCTACCACGGAGCTCTGAGGTGCTACAATCAAGGTGCTATTGAGCCCCGGATGCTGCAGGACCCTATAGTCACTCTCCTGTTCATCCATCTTTCATCAACGTTATGGAGAGAAAAACAAATGATTACATATAAGAAATGCATACCTTCTTTAATGAAATCCCATAGAAAATACACTAGGGGGGGCGATGGTTTGTATAACTTACCACTTACACATTATTCATATCAAACTGGTAGTGCAGACTGGCCATTTTCCCACAGTTCTTCCATGGAGACTTCACGGAAGCAAGAATGCTGCAGTCCTCTGTGGAGCTGTTTTAGTATCTCGGCACTTTCATTTCAAAATCATCGCACTGCCAGTGGAGGTAAAACGAGATCACACACGCCAGTCTCAGACCCACTCACAGAACATTCTGCACACGAACTGCTCTGCTTTGTCAGGATAATCCAACTGCCAGTTGTGCTCATCCTCCGCTCCTCCAACTTGCTGTCGGGAAAAAAGGACACTCCAGCTGCTTCAGTGCACTTTGTGTCCTGCGGGTTCTGTGAATGTGTATGCCCATGCTGAATGGTATAGCTGTGATGTTCTGTCCTCCCCCACATGGCCGTATATTTCTACATAATCTGTGAAGAAGCAGCTCTGAAAATAAAACTAAATGCACAGGAATTAAACAGAAATGGTTGAGATCTATAGAACTTATTATTGTCCACCCCCATGGAGAATAATAACACCCACATTCCACATTTATTTTTTTTCTATTTTCATGTAGTAATAAATTCCTTCATTGGATCTTTAGCACCTTAAACAAGTAAAAGCACTGCAGAAAAAATATTATCTATATTTAAATCTTCTATATTCCTCTGTACTTTTTCCCCTCTATACTTTTAATTCCATTTATAACTTTTGAATCTCTGAGATTATATATTGCATATGTATAGCCTCAAAATATATGTATATATACACTGTATACATATATATATATATATATATATATATATATATCCTGGATACGTAATACATGCAGCGTATATAAGTAGGCATTATATAGATCAATATTTGTCATTTATATTTTTGTTATGCACACATATAATATTTGTAAACTTAAGTCAGAGAAAAAGATACCCATATTAAAAATAGATGAGCAATACAAAGTATTTTCAAACTCCTTTTCTTAATCATTTATTAATTCATCAAATAATTTGAATACTGATTTATAGTAAGCGAATAAATAAAGAAACAGCTTTTATCTCAGAGTTTTACTAAGTTGAAAAGACATAGTAGGTAATCTCAATACTGCAAGACATGTGCATACCATGTTGTCGCTGTTGTTAGATTGCATGGAGTCGGCTAAGAACCACCTTGTAGGTCAGAGTAAAAGTGCCCCTTCGGGATTTCGAGATCGTAGGCTTTGCACAAGCAGATCTCCAGGTGTCTTATCTACAACTACTCCTTGGTTTTCACATAACATGACAACAGAAGTATCTAGTCATTACCCCACGAGGACTTGTGTCAATAGCTGACATCTTTTCAGATGAGGAATCTTTCAAATTAACTGAATCTTTAGGATCACACATCACTTGCATGTCACTAATACATACATTTCTTTTCTGGCCAGACATGACCTTCTAGTTCCATTACGTCTTGATGTCAATCGGATGCTAGATTTCTCCTTCATATGTGCTCGTTCATTAGCGTGTGGAAACCACCAATGGAATGCTTCTTCCTTCCCTTTTTGTTACTGTATACTTATTACTAAAATATTTCATCCCTAAAGCAAATGCAAAACATTTTGTAAGGATCAGTCAGTATTCCAGAATTACCCCATATATGGGATGAACATATATGGGATGAATCAAAAAGGCTTGCTATGAAATCATTTCTGCAACAATTTATTAAACAAACAACAATGAAAATTGAAGCTATTGGATCTCAACATATACTCTATCTAGGTTTAGATACTTCTGAAAGTAGTGTTTCCATCTCTCTAATCTCCTCCAAAATAATTCTGAGCTCTTAGATTTACACCACACCAAAGGGACCAATTTAGCATGCTGGGGGGACTCAAATTGTGTTTTTAAAAAAATAAATATTCTTTGTACTTTGGAACACAAAGAAGAATGGATAAGAAGAGTACAGTGGTAGGCTGGTAGGGTATGGTTTGCCAATGAAATTCTTGTAGGTCAGCACTTGCGAGCCTTGATGAATGAAATAGAGGTATTGTCATGATGGGGAAAAATCAGGGTAAAATTTCCATTTTTTCCTCCCCAATGCAGTTTTCAATATTTTAAAATTGCATCATGAAAAAGACCCTATGGTTATCTTGTGTCCTTACAGAACATCTATTTAAGTTGCTCTTTTGGATTCCCCGCCCCCCCCAAAAAAATTCCTATAAATTTATGAGCTGCCCCATCTATGTTTGGTTTAACTGTCCCACCAGATTCTCTGAGAAACCACTGTGTTTAAAATAGCTGCTTTTTTCTACAATAAGCTTCATGTATCATAGTATTTAATCATTCTATCATATTAAGAAGAGTTATACATATATCACCACAATAAATTTAAGAATATTTTAGTCTTGTATTTATTGTTGTTAGTTCGCCATTAGCCCCATCCTGCCCTATGATGCCTCTTCAACTGCTTCCCCCACCCCCCAAAAAAGAAAACCTCACTGCCATTGAGTCAATACTGACACCTAGGGACCCTGTAAGGTCGGGCAGAACTGCCCTGTGTGTTTCCAAAACCAGAACTCCTCATGAGAGTAGAATCGCACCTTTTTCCTTTGCCGTGCCTCTCGGTAATTGTCAACCCAGTTCCTCTTTAGAAAATCATACTAAGCACAAGCAGGAAGCAAGGAAACAAAACAACCCAACAATAACTAGACAAAATATACAAAAAACTTAATCTAAAAGAAGGCAGAAAATATTAAAACACTGAAACAGCTCTAAAGTGGGTCAAAAGGGAGACCAAATGATAAGATGTGATACTTTAAGCTAATTACGTTTGCCGTAATCAACTTCGCAATGTTCTCTGTCTGGTAGTAAGTCTATTCTCATCCCTGGACTGTGTTCAGAGGGCATTCACCGGAAGCTAAATCCATCCGGGAACCTTGTCAATGGATTTTGGGCTTCTACTGTCAAGCTTTTGACCCCAAACACTATTCTTTTTGATAGCTGAGTGCCATATTGTGTCTTCACACTTTCTAGAGAACCCTTATCTTCAGTGATCTCTTCATAATGTTGAGTATTAAGTAGGGCTTTGTCATAAGAACTATTTTTTTTCTTCGATTGGGGTTAGAATTAAGAGTGAGTCCAAAATCCATTTGTATACCTATGGTTTATATATGTCTCTGGGACTTAGAGACATCACTATCATTTTAAGTCTAATGACCACCAAACCAATAATCTTTGGAAGGCATTCATCTGCTTCTCCTCATGTTAGGGCATTTCAGCCTCAAGTCCAAGAGAGTATGTTAATTCCTTAAATCTGAGATTAAAGGAAAGCTAAGTTTGCTTAGTGGGGTTTCCACATCAAATCCTCCTGTGTGTCCTATGAAATATGTTGTACACCTCAAAAAGACAGAGTCTAAAGTCCCAGTAGTCTGTAGCACATGACTTAAGTCACTAAGGGATGGATAGAAACTAGGTCAAAGTATCCAATTAGGAGTGTAGTACCAGGTATATTCTACCATTAGGTTCTAAATAAATGTTGTTAAACATTCTTCCCGCCCCCCACCCCAATGGGAGAGTTTTCCACCCAATTTACCCACCAACAGATATCCTCTGAAACAGATATGCCTCCCTTCCCCCATCTTGACATGAATTTCCCAGAAGGTTAGCTTATCACTTATCAAGGTAGGAAGGTGTATTGATTTGAAGTGACCATCACACAATGTTTTATGGCAGTAACCAGATGGTCTCCCCCTCCCCCATCTGGAGAAACTGACCTAGCTGAGGTGAGATATCCTCTGTTGACGTGTTTTTGAAGATGTACATACAAAAGAGGTGATATATGGTTCATGGACAGTAGGCAAGCTCTCTACCGCATTGCTTGGGAGACCAGATTAAAATATTAAATTACTTGAGAACAAAAGCCTGCTTTCATCTTGGTATTTATCTTTATCGCAGTGGATTCAGACAATATTTGTCCTTTTGTGATGGGGTAATTTCCAAGTCCATGCAGGCGATAAGGTGCTTCATGGTTTCATCCATATATTTTAGGGATGCACATTACCCCATTGTGTGTCTGTACCAGATTGGTCCCTTTCTTTTGAAGGCAGTGTATTACTGAAAGAAACGGGGGGCGGGGGGGGGGGTAACAAGAGAGTAAACTTGTCAGTAGCCATCCACTGACTCAGAGATAAGTTTTAACATTGATTGTTTGCTTGGATTAAACCCATTGCTCTGATGACACAGTTGGATAAGCATTAGATTGCTAATCTCCAGCTTGGAAGTTCAAGGCCCCTGCCCCAACTATTTTGTGGGAAAAAGATGGGGCTATTTACTACTTATATATTTACATCATCGGACAGCCTATAGGGATCACTTCGCATCTGAATTGAGTTGATGGCAGTGGGTTTGGAAAAAGCCAATTCTTAAGGTTTTTGTGGACAAATGCTATTTATGAGAAAGGTTCAGGGAATTCCAGACATACACATCCGCGCATCACTAAAAAACAAACAAATCAACAAACACCCTGGAAGGTAGATTCCAATGCAGCACCTAAGTGGGAAGATGGCACACCTTGGGCACATCATGGAAGTTAGAAAAAATTGGATGATCAGAAAAGGCTGAGAATAGAATACATAATTTCATAAATAATTTAAGTAAAGACAATAGCAAAACACTTGACAGACAAGCAGGCAATCAGTTCTGTGATATCAGAGAAAGTAGCAAAGTGGGGAGGGGCATAGTAGATGGCAGGTCTTCAGTTGACTTCCCTGTATTCTGTGGTTACACGTGGCCTTTTTCGTTAGACTCCTACAACCTGAAATTAAATGATTCTTAACTTGTGAACCTCATTCTTTTGAGTAAGCCCATTAAACCCCATTGTTATAAAAGCAGAAAGCAGTTTAGGGCATAATGGAAGAGGTAGGGCTCAGATAGGGCCACGTTCAAAGAACAAAAGTCCCCTTTTCTCTCCCCTCTCATAGCGACCCCTGTGCATTTCTAAGGCTCTCCTGTTTACAGGCATAGAAAGCCCAGTCTGTCTGCCGCAGAGACGCTCACCCTCATTCTCCCCAAACAATTGTTACCTAAATGAGGTAAACACCTGAGTCACACTTTTCATTCCAATCAACTATTTACTCAATTAATTTCTAAAATATACTCATTTCACTTGATAGTAATTTAACTCTTTAGCCAAGTCTAGATCATAAGCATAATGCATGTAACTCATCTATTTTTGAACTGTAAATTTTTTAAATTCACAGAGCAATTTCTCAAATAGGAAGGGTTGGGTTTTGTTGTCTGGCATTAGCCTTTCTGAAGACTATAAAAATAGGCAACTTTAGATGTTAGAGATAAAAAAGTACAGATAATAGAAAAACATGATTTTTCAGCATTCTGAAATCTAGGTTTTTAAGGAAGACAGATAATCTGAATTAGAATGATGTGCCTTATAAGAACTGCATATTTTTTCTCCTCAAATAGACTAAGCATATGGTGGATGATATGCATTGGAAATAAAAGATAAAAGGTCTGTTCATGAAATCTCCGAAAAACTTTTCCATAAGTAACTTGATATTTTGGCAGGGAAATCGCTGATGCCATCGCATAATTAAAATCATAGCTAACCAGCTGGAATCTCTGCTATTCAGATCCCTTTTCTCATAATGACCTTTTCATACGCCAGTGCAAGCGACTGAGAATCCTGACAACAGAACCTTCTGACTTAATTATGCCATTCATAGCTGTTTCAGATTGGGATTACAGTGTACCCTCGCCACTTCGCGCTTCGATTTCCGCGGCTTCACTCTATCGCGGTTTTTGCGTAACAGCGCATGCTCTGTCATTACTGCCACTGATTGGCTGATACTGTACACGCTTGATGCCATAAATAATATAATAAATAATAAATGATAATTGTAATGTCCAAAATGTTTTACTGTATTTTCCCTTTTTCGTTTAATAAATTGGGTAATACGAGTGTAATGGTGACTAAAGGGTGTTTTTTCATGTCCTCTATGCTCTAACTACGAAAATATTTGATTTACAAATAAGGAATCCTACTTCGCGGAATTTCATTTATCACGGTAGGGTCTAGAACCGATTAGCCGCGATAAACGAGGGTTCACTGTATAACAGACCCACCGCATGAGACTTAAAGAAAATACGGTTGCTTTGAGAAATGGCATACATAATAATGCTGCATTCCTGTAGATGTAGATCCTCCGTGCCATCCCTGGGGTTATGATCTTAAAATAATCTTAAAATCCTAGATTCCTTTGAACTCGGCCCCCTCGGCCCTGCGCAGACCGTGTTTCTGCTCTCATTAAATGACTTCCCTGTTGCTCATCACTTCTTCCCAGCAGGCCCTGCTGACCGTCCTGTTTCTCTCCAATCTCTCATCAACTCTGTGCTTGGGTGGCTTGAATAGAGCTAGTCATTTGTATGCCACATTGCCAAAATGCAGCTGTTACTATTCCACGACTGCAGATAATTTTCTTAAAATACAAGTTCTTCCAGTGAGACATAGGAAACCACAGGGTAGAACAGGCCCACTTGACATGTGCTCCGGGTCACACGGAAGAACTCTCCCTCACCTGTCTTCCTTCCTCCTCACTCTCTTCGTCCATCTCCAGCGCTAACATTCTCTTGCAATAAAAATGTCTGGTTTCCTCCTAAATGGATTGCTATACTTGCTTCAATTGTCCAACTCCCTTCCTTATTTCTTATGTTTAGCATGCATGTAGCAACATCTGGCTAACTCCACTCAACAAGAACTAAAAACAGTAATAATAAATTGTTTGTCCTAGCTCATTCTACCCGACACTCTTCAACAAAAGATGATACACAGCTATTCCCTTTTCCCTGACCTTTCTAGCAAGGGCAAATTCCTGATTAATAAGAAAATTTAGGCATTCTTGATGATTTACAAAGCTTTACAGGATAATCAGAAACTACCCTCTTTCAACACCTTATTGTCATGTGGGGAGGTGTTAATCTTTAGGTTATCTGAATATGACCTCTGGGTTGGATCATGTGAGGCAAATTTGGAAAGGTCATGCAGAACTAATAGGTCGTCCAGGCCTCTAGCTGACCCGAACATTATAATCTCAGAATTCTCATCTCCACAGCTTCTCCAGTCACGCAGCTCATTTTATCCAAAGAATGCCTAATGAACTTTTTACTAAAATGCACACCTACATTTGCATCTAAATCACTGGAAGACATTGCTTCAGTCTCGATCTTTAGGAAAAGACCCTCAACTTCTAAGAGTGTGAGTCCTTCACTCAAGGGCATAAAATTGGGCTTTCTATATCAACACATAATTAATCATAGCAGTATTAAATCAGAGTTTTTAATTCAATTTCTTTATTTTATTACTTGAATTTGCCTATTTTTATGATCTTAACTATGAAAGAACAAAGACTCAAATGGAATTTTACAATCCAACCATGTTGCAGTAGGTTTACAAATTCATCAAATGAGCCCTAGGTACATGTATGCACTTAGGGGGGAAATACCTGGTGCATACCCAAGATATATAGCCACTCAAGTTTTTTGCTGAATTAGGGATAAAATATGGTACTAAGATTACATTTTTCATGTCTGATCATGTTTAAAATAGCAGACTTGGCTTTGAATAACTGATGTCATTTTCAGTTTATGTGCTTAATTACTGGGATTATTGCCAAAGAAGGCCCAGATTTAAATTTAACCGAAGTCATTTTATGTTTCTCATTGATTCTTAATTCTTCTTGTCATGTCTTTTATTCCCCTGAAATAAATAATCAGCATGATTTTTAAATGTCTGATTTACTGAAACTCTTTAAAAAGTAAATGGTCTAGTTTAAAGGCAATTTTGAGAAGGATTCTAAATATGTGTTAGAGAAAATCAGAAAAAAATGAAAGTACTTATGGTCAATCCTACGCCAGTAGTTAATGCCTATATTCTCCTGAGTAGCATTGACACATTGAAGAGTAACTTAATTATTTGAATCACTCACACTTCCTTTTAATAATGCAACAATAGTTTAGAAAACATTATCTCAGTGGACCTGGAAAAGTTTTCTCATTATCAAAGGTATTAATTATTTCTAAGATTAATTCAAGCACCAGGGAAATTTACTTAATTATTAAATTGATGATTTTTCCTGTAGCCAATGAATCTGTTCTCTCAAAAATGCAGGTGTGTGGTGGGCATTATTTAAAATATGTCTAAGTATTGCAATATTACTTTTAAGTCATCCTACTAGACAATAATGAATAATGGAAAAAAAGAATAGTGCACAAGAGTTTTCTTTCTTAATGTTTTCTTTTTTTCCAATTTTTAAATATCATTTTATTGGGGGCTCGTACAACTCTCATCACAATCCATCCATACATTCATTGTGTCAAGCACATTTGTACATTCATTACCCTCATCATTCTCAAACATTTGCTTTCTACCTGAGTCCTTGGTATCAGCTCATTTTTCCACTCCTGCCCTACCACTCCACACATGAACCCTTGATAATTTATAAATGATGATTATTTTGTCATATCTTACACTGTCCAACATCTCCCTTCACCAATTTTCTGTTGTTCATCCCCCAGGGAGGAGGTTATGATGTTTTCTATATATATCTATCCATTTCTTCAGTTTATGCTGTAGGTAGAATGCTACTATATAATCAGAAGTATATTTACCATAGCCTCTCTAGTGATTCTAAAACTCGTGATGAGATCATCTGGTCAATAGAAGCTTCTCCAAAATAAACTGAATTGTAAGTTTCCAGTAAATAGAATAAATATGAAAAATAATAGAGAAAATAAATTGGACCCACATCTCATTCTCTGGAAAGATTAATATAACTGAATTGTTTTCCTATACACACAGAGATCTGACAATCTACAGATTGAGAGAACATTACTACTGATCCCACAGAAATTAGAAAGTTACAGAAATGCCACCAAGTCTCTTCTTACATTATTAAAAATATAGATAAAATGTACTCATAAACCAATTTCTTGAAAGACACAAAATATTACACCTCAGTCAAGGTAAATAGATATATAGAAAAATACTTAAAATATAGATAAATTGGGCATATATATATAAATTAAAGAAATTGAATCTATGTTTTAAAATACTTCCAAATATAGATACATTTACTAATTTTGCCAAACATTTAATAAAGAAATTTCATTTCATCACAATCTCATTAAAAAAGACGGTCAAATACTTCAAAAATCATGTTATAAGTCAGCAGTACACTCATACCAAGCACAGACAAATTGCAAAGAAATCAAAATTACAAACCAAGGTCTATGTCTGATGGATAGTAACAGAAATCCTTCAAAAAGTCAAATTGATTCTGTGAAATATATGAAATGAATCATCCATCCCAAAAGTATCCCTAGTTTATTCCAGGAACGCAAGGTGAATTAAACAATTTAATTTCAATCAATGTAATTCACCATGTCAACCATGATCATTTGGATAAATGAAGAAAAGTGACAAAATTCATCATTCACTTATGATAAGAATAGCGGCTATCTGGGTAAGAGTAGAATGAGACTTCTTTAACAAAATAAAGGTCATCTAAATACCAAGAAGTCAATCAAAACTGGACCAAAAGGCAACTAACATCAAACTTAATGATGAAAAAATGAATAATTTTATACTACAAAAACAAAAGTATTTATGTGATGCATGTAACAAATTTTGTACAAAGCTTTTCTATGTATATATGTAAATATTACTCCAGGAAAATAATGAAGACTTAAGTAAACGTAGATATACACTATCTTCATGAATTGGGGGGTTTGGCATTTTGAAAACCTCAATTTACCATAAATTGATGTACAGATGCAAAATAATCCCAAATCAAAATTCTAGAAGGCTTTTTAAAAAGTTGCTTAGCTAGTTCTAGAATCTGTATAAAAGAATATGTTCACCCTACTTACAGGAACTTATTTCAGCACTGATAACATGTAGTTTATCAAGAGAGTGTGGTGAGCTGTAAGTTTAGAAATGTGAATCAAGGAAACAGAGTCATAGACACACGTAACTGGTCAATTGATTTTTAACACTTTCACTCGGGTATTTCAAAGTGAAACAACTGGATAGCTAATTAAATGTTTTAAAAGAACACTAATTTTTCATCATGCTATTAAAACAATTAATTTAAACGGATCATAGATTAAACCGTGTGTGTGTGACTGTACACAATACGGGAGTTTCTGCTTCTGAAATAGTTGTCCAACTTAGAATACAATTTATGCTTATCTTAGAGGTACAGGACTTCAAAATATTTACACGTCTTATTAGAAAACATTTAGTTGATGAATTAGAAACTGATTCTTTATTCCTATAATTAAAAATGATTCGCTATTCTCAAATGACAATTAAACTGCACATTAATGTTATGCTATTAGGAAGAATGAACACAGCATCCATTCACTAATGAATTGGTATGGAACTATACATTCCTAAGGACTCAGACAGTTTTGTTAAAATATTTTCATTGGAATCACCTTGATGGAAGTGAGCTTGTTTTTTGGAGATATATTCCTAAGCCAGGTAGATAAAACCAGATTTGTCTAAAGAAAGAGAGAACAAGTTTTCCATAGCCCACTTACTCTCAGTGGCATTCTAAGTGATTATCTGGATCACTTTCCCCTCAAGACTAGAGCTCTTTAATATAATTTGAATTTTGCACATAGTCCAGGATTTAGTTTTATAGTCCAGACAATCTCAGCTTGTGATACTTTAGAAAATCTTGTTGTAGTTCTATTTAAAATATATATGTTATCATAAAAAACTAAGATTAATCAACCAGGAAAATCCTATATAATGCAGAAATTAAGTTTGATAATTTATAGACAGTTTACTAATATTTTATGAGCCCACATAAGATAAGTGGCTTGTCAAGACTATGTTCTGTTAAGTAAGGTT
>NW_022103902.1:2865885-2874848 GCF_000313985.2 Echinops telfairi | reverse complement strand
ATAGTGTATTACAAAATAGATGTAAAGGAGATTTGAAGGAAGCAGGCACAAACATAGTTTAAATAGTGCGTAATGCATCGGGCACTCATCAATATAACTGACAGAGATGAAATCTAATGACAGAAGGCTGATACGATGATGAGTTGTTGAAGAGTAACGGCATCGCTTTGAGGACTACGATGCTTCTGAACCGAACCGCGGTCTTTCCAATCATCTCACACGCATGTGGAAGTTGGACATGTAAAGAGAACCAGTAACTTTAAAACTGGACAAAAAACTAGAAAGAAACTCACATTTTAAGATGCTGACAAGAGGCTTCCACATATTTACGAAGGAGGGAGAACCAAGGCTGTCTTTAAAAGAAGAAAAGGGGTTTCCAGTGGACAAAAGGAGAGCAATTGACATCCAAATAGGACATTAGCCACTAAATACAACCATGATTTATGATCTAAAAGAAAGCTTAACCGTTCCAATGTTGATTGGAATAGAAACAAAAGAGAAGGAAAGTCAGGTGGGGGAATATGGAGGCCAAGGGCAAAGTCCGAGGAGTCATTAAATCTCACGACAGAAGAATGATATCTGATGCCATGAAAGATGAGTGTAAAAGTGATATGAAAGCTAAAAATTCTACAAGTAAGTTCTAATCATTCATAAATTTGAATTAGATGACAATTGTTAAAGTGACTAAGTCAAAATACTAGCATGTATTAAATTATGCAAATGATTTATATCTAGAAATAGACTGTGATATTTTATTGGAGTTCATAATGTTATTCTATTATTTTTAGAAAAGCGTTTGGGGATTAAATATACGTTTGATTCAGAACATTTGATTATGTACGTGACGTATGTAAGCATCCTCTATATCCTTCATCTTCTCTCACAGGAGTGGGTCCCACCAACCTTCAGGGAGCACTTACAAAGGTTCAGGAGGAAGTTAAACATAAGAGAGACCTACAGGGCCTCTGGAAATTTACGTTGGATGGTACAGATAGGGCTTTCTTTGAAAGAAGCATAAGAGGCTGCAAAATAGTAATATGTTGGGTGGAAAAGTGGGCAATATATTTCTTCAAAGTATATTAAACAGTTAGATAGGAATGTACTTCTTCAACCTCCATTAATGCATTACATGCCAAAATTTAAGTATATGGCCAAGCATGGTTTTTATTCACAATTAAAAAATCTATGCTACCAATCTGCCTTGGGACAATACGAATAAAATGATAGTAATGCTTCACACTATGTCTATAATTATGTAGAAGATATGCTAATTATATAGAAGATATGCTATCCTAAGTCAGGAAAGAGTTTCATGGCATTTGTAAAAGATACCACATTTCTAACAGTGGCCAGGTCACAATCTAACGTGACAGAGGTCACCATTTTGAAGATAAGGTCTCCTTTGAGAGGATCTTGTTTTACTTATCGTCCAGTTCTCTCCATCTTGAATTGAGAAAAAGTAGTTAGAGACCAAAGATTCTGGATACATATCTCCACCACTTTTCACTCTGCAACATCACCACAGAAGACTGAACGAGTCAAGAGACATGTATAGTGATAGACCAGGTTTTTGTTCATCAAATTCTGACTCCCTTCCCTTCCCCTTGATGCCAAACTATACCTCCATCAAATCCAAAGACTCTTGAGTTACTTTTATAAAACTCTGAGGTTGGGGAGGGTGATTTATTACTTATTGTAATAGCTAATTTGATGTGTTTATTAGGCAATACTAGTTCCCAGTATTTCAGTCACAGAGTACAGTCCTTACTAATTCATAATACAATCCAGTGAAATGGATGTAATCGCTTTTTACAATGTCATTCAATAAATTAATCAATAATTCATTGCAAGGCGGGATAATTATGAGGTGGTTTTTCTTTTGACTATTTTGACAGAGCTATCTGTTTTCTCCCCACTCTACAATCTTGGGACACAAGTGTGCAAAGGCTTCAGGCTGCCAATTATCCTAACGGATGCATATAGTACTTGCCAATCACCTAAATAGTGTGAGGCACTCCCTTGAGGTAAATCACTCTTTCTTTGTCTCTTTGCATATATAATTCTCACCAGCTCTGTTTCTCTAGCAATCTATACAACATTAAAATATTCAGCCTAGTTATCATTGAAACCTTACCAAAACATGTGATGTCAGTTAAATAAGGATCCATGAACAGCTATCATGGTAAAAGTATGCAATAAATACCCCCACAGGTTCTGGTTGTGATTGTTAGATGCTATGGAATTTGGTTACAACTCAAAGCGCCACACAGAACAATATACTGCTCGACCCCTCATCATCTTCACCATTTCCGTTGTGTTTGGACCTGCTGATGCAGCCACTATGATGATCCTTTTAGTTGAATGTCTTCTTTTTCTCAGACTATTTATGTGGTATTTTTTTTCCAGAATCTTCTAAAATGAGTTCATCTTATTTAGCCTCCTAGGTACCTGCTGTACCACAGCTTGGCCCTAAAAAGGAACACAGGCAAAGCAACCATAGCTAAACCAAATCAGCATCTTAAAATAACTACAGTTTATGCTCATGAATCCGTGAATCAGTTGAAGCAGTTGTTTAGAGTTAGCATAGGCTTGTCTGCGTGACTCAGTGCTAAGTGAGATGGCTATGCTGGCTCTCCATGTACTGGCTCAAGGACACAGCTTATGAAATAGCAAGTGATCCAGGGTGAAGAATAACAATCAACTCATACCAGAAGGTTTTGTGAAGAGACCATGTGGGAGAATATATGTCAAATCTTCAATAATATCTATTTAAAGAGATTCGTAATATTTGCTACTTTTAATACCACAATGTCTGAAAATTCATCTCTCTTATCTACTTGTCTCACTTTGAGAGTATCTGGATACGTGTACAAGCAGGTAACAGGATGGCTTCTTATGACCTGTGCTTCAATCTGCCATATGCGATTGGCCGAAGTAGGTCACATGATCAGATTCAATGTTCATGGACCAAATTAGCCAAAGAGCCAGATGTAGGGTGTGGACACAGAGAGTGGTGAAAAATTGGGCCAAGAAATTATTCAACTTACCACATTCATAATTGCACGGTGTTTATAGTGTATTACAAAATAGATGTAAAGGAGATTTGTAGAGAGATCTTGCAATCTAAGTCCAGATAATCATAGCGACCAAGTAGATGAAAAGTTATGTCATCTTTAACAGGGTAAATTATCATTTTCTGTATCCAATTAAAGAAATACTTTTATGAAGCATTGCAATGTTTAACATCTATGAAAGATTAATTTTATAGAAATTCTTGTTATTAAAAGTGCTAAATATTACATAATTTTTAACAGACATTTTGTATACCTAACATACATTTCCCATTGTTGAAAAGAAATGCTATCTATATTCTGCCCCATACCTTTTGGAATTGATTATCATGCCTCTGGCCTAGAGTCTATCAAAACTCTTGGTCAAGAATATTGTTATATGCCCTGATTAACATGGAAATTAGTTAAGAATTTTTTAATAACCCTCAAGAGAGTTTGTGATATAAATGAAAACATTTTATCATTCTCTTTCTCTATCTATCATGCACCATCTATCTATCTATCTATCTATCATCTATCTATCTATCTATCTATCTATCTATCTATCTATCTATCTATCATCTATCTATCTTATTCCTGAGACTAGTTTCCATCTACTGAGACTGCTATCAGTCTATAGATAATAATTATAATAATAACCAATACTGCTATGATTAATCTTTCAAATGGTAAGGTAAAGAGGCAAGCTATCTAATCTCTAGGGAGAAGGGTCCATTCACACTCTGGGGAAGCTATAAAATAGTTTCTCTCAACTTAGGACCATTTCTAAAAAATGTTTCTGAAATATTTTGAAGTACACAGAATCCTGAATCCTATGTAAAATCTCTGAGAATGGGAATTTGAATTTTCATTTAACAACCCTTCTCTTGATTTCAGTATAGGAAGATATTATTAAAATATTGTCTTGTTAGCTCACAAAATAATCCTTTTTGTTAGCTAATGGCATTGACTCTTTTTTTTGCTATTTGCTTGGATCTCACAGGGAAGTCTGTTTCCCATGACTGCCTTTGAGTTGACTGCTTCTAATACTGGTTGTGAGGCTGCTAATCTTCAGGCCAGCAGTGTTGCCCAGATACTATTAAAATTTGAATGTAGTTTTATGCTTTCTGCAGCCCTTCATGCAAACTAATCTACATCGACAGTTTTAAATGGTTCCTTGGAAAAAAATTTAATAAGACTTTGATGAACAATATTTTATTATTTGATGTTTACACAAAATTGTTTCTATGTGCCTTATCTAGATATCCAGGTTAGAACTGTAAGTACAGATGTTTGACCTTCAATAATAAAACATATATATGTTTATTTCATGTTTTACTAATGATCTCCTGATATATAATCTCCACAATCAATCTTCTGGTTGATAATTTGACTGCATCGGCATTTGAAAGTAATTGACAAATATTAGAATTCAATTTAAACTCTAGTTCTTTTACATGGTACTATGTAGACACTTCAAAAACTGATCATCAGAACTTGATAGAAACAATTCAAGTATGGCAAAGATTGAATCTAATCTCTCCTTGGTGTCCTTAGTGAATGATAAATTCAGATCCCTTTAAGTTTTCCTCATGAATAGTTTGAGAGACCATTTTCAACAATGTGCCTTCCTTTAATAAGTTTTTAAAAAGTAAAATAAGCCAATTATCTAGATAAGCTGGGTAGTTGTTTACTTGGAAGTTAAATATCTTAATGACCTATAGCAATTTGCCACATGAATGGTGTTTTTAAGCAGGAAAATGCTTGTATTTATTAGCTTACTCTATCCAATTGCACTTTCCTATGCTTTCAAGGTAAAATCATATAAAAAAGGTTTCTCCAATTTATTCCTAATTTTGTTCTCAAGTGGAATTTATCTGTCAATTACGAAGAATTTCAGTATCATCTCAATGCATACTTTCTTGCAGAAAAACAAACCCACTACCATGGAGCTCATTCTGACAGCAGTGGTCCCCAGCATGGTTCCTGGAGCTGTGAAGCTTTGCAGGACCAGGAAGCCTCACCTTTCTCCCCTGAAGCAACTGGTGGTTTTAAATTGCAGCTTTGTGACTAGCACTCCAGTGCTTACCTGACTGCACCATCCTAACACATTGCTGCAATAGAAAAGACCAGTTTAGATCTCTTTTCCTCTCTTCATCTTATAAAATTATTTTGAAAGCATACTTCTATTCTTATTTTAATCTAGTATTAATCCATTTAACAATTTGCACTGGAATCTAATTTTGATGTGCATGATACACTTTTGTCCCGGTTCACCTGATCTGCACCAGGAAACGCGGTACATCATCCAATGACATGTTCTGTTGTCTTGTTAGACACTATATGTCATATGCTTATTTCATCAAGGACGTTTATTCTCATTATGTACTTGCAATATTTTTTAGTGCCAATCAACCTCTCCTGAATTGCAATCACATGCCCTTCAGTCTCACAAAGCATTCTAAACTACTGTAGATACAAATTAGACAATTCATTCTGTATAATTTTGGTTAAATTCATGTGTTCATCAATTTTTTGTTTTCTGAGTACTCATAAATTATTTTTGCACTTTACTCTAAATATCCAAAAGCTTATGTTAGATGTAATAATCAAGTGGGGAAAGGGGATGGGGGAAACCTTTCTCTCTGTGTGTCATCTAGCAACCTATGGCACATGAGCTAGCAACCTATTTAAGCCTCTATTGACAGGCTTAAAGCAATGCCTGAAGATTCTCGATCATCGTCACAAAATGAGGCACTGAAGAGTCAATTGGGTGCAGAGCGGTATTATTGCACTTATAACTAGGACAATCAGGGAAAGAGCAGGTCAGCTTGAACGACGATGGTGCCCTTGGCAGTGATAAGGACAATTTGGGCAGGGACACCTTTTGAAAGTAAAGCCTACAGGTTTGATGATGTGCAATAGAGTAGAAAAAATATGACAAGAGCCATTCTAAACTTTTCACCTCATCACGCAAGATTTCTGTTTATAATTGCGAAATAGAAAACCTCCTAAATACTAAATGACCACTAGATTCATACAAGGGCAGGACTTCTAAATCAAGTGAAAGGTCTTCTAACTTGAACAACAAAACACAAAGTCACGACCCTCAATCAGTTCCTACATTTGAGACAATTTACAGAGCCACAGGCCACTGAATGAAGGGAAAGCAAGTCCCTTCAAGGAAGAGTCTCACCACACAGAACAAATTATACTGCTGACCTTCCTCTGAGCCTTCCCCAAAGAAACCTGACGTTGTTTACAAGAGCGGCTGCTCATTGAAAAAGAAGAAGTAATCATAATTCTCAGGGATTCCAGGACACTGCCTCTAAATTGACACTAATGTGAGAAGACTCAAAATATCATTTCGTCCCGTTGGTCAGAGTGGAAGCAGATTAAAGGAGTTTTCAATTAAGTTCATCATACAGTACATCTATTGGGTCCTCAAATACATCCTGTAGTGAATCTTCTAATTGATACCTTCTGTTGTGGAATCTAATGAGTTGGTTTCAAGGACAGGTCTGCTTTCTATTTTGACAGAATTCATATTCTTTCTCTCCACTTTACAATCCTCCTGTCACTATACTTTTGACCCTTGGAACAAAAGTCTGAAGACGTCAACAGCCTGCCACCTAACCTGTAGATGGTGTACTTGACAGCTGCCAACATAGTGGGAGCCAAATCCTTGACGTAAGTCCATTTGTCTCTCTCTCTTTCTCCTGCTACTTCTGTCTCTATCCGTCTTGTAAGAGGTAAGATCAGAGTGCTCCTTCATGGAAAGGCTTTATCTTACATACTTTGGACATCCTGTCAGGAGACACCAGTCCCTACAAAGGACACCATGCTAGGTAAAGCAGAGGGGCAGCAGGAAGGAGGAAGGTCCTCAATGAGACGGACTGACGTCATGGCTGCAACAATGGGCTCAGACATAAGAACAATCGCAAGGATGACGCAGGACCACGCAATGCTTCCTTTTGTTTTGCACAGCGTTGCTATGGATTGGGACTGACTCGATGGCACTTAACAGCAACACCTCTATCTCTATATCTACCTCTACCCATAGCTATCTATACCTTTAACTAATTCCTACTGGTTTGGGTACTTACTAAAACATTGAGATAATCAGCATTATTAGAGTAGAAACTTGGCTACAATATGTGGTGCCAAAGGTAAATCTATCTGTTTATATGCAAAAAACCGCTGCCAGCAAGTTGATTCCTACTCCTAATGACCATACAAGGCAGAGGAGCGCTGGCCCTGGAGGTTTCCCAGATTGTAACTCACTAGAGGAGTAGAAAGCCTCATCCTTCTTCTGTGGAGAAGCTTGTTGCTTTGAACTGCTAACCTTGCAGTTAGCATCCCAAGGTGTTTCCACAGCACAACCAGGGCTCCCTGTATCTGCAAAAGCTTCACCTGTTTTGTGCACACTTAACATCATTGATTGTGCTTAGAGAAGCAAAATGCATTCAGATACAGGCGGTATTTTTGTTTCTAAATATAGGGGTTACAATTTTTGAAGCAGGTTTTTATTGAAAAAACATATGTTTTTGTCTAGGCATGTTGAATACTGTCTAATAGACCACACAAATCAAAATATCCAACAGAGAGTTGTAAGAGTACATATATGTCTAACTCAGGAGACAGATATGAATGGGTAGTTAAAGCATGCACTTCTTCAGTAATACTATATATGAAAGACAAATTATTAAATAACATAATAAAATACTGTATGTAGTTAGTGAAGAGAATGGGTATCAAAATTAAGTCTTGGAATGGGTAAATGTTTGAAGGAAAGCAGGTGGACAATAAATTAAGAAGACCAAAGGAGGATGTAATTATTTTCCTGACAAATACATACCCGGGTTTACCTAACCTTAGTGGGACTCACGCATGTCTTGTTTTACCTAATGAACTTTTAAATCAACTGAAAACTAGTTGTTTTAAATTTGTTTAATGGTTACTTTTATGTGTCCATTTGGCTAGTATATGGTGCTCAGTTGTCTGGTCAATATAAATGGTGCTATGAAATTATTTATTTGTGTTCTAAATAAATGTTAACTGGAGTATTAACTATCCTTGGGGAATAAGAGTTTATAAATCAATTAAGGAGTATCAATAGGTTTCCCATTGTTGAGGTATCACACATTGCCAATGCACTTAGGAAGGTTAGAAGTTCTAGTCCATCTAGAAGTCCCTAGGAAGGAAATCTTGGAGACCTACTTCTGGGGTCAAAAATACCAATCGTTGAAAACTCCATGAAGCACAGTTCTATGCTGGGTGTTTTGGTTTGTTTTTTGCGATGCTCTTTTCTTTCTTTCTTTCTTTCTTTTTATTATAAATCAGTTTATTGGGGGCTCTTACAGATCTTATAACAGTCCATACATCAATTGTATCAAGCACATTTGTACATAGGTTACCATCATCATTTTCAAAACATTTTTCTTTCTACTTGAGGCCTTGGTATCAACTCCTCTTTTTTCCCTCCCTCCCCCACCCTTCCACTCTTTGACCCTTCATGAATTATAAATGATGGTTATTTTTATATCTTACACTGTACGCTGGCTCCCTTCACCCAGATTTCTGTTGCTTGTCCCCCCCCGGGGGGGTGATGGTTATACATTGATCATTGCGATCAGTTCCTTTTTTCTCTCCCTTCTCCCCCAACCTTCCCCCTGCCCTCATGGTGTTGCTACTCCCATTGTTTATCCTGAGGGATTTATCTGTCCTGGATCCCTTGTGTCAAAAGCTCTTATCTGTACCAGTGTACATGCTCTGGTCTAGCCAGATTTGTGAAATAGAACTGGGGTCTTGATAGTGGAGGGTGTGGGGAGGAAACATTAAAGAACTAGAGGAATGTTGTATGTTTTGTGGGTGCCATTCTGCACCCTGGCTGGCTCATCCCTTCCTTGCGAC
>NW_022103902.1:2832392-2865442 GCF_000313985.2 Echinops telfairi | reverse complement strand
TTGATAAAATTAGAGAAAATGCAGAGGAAGAGAAATGATTAGAAGGCTCCTGAAAGAATTTTAAAAAGGATATTAAAAGTTTGGTCCCTAAAAGGACAACTGTAAGTGGGCATAATCAGAATCAAATAGCTTGTTTACCAATGATTGCCTAGGGCAGTGGGTCTCAACCTTTCTCATGCCATGGCCTTTCAGACAGTTCCTCATGTGGTGGTGACCCCCCAACCATAACATTATTTTTTATTGCTACTTCATAACTCTAATTTTGTTACTGTTATGAATTGGGCAACCCCTGAGAAAGGGTTATTTGACCCCCAAAGGGGTCACAACCCAGAGGTTGAGAACTACTGCCCTAGGAGATCAGAGCACACCAACAACCAAAAACAAACCTTTGCGTTGATTCTAGCTCAAAGCCACCTGGTAGACAAAGTGCAATTTCTCCATAAGGTTTGAAGTGCCTCATCTTTCTCCCAGGAGTGGGTGGCAGATTTGAAGCACAATGTTTATGGTTAGCAGCCTAACGCTGAAACCGTTGCACCACCAGTGCTCCTTGGGGGTAAGACGAAAAGGAGGAAAAGATTGTTCTAAATTTCTAACCAACTCAAAGGAGCCCTGGTGGTATTGTGGGTTAGTTATTGGATGGATAGCCTCAAGGTTGGTGGTTCAAGCCCACCACTTGCTTCTCTTAAGACTTACAGCATAATAAATGAACAAAATGATCTGTCTGGTTTCCCTATTAATTTTTTCATAACCCGTATGCCACTTTAAAAATTGTTACTAATTAGATATTTCTAATTTTTTCATTTTCTTCCATAATACAGTGGCAAATCCAGGATAAGTGGAAGCAGGTCTCTTTTGTTCATTGCTGTATCCTCAAAACTTAGCCCGATGTCCAGCATATGGAACTCCCTCAACAAAAACATATTTTCTACATAAATAAATTAATGGAATAAAATTAATGAATACTGTTCTGAGAAGGAAAAAAATTATATCCACAACCTAGGGAATTTTTTACTTGATCCATGGACTTTAAGAATTTTGGAATAATTCATATGTACCTATATTCTCCTGTATCAAATGCCAAGTTGCTTAACAAAAACGATTTCATACTTCCTATATGCCAGACAGACATTTAGACACTGGAGCTCAATGAAGAACAAAACACAACAATTCCTGTCCTTATGAAATTTACATTTCAATGGTCTCTATTCTAAATTTCTAAAATAACCACTTTCTATTCTATATGCTGCAAAGAATAAAAACAAGTTTAAATATCTTCTATACAAAACAAACAAACAAACCTTGCTTGGCCCATATTTTCTCTAGATATTAGTCCATTTCTACACTCCTATTTATGGAAAATTCAAAAGTACTATTCATATATCCTCTGTAAGGGTTATCTATTGCTAAATAACAAACCATGCCAAAATTTAGTTACATAAAACATTTATGTTTTAAGTCTGTGATCAGCAAGGCAGCTATTTTCATCTGGGTCTGGCTAACCTGATCCTGTTGAATTTGTAAGGCCAGGCTGATTTAGGCTGGTGCCGATTTGACTCGGTTATGAGGCCGAGTTGTGTGGTCAGATACCAGTCTAGATGTTGCTATGAGTGCATGGAAATGGAATTAGCATTTACATAAATTGGCTTTACAACGAGATTATGTTGCATAATGCCAGTACACCTCATACAATCAGTTGAAGGCCTTAAGAGTTTTCCTAAGGATGAAGGATTATATTTCAAACTGTAAACTGAAAAACATAGCTGAAATTTTAAGTGTGTTCCCTGACCTATGAACTTTGGACTTGCCAGAAGTGTGAGCAAATCTCTCTGGGAGGAAGTGCAGCCAGACTGCTCCTTTGAAACCAGGACTGTGAGATTTCACCTTGCTTACTGTGAACTTGCTATTCGGGATGAACCAGGTCATGGATAAGGACTTGGAAAAGAAGAGGAGAGTTGGTCAGAAAGAGGAAATCTCTCAATGAGATGGATTACCACAGGGACTGACAGTGGACCCAAACACAGCAGCAGCAGTGAGAGAGGGGCAAGATGAGGCAGCATTTCATCCTGCTGTGTAAAGGGCTACTGTCAGTCAGAACTGCCTCCACAGCACTTAACAACACTGAACACCTCTATCTGCCGGGGCTTCCTTTGTTTCAAAGCGAGTGTGTTTACCCTTGAATTCTTCATATTTCATTTCAAGGAGGCATGGAACCTATTTCTATGTTAATGAGCTTGCCATTCTCAAATTTTAAAAAATTCCTTCTATTTTTGTCATATATGATTTTTCTCTGATGCTATGCTGAAAGTTTTATGAAGGAAAATACATATCTAATTCCTTTTGTCAACCTTCAGAATTTTTGGCACATTGCCTGATAAAAATAAAACATTCAATAAATATTTATGGGGACTGCAATACTATAAATTATTGATACACAGTGGAAGTCGAATATATCTGATATTACATGTATGTATATATATCACTATAGCAATCAAAGTAACACATGACAATGTCATGAAGGGAACCGATGAATATTTCAATATATAATGCATATGGGAAGAGGTGAAAATTCTCAAACATTTGCTTCACTGAATTGATCTCTATGCTTTTCTATTACTTTCTATTACTGCATCGCTCTAATGTCTGGTGATAAACTTATACAGTCTCTTACTACATGACTGGACAATTAGAGGATGCATTTTGCTCTAACTAAAAGGAGTATTAAGGCCTGGTTCAGCATCCTTTACAAACGTCCTCTCTTCAGTCTATAGTAGTTCAGGGAAATGATTGAAATTCTTGTAATAGAATAGAAAACTCCAGGAAAAGTGTACCAGTAAGAGGAGAAAGTTTACAAACAGCATATCTAAAGAACAACAAAGATCATTTCTCCCAATATCTTTTACAGCACTATCTTGGACTCTCCCCGACTGTTTTCTTGATATCTCCTTAAAATCTAACAAACAGCATAACAGATTATATATATAGTCTATGGAACATGAGTGTATGAAGTTTTGACAAACTTTTGACAAACTTTGAACGTGAATATATGACGTTTTGACATAGTTTTAACAAAACTACCATATCTGTAGAAGTTAATGCTCAAAAATGGAAATGGCAATGTTTATTATTGTAAGTTTTCTCTCCTTAAAATATAATGTAATTAAAAAGTACTAATCTATTTTTCCTTATTTTTTTGCACTGTGATATTTAATTTTGCTATTTTTTTCTGGCATGATTTTATACAGAGGCAAAGTTCAGTAAAGGAAAGTTTTTATTGTCTACATTTATTTTCTGGCCACTATTAGTAATATTTCCATTTAATGAAGATTACTAAAAATCTTTTTGTCGTGTAGAAGAGGGGCAGTAGGTAAAAGAACCGCTCCAAGTGTCACCAATAAGCAGTGAAATGCTGTTTTAAGAATCGGGCAGAGAGTGGGCCCGAACAACACCAACAAAGCACTGCCATCAAGTTGATTCCAACTCATGGCAGCCCTGTAGAAGAGAGTAGAGCTGCCCTCATGTGTTTCTGAGACCGCCATTGTCTACAGGACTAGAAAGCCTCCTCTTTCTCCTATGTAGTGCTTGGTGGTTTCAAACTGCAGAACTTGTGATTAGCAGTCCAACCTGTAACCACATAAACCTATGAAAACTTAGGACAAAATGCTGATGCTCAATGTCTATTTAAAAAAATAAAAGACGAACCTGCCTTAGAGTCAACTCCTACCCATAGCAATCCTATCTAGGGCTTCCAAGACTGTATATCTTTATGGGAGCAGAGAGTCTCATCTCTCTTCTGAGGAACAGCTGGTAGGTTTGAACCACCAACCTTGCAGTTGCAGTCCAACACTTATCCCAGAGACAGGTCACTCAAAACAACAATGAGAGCTCACCCCTCCCCAGTATTTATAGCAAAGTTCACAAGTATACAAAACAATAAATGCTGGTGAGGGTTTGGAGAGACTAGAACTCTCAAACTGCTGGCGAGACTGTAACATGGAGAACCATTTGTGCAAAACAGTATGATGCTTCCTTAAAAGTTGGGACTAGAAACACCACATGACCTGGCAATGCCTCTAATATATATCCTAGAGAAATAAGAGCCACGACCCACATAGACATGCACTCCCATGTTCACCATCATAGTGCTATTCACAATAACCAGATCGATAGCAACAACTTAAATGCCCGTCTTGTCAAACTCCTGAGTCAGACTGTGACCACTCTCAGAGCAGGAGATTGAGGAAAGGAGGGTGAATGGGAACAGGAAGCACATGAGGAAGTGGGGAAAGTGAACTTATACAGGAGGGATTGCAATTAGTGAAGATCTACTTATCTCCTCCTCACAAAGCTGCTAACTGAAAGGTTGGCAGTTCAAAGCCACCCGGCGGCTTTTTGGTAAAAAGGTCTCCCAATCTGTCCCTGTAACAATGACAGCTTAGAGAACTCTATAAGGTTGTTATGAGTTGAAATAAACTTCATGGCACCTTTGGTAGTTACATCATCTGTTGTCAACTTGAGACTATTAAGAGTGAGCCTGTGGAGTTTAGCCTGTCCATCAGGTTACAGCTTGATGACCTCATTTGGAGGTGGGACAGACTCTCACTTCCTGCGAGATATTCCTGTTGACAAGCCACATGGAGCTAGAGGAGCTACATGGAGACCACAGCACTGAGATGCATTCACCACCACTGTATCCACAAAACTTCCCACCCACTGCCCTGTGCTTGTCCTGCATTCAGCATCATTGCATGGCTGCATGAGTCTAAAGAGGAATTCATGGACTAGTATCAACATGTGGGGTAATACTGGACTTATGGACTTGATCTGGACATGGCTGGGATGTTTTCGTAATGTACAATTGCTCTTTGATATAAAGTTCTCTCTTACACACACACAAACACTGCCTAACAAATAACAAAGTACAAATTTTAACCTTGTGTGGACACAACTATTAACTTATTTGTTCATGTATTAGAAGCCACTGAATGTAATTATGACTTAATATATCTAGCTGTAAATTTAATGGTTCTGCTAACATTCATTATCAAATGCCGTTGTTTTCTATATAAGCTATATCTCATTATTTGCTATGTATGAGTCTTATGCAATCTTCACAAACTTATGAATAGCTATTATTCTAATTATGTCTAATATATACTTTTTACTATGCCACACATATGGTAAGTGCCGTATTCATTGCTCTAACTCATATGTAGTAGGCAATACAGATTTTACTATTAACTACTATGCTATATTTTAGGGAATGTATTTGTGTTGGGCAGGGTTCTCTAGAGAAACAAAACCAGGTCACTTATGATTATATATATATAATGATAGGTGTATACAGCCAGAAGGAATATAATTAGCTAATTCATTCAAAACGCAGTACAGAGGTGAGGTAGTTTTTTGTGCCAACCTGGCCGTAAACACATGTGGGGTTAATTGAAGGGTGGAGGGATAAATGGCTTGGTGAACCTCGTCTTTTGTTTTCAGGTCTCTTGCTTTGTGATGGTTGGACCAGGGTGCAGCTGCCTAAGCAGTTCCCTGCTTCAGCTGGCAAGGCTCACTTCCTGCAAAACATCCCCAAGGAGAAGCTGCATGTACCTACACCGATGTAGCCCTGGGTGCTGTAGCAGCCATGTGGAGAACCCTGCCAGTGCTGAGATGCTTACACGTTCACTGCCCCGGCTTTCCTCCTGCAGTCGGTGTCATAGTGTGTGTTTTGTGAGATGGAGGAGGACTTTGTGGATTGGTGTCGGACATATGGGCTTGGGCAGCACTGGGTTGGGATGTTTTCTGGATGAGCACTTAACCTTTATATAAAACTCTCTCTTACACATGAGTTTCTGTGGATTTGCTTCTCTAAAGTACCCAGACTAACACAAGATGTCTCCATTCAACTCACTTTGTGAGACAGTTAATATACTGGAAGTCCTTCAACTCATGGAGGGGTTTTGGTCCAAGGTCAAGGAAGCAGACAGTTGAGTCGTCCCTCAGACAAACAGGAAAAGTTTGCTTGCAGGCAACAGACAGCAGAATGGGTCAGCAAGTCAATAGCTTGGGAGTTTAGCAAAGCAGTGCTGGATAGGATATCTAACTCAAGCAATGCAAGGTGACAGGATCCACCAGCCTTAAGATCAAGCAGTGTACGTACAAGCAGTGTGAGGAAGCAGGTCTCAAAGGAGCCTCAAGCTCTAACTACATGGTCCATGGGTTGGTTTGGCCCAGAGGTAGTGTAGCACACAGGTTGAGGCAGAGAACCAGCTAAAGCAGCAGCACGCTGGTCTAATCACCAGAGAACAAGAGAGACAGGGTGGGCAATGCAGAGCCTTTTACACTGTGGCCTCAATTGAACTATGACCCGATTAATCTCCGCCCACATGTTCCTATTGGCCAGGTTGGCACAGTAAACCTAACTATCACAGTAATTGATATGTTAGGGAGATAATTATTTATAGTTTACCAATGTGTTTCAGTTAGCACGGAAGCATGGAAGAGTAGCCATTTAAAAATGCTGTTCTTGATCTCTAAAACGTTTTAATGTATTAAAGACAATATATGATTCTTTTTTCCTAATAACTGCTTTATCCTACAGTGAAGAAATTTTCAATATAATTGAAATTTTTGAAATGATTGGTTTTCCTGGGTAGTTTACTATTCCTTTCCCTAATCTGCCAATTTGATTACTCTATGGATTTGCTTGGCAACTTCTGTTGTTCACAGATGGCATAACGGCTTTCAAATGATCACAATTCTTATTTGCCTAGTGCAAATGGATAGAGAATTATTTCAATGCTTCGAGTTGGATGTGGCATTAAGAAGGAAATGTATGTGTCAATATATGTAAATGTGTATCACTAAGTAATCTAGGAAGAGCTTCTGAATTCAATGTTAAATTTTATAATGAAGGCATCAGAGTTTGTATGATTAATCCTTTATCTGGACTCTAATTCTATTTCCAGATGTACAGATTGGTGTAGATGTTCTGGAAAAATCATTTTTAGTAGGCATTAAATTAATTGGTCATTTCCCTTTCAAACAAGCTTTTCCTGGATTTTCCATTTCTGTCTTACTGCTCACTGACATTTTAAAATTAAAAGCTGGGTTCATCAGAATCAACCTTATTTTACCATATTTTGCATGTAGCTAATCAACACAAAGATCCATAGTCTTTTTCAAGATTATATATCACAACCAATTAACTAAAAATAAACTCACTTCCGTAGAGTTGATGCCAACTCATAGCAACCCTGCAAGGCACCGTAGGACTGCTCCTGTGGGTTTTCCAAGAAAGGAAATCTGTACAGGAGAAGAAAGCTTTGTCTTTCTCCTACAGAGCATCTTGTAGTTCCACACTGCTGACAAGGTGGTTAGCATCCCAATGTAACCCAATCAGCTGCCAGTACTCCTGCAGTATAATGTATCTGCTCTTAACTTTTCCCTTTGATTCCCATTAACCTCGATGATTTGACTTCACAATAACAAATTCTAAATGGTAGTATATGCAAGTTTATTATGTCACCAGATAGATAATAAAATAAGAGAAAAAATAGGAGAAAATATGATATTCTTAAAATATGATAACGTCTTCCAATTTGAACTCATTTAAAAAATATCTTGCCAATATTTCATAATCTACTGGGTTCACCAATCCTTTTATAAAAACATCACACAATGCTCTTTGCTTGTTCAAAATGCCTCAGTGACTCATTATTAAAAAGTAGACATTCTTCACTAGATCGCTAAAACTCCTTTATTCTCTCTCCTTGCCTATTTTAGAACTATGCTATGCTACTATCCTCTGGTGTAGTGTATATGTATTTAGCTGATAACCACATGGCCCACAGTTCAAAAGCACCAGCCCTTCCACAGGAGAAAGATGAAGTTTTCTATACCCATAAAAAGTTACCGACTTAGACATCCTTAGGGGTAGTTCTACCCTGTCCTAAGAGGTTTCTATGAACCAACTAGATAGCAGTGAGAATAATCCTTCTGGAGCCTTGAGGATAGAGAAGATTAGGTGCTGGACTACTGATTGCAATTTAGCAGTTGGAACTAGTCAGCCGCTGCAGGCATAAGACAAAGTTTTCTGCTCCTATAAAGATTTATAGCCTCAGAAACACAAAGGGACATTTTTTTCCTGCCCTGTAAGTTTTCTGTGAGTCAGAATTGATTTGCTGATGGTGAGCACTACTGTTCTACGTAAACTACCCGACCACTAAATTAAACACCTGTCCTTTCCTGAAAACAATGTATATGTACCAGCTCTGACTAATATCATTGTTTTCTATATTCCTCTCTGTTCTCAAAACACAAGGCATATTTTATCTTCCATTGGAAGCCCCAGAGTTCTTACCATACTCTAAAACTACAAATACTCAGCCTTGTATTACATTTGTTTTTTTAAATACATTTGTAGTATTTTACTATAAATTTATCACTAATTTTTATGTTTATGTACTCCAAAGAGGCTAGTAGAGAAACTTTCTTCAAATAGATAAATTAATATTTAAGAATGTATGAGTAAAAATATGCATTCTATTTTTGATGAAGGTTAGAAAATCTAATCCTTTGCTCATAAATGAATTTCAGTTCTGAGTAACCTCGTTGTCCAGCACTGAATTACATCAAGTCATGATTCTTGGAAAAAAAATCATTTATATTCATCTGCCTGTGCTCAAATTCCATATATAAATACCAAAGATCTCACCACAGTGTGTGATTAGGGAAAAATATGATTTCAATAACTTCACAATTACAACATGCCACTGAGAGTAGAAGAGTAAGCTGATGTTTCCATTCTCTCTAAAAACAAAACCAAAACAAGATATTGCTTATCTTAATTGAAGTAGGAATCCAGGAGGCAAGCAGTGGGCAGTAATGAAAGCTGCCCGGCTGATACCATGCTGTGTTGCTAGTGTCAAAGTGTCCATCACCTACTGCAATTACAAGGACTTCTTTCTCTCTTCAACAGCATCCTGCAAATACTGATACTCATACTAGCATAATGCAGTAAAGCTAAGACAACAAATATATTTGAATGTGGTGAAAATTAAATGTCTTTCACTAATGTATCTGTGGATCATTCAGGAAGAACTAGAGATAAAACAATTCACATTTATCTAAATAGAACAGCAAATATTCCCGCAATGAAAAAGCCTAGCAGTAGGTATCAGAAATCGAGACATTGGAAGCAGATGACGATTCACCATGGATAAGCCTGCATGTAATACTCAAAGCCGTCAAGTAGCATCTACTGCCAAGAAAACAAGTACTTGTTGATGTTTTGACAAATTTATGTTTGCTTACTTTCTTTAAAAACAATAGATTGCTTGAAATCCATTTATGAAATTCATAATATGAAATTAATTATGTTACCCTGGAAATCTCATTATCACTTATAATATTCACAATGTTGGGCAACCACTACCTCTAATTCCAACCATCTGTATGATTGCATTAAAATCCCTTACCCATTTGTATGGGTTCATTTGTAACCCACAAGATGATAAGTTCATATGAAGATTCTCATAGCTGAAATCTCAACAAATTTGGTAATTGGGTGTTGGGACATGTGATGGCTAAAAATAACACAAGCCCCTAATGAGGTAGAGTGACCAGTAACCCAATAGGGTCCGTTTTTATAAAAGAAGAAATTCAAAGTTGCAAGAGGACATAGCCATGCAGGAGTTATGTTTCACAAAGCAGGGCATGCCTGCAGTTACCATGAGCTACAAAGGGTAGGAACAGATTTTTCCCTTGGATCTTCAGAGAGACTATGGCCCTGGTTATGCTTTGTATTGGGACTCTGGCATCCAGAGCTTCGAGAAAATATGTGCCTGTTGTTTTTTAACCACTCAGCTTATGGTACTTTTTAAGACCTACCTAAGAAACTAATATGTACTCTAATCATCTCCTCCAATGCTTCCCTTTTCTCCTGTTTTGTCTATGAATATATCTATTCTTGATATTTCATAAAGTGGAATCTTCAAATGCCAACTTTATATCTTGATCCTTTCACTTAGTGTATTAGTGGATCAGTATATATGTTGTAGCACATACCAGTACTTCATTCCTTTCTGCGATTGAATAATATGCCACTGTATCATATACCACAATGTGCTCATTCAACCATTCATTGCAAAGCATCTGGATGGTTTTAACTTCTTTCCGAATGTTGCAGCTGTGAACATGTATGAATATGTACTTGCCTCAAATTTTCTCGGTTACTTTTTGTATAAACCCACTGCCATTGAGTGAATTCCAATTTGTGGTGACTCTACATATGGTTTCTAAGACTGAAAAACTTTAAGGGACCAGAAAGCTTCCTCTTTGTCCCTCAGAGAGGCTAGCTAAATGCACTGCTGACTTTTCTGTTTAGTCGTTCAGTGTACCTGACAGTGCCATCAAAGATATGTGCCTACTGCAGTGTATACCCAAAGTAGGTGATACCACCCCCGGGGGTACTGCTATGGTCCATGGGGGCTGAGAAAGCAGATATCTACATTTTTCCTGGATTACGGGATACAGTACACAACCTAGGTGTTTCTGCTCTCAAACTGCCCTAAAAAAGTTTTGTGTTCCATCTGTCCTCAGTCACCAGCACTCTGACGCATGACCAAATGACACTTTTTCTCACACTTTTGCCTGCACACTCTATGATTCAGCCAAAGTGAATCATTTTCAACAGTCCCATATTATTGCCACTTCCAGAATTTTATAAATGTTCAAATATTTTCCGTAGCATAAAATCTTCCCTTTGGGAAACAGTAGGGAGCCCTATAGGTACAGTCACCATGAGTCAGACATAACTTAAGGGCAGTGTGTTTACATTTAAAATAATTTTTTTTAGTTTTTTAGCATAACTAAGTTTTTTATTTACTCATCAACTATTCTAACATCTTTCCTGCTTTAATATCTAATAAAAAAATGCTGTAAGTGTGTAGCTTCAAAGAACATAACTTTATTTTCTAAAAATTTAGGAAACAAAAACGTCTGAATTCAAGGTGTGATTCTGGGAGAGGTACTCATTTTCAGTAGCTGCATGAAATTTGTGACATTCCGTTGGCATTGCTCAGCATCAAGATGCAAAGTTTCTCTTCCCATATCTGCAAGCATTCTTTCTCCGTGTGTCTATGTGTCTAGTCTGTGATTTTTATAACTTAGAAGCAATTAGGTTTAGGATTCCCAGAACACTGGTCTGTTCTCAGAAATATAAGAAAAGTATGCCATCTCTTTCCATATCGAATACATCCATAGATGTAGATGCCAGGTGATATGAAACATTTATTAGTAGAATAACTGAATGCTTAACAACCCTCCAACTAGAATACTGCATTGAAATTTAGATATCTATTTATTCTAATACTCCTTGCAAGACAATCAATAATTAGCAGAAAGTTCTTTTTTGTGTGTATGTTTGTGTGAGAGTGTTTTCACATCCACCTTTGATTACTTAGTAGTCTAGACATGGAGATTCAGTAATTACCAGCATCAGTCAAGGAATAAAGAAAAGGAGACCTATGTTAGTTCTATTTTACATCAGTGGATGACTTAAATTAATTGGACAGACTTATTCTTAAACATCGGTTAAAAATAGGTGTGCTAACAAAATAGGGAGTTTTGTTTGAAGAAAGGAGTTGGAATAACAGTGGAAATGAAAAAGATGATCAAGCCAAGTCCACACAAAAGCCAACCCATTCAAATTAATATCCCAAACAGCACAGAATGCAGCAAGAACAAAGAAACCAATAACAACACAAAAAATACATAAAAATGACAATCTGCCTATATCAATAATGCTCTGAATGTTAGTAGAATTGTAAATAACAAAATCCAAGACCAGTGGAGGGATATGTTATTAGAGCTTAAATTCTGACCACCTCGTTTAAAGACTATGGAAGATAGTGAAAGTCAAAAATACATTTACAGAGACCCCATAGGGGGAAAGCTTCCATAGAATTCCCTTGGACCATTGACCAGGGATGTGAAAAACTCTGTCCTCAGACAGAGTGCATTAAAAGTGAATTCTACCTTGCAAGTCTGGCTAGACCAGAGGATGCACACTGGTACAGATAAGAACTGGAAACGCAGGGAATCCAGGGCGGATGATCCCTACAGGACCAGTGGTGTGAGTGCCTATACTGGGAGGGTAGAGGGAGAGTGTGTTGGAAAGAGGGAACCAATTACAAGGATCTATATGTTACCTCCTCCCTGGGGGACGGACAACAAAAAAGTGGGTGAAGGGAGACATCAGACAGGGCAAGATATGGCAAAATAATGATTTATAAATTATCAAGGGCTCATGAGGGAGGGGCGAGCGGGGAGGGAGGGGAAAAGGACCTGATCCTGGGGGCTTAGGTGGAGAGCAAATGTTTTGAGAATGACGAGGGCAATGATTGTACAAATGTGCTTTACACAACTGATGTGTGTATGGATTGTGATAAGAGTCGTATGAGCCCCTAATAAAATGATTAAAAATAAATTTTAAAAAAGTGAATTAATTCAGGTAGAGTTAGGTTAAAATTTATCATTTTGCCCAACATCCCTCTGCTCTTCAGGCCTGAAGGTCCTAGTTCCAAAGGAAGAGACTCTCCCACCTGGAAACACAGCACTGATTCCATGAACTTGCAGCTAAGAATGCCCCCTGTCCACTTTGGGCACCTCATGCGTTTGGAAGAACAGGTAAAGAAATGTGTCACTGTACTGAGAGGTATGATTGACCCTGATGACCAAAGGAAAACTGGACTGGTGCTATCTAATGCAGGTAAAGAAGAATATATTTCAAATCCGGGAGATCTCCTAGATCTCCATGCCCTGTGATTAAAGTACATAGTAAACTACAGCAACCCAATCCTGACAGAACTTCTAATGACCCAGACCCCTCAGGGAGGAAGGTCTGGGTCACCCCACCAGGCAAAGAACCATGGCCAGCTGACATGCTGGCCAAGAGCAAAGGAAATACAGAATAAGTAGCAGAAGAAGGTAGTTCTAACTATCAGTTACAACCACATTATCAATAGTGAGGTTTGTGATTGTCAGTGTTTCTTCTTTATATGTGCTTATCAAATAGCTTTGCTTTGTTCATGTAGAAGATACCAGATACAGTTAGATTCAGTGTGTTTTCATTTATAAGTATGATAGGTATATGAGATGCATGATAGTAGGTGTAAGTGTGATTTCATTAATGTCTGGAAATTATATATGGATAAAGAATTGTGTACAGGCACCAAGTTGGAAAAGGGTGAACTGATATAGGTTGATTGTGCCAACCTGGCCAATAGAAGCACGTGGGTAGATTAATCAGATTGCAGTTCAATTGGAGGGCAAATAAATAAGTGGCTCTGCAAGGCCCACCCCCATTTCTCTCACTCTCTGGTGACCAGACCAGAATGCTGCTGCTTTAGCTAGTTCTATGCCTAAACCTGTGTGCTACACTACCTGTGGACCAAGCCAACTGGAGGATTGTGTAGCTACTGGTGTGTACACTGCTTGAGCTTGAGGCCGGTGGATCCTGTCACCTTGCACCATTTGATATACCATCCAGGCCTGCTTTACTAAGCTCCCGAGCTACTGACTATCGTTGACTGTTGCTGACCCATCCTGCTGTTTTCTGCCTGCAGAAGACTCTGCCTGGTTTGCCTGAGTGAATATTTTACAATATAAAGTTTAAGTTCATTCAGGAAACTGGCAAAGGGGAAAAATAAGACAAAACAAGATTCAGCTACATTTAGCAGGGAAAATACAAGAAGGCATCCCCTCAAAACAGAATTTTTTTTCAAAGCTATGTATTTAAAATTGTTTTATAAATCAACTTTACCACCTTCAAAGTACTCTCCATTTTATTAAATTTGCCAAATATGCGATTCCATTCTTGGAAACATTTTTCAAACGCTTCTGTTTGGATGGTTGACACCACCTCCCTTGTTTACTTCATCACTTCATTGTGGTCAAATCACTGTCCTTTCATATACCTTTTCCTTTGGGGAAACAAAAAAATGTTGCATGGAGCAAGGTGAGGTGAGTAAGATGTGTGGTACAAGAGAGACATGCTGGTTGGTTTTTGTTTTTTGGGGTTTTTTTTTGCGTTTTTTGCCAAAGCTGGCCCGCTGAGATGGCTGCATGAGCAGGTGCATTGTTGTGGTGGCAAACCCAATCTGCCTAAACTCAGGCCTTTTTACCACACACTATTATAGGATCTTTTTAGAACCTCTAGATAGAAAGCTTGATTAACATCACAAAATAATGCGGTTCAACTGAAACTGCTTTTATGAAAAAAATTCGTGGTGACCCGACAGGGCTTTCCCAGGCTATGCCACTCGGTGCACTACTTCTGAGTGAATTGTTCAATTCTCACTTAGTGTGAAAAATGCATACCAAGAAAGCTCTGCTCTGCCCAGCTTATTTCCATGTTTTGGGGGGTACCCTTTGTATTTTGACAAAAGTGAAAGAGAGATTCCACTTAGCTCAGGAGCCAAGCTCTGGGTGGCAAAACAATAAATTAAGCAAAATATAAGCAAATAAGTGTTTTACGCTCAAGCCTATTCAGTCATTTTCACTGATTTTTATGGGTATTGTAGCTGACTGGTGCTTCATGTGTTAGATGTCAGAATTGGCTCCCCACAATAGGGACTTCATGTATAACAAAACAAGGCCTCTGGTGGTGCTATGGGTTAAGCATTTGAATACTAACTGCACATTAGCTGGTGTAAAATCATCAAACACTCTGTGATGAAAAAGATATACTATCTATTCATACGAAGATTTACTATTAGAAATCATATGTTCGGTGCTGTAATATAGTGTCATATTCCTGGAGAAACCCATGAAAAGGCTTACTACGCTCAGTTCCAGGGGACATTCTGTTCGTGTATCCTCTGAAACAAATTTGTCCTTTCATCTGACAATCAATGGTTTATTGAGGGCTTCTGTATTGTATGTAAAATGTTGAGTGATTCAAGTAGCTTCAAAAGAAAATGAAAGGAATACATGGACTCACTCTACTAAAATGAAGTGGTCACATTTCAACCATTTAAGAGGTAACATTATTATCCAGAACTGATGCTGTTCAAGGAAGAAAACCAGGGTGCATTGAAGACATTAGTGAAAAAGAGATTCCAGGGACCAAAGGAATGTCAATAGAAATGATTCATCAAAACATTGAAGCTCTGGAACCACTCATTCATCTATGTCAAGAAATTTGCAAGATAACTACCAGACGAACCAACTGGAAGACATCCATATTTGTACCCATTCATTAGAAAGATGAGTCAACAGAGTCATAAACTGTCAAACAACACAACTAATGTAACATACAAATACAATTTTGCAGCTGTATGTGGACAGAGAGCTGCCAGTAATTCAAGCCAGATTCAGAAGAGGATATGGAGCAAGGATATCATTGTTGACATCAGATCAATCTTGACTGAAAGTAGAGAATACCAGAAATATGTTTACTGACTATGTTCTATGCAAAGTATGCGAAGACACTCGATTATGTGAAACAGAAACAGTGGATAACATTGTGAATAATTGGACGTTCAGAACACTTGGCTGTGTTTATGTGGAACCTGTATATGGATCAAAAAGTAGTTATTCAAACTGAACAATTGAATAGTGCATGATTTAAAATTTGGAAAGGTGCATGTCAAGGGTTCACCTTTCACCATACTATTCATTCTGTATACTGAGAAAATAATATGAGGAACTGGACTATATGAAGGAGAATGGGGCAACCGGATTGGAGAAAGACTTAGTAACAAGCTACAATATACACATTATACCACCTTGTATTACCGAAAGTGGGAGGATTTGAAGCATTTGTTGATGAAAATCAGAGTGCAGTATGGATTACACTGCAATGCAAATAAACCAACTTATTCACAATTCGACCAATAATGATAAAGAGAGAAAAATTTGAAGTTGTCAACGATTTCATTTTGTTTATATCTTCAATTATTGCTCATGGAAGCGAAGTCAAAAAATTAAACCAAGTATTGTATTGGGCAGATCAGTAGATAAGACTTCAACACATTAAGAGAGGAAACCTGTGATTTTAAGGACTAAGATGGCCCTGACCTGAGCCGTGGTATATTCAATCACCTCATATGCATATGATAGTTGGATAATAAATAAAACCAAAGAATTGAAGTATCTGAATTACGGTGTTGTCAATGAATATTGAAAGAACTTTGGATTACCAGAAGAAGAATGAAAACCTATTTTAGAAGTACAGTACATCCAGAATACGCCTTAGATGTGAGGCGGACAAGCCTTCTTCCCACCTACTTTGGACATACTATAAGGCGATAACAGTTCCTGGAAAGTACATCATGCTTTATAGAGAGTCAGCACAAATTAGGACAGTACTCAACAAATCACACTGATACAGTAACTGCAACAATGTCAGGCATAACAATTGTGAGGAGCTCACTCAATACCCAATGTTTTGTTCTCTTGTACACGTGGTAGCTGTCAGTCAGAACTAAATCAAAAAGACATCTAACAACAACAACAATAAATGCGTGAACAAAAGGTCATTATATGGTTGTTCCACTTTTAGGAAGGCTAGAATTGTATTAGAAGTGCTCATTTGCTAACAGTTTGGCAATTTGAACCTGCTGAGTGGCTTCTCAGGAGGGAGGCCTAGCTGTTTGTTCCAGTGAACATCCCAGCCTAGAAAATCCTTTGGGACAGTTCTTCTCTGTCAAATGAAAGATGTATGAGTTTCCATCGATTTGAAGACAACAACAAAACAGGAGTTTAGTGAGTTCAGGTGGGAACAGCCACTTCCACACTGGGTAGAGCTTCTTATCTCTCTTCCGCTCACAGTTTCCTCCATTGGCAATCATTTCAAATGCAAAAACCAAACCAGTGGCCATTGAGTAAATTCGGACCCTACAGTGAAGGGTAGATCTGCCCAGCACCTCTTTACGGAAGTGTTTTGCAGCTGCTGACCTCCCAGTAAGCAGCCCAAATCTGTAACCACCAGGCCTATGTTCGATGCTTCAAATAGTTATATAATTCGACACACATTTATCAACTAGAAATTTTGTTTAAGGGGAGAATTTTTATCTACTGTGTTTTTGGGTTAACATAAAATATAATTTGTAGAGAAATGCAGAACTAATGTTTAGTAATTTATTTGAATATCCAAATATCAAAGTAAATTACCAACCTGGATTCATCCAACAGACTCTAAAGAAATAAGTGTACTATCCATTTGTTGTCTTCTTCGTTTTATTGAGTATCACAGGAGGCACATTTATTTATATTCACTGTACTTGAGTTAAATACAACATCTATTCTTTCACTATTGAATGACCTGTCTTCTTTTATTATTAAAAGGACATTTTATTGGGTACTCTTACAACTCTTGTTACAATCCGTACATCGATTGCATCAGGTTTGTTTGTACATATGTTGCCTTCATTCTATTCTAGACATTTACTTTCTATTAAGCCCTTGGTATCTGCTCCTCTCCCCGCCCCACCCTCATAACCCCTTGATAGATTATAAATTACTATTATTTTCATATCTCACCCAACCGCTGTCTCCCTTTCCCCATGTTTTCTGTTGTTCTTCCCCCTAGAGAGGGGTGTATGGTTATGTACCAATCATTGTGATGGGTTCCCCCTTTCTCCCTTCTTCTCCATCCCCCCAACCCCCAATTCCCAATCCTGTTACTGGATTCCATGTATCCTGGTCTCCCATCTCTTATCTATACCTGTGTACATGCTCCAGTCTATTCTGAATTGATAAGTGGCACTGTGATCATGATAGTTGGGGGTAAAGAAGCCTCAAGGGACCAGAGGAATATTGCGTGTTTCATTGATGCTTGACTGCACCCTGGTGACTCATCCCTTCCCTGTGTCCCTCTGTGGGGGATGTTCCACTGTCTACAGATGGGTTTTGGGTCTTTTCCCCAACCCTCATTCATCTGTTAGTTTCATTTTAAGAGCATATTTTTCTTTCTGTCACATGGAAAAAAGAGACAAAAAAGGCCACGAAGTATTATATTTGCCTGTTTTCAGTATCAGATCTAAAAGCAAGCTCCATCCCAGGAATCCTGAGTTTTATAGTGAAGAATTTTAATTAGAGGTCAAACTTTGAGTGCAAGTTGAGTCTGGCTCTCAATATATGTCCAATAGTGTCTTCAATACTCTGCTTTCTTCCAGTTGCAACATATTGCTTTAAAGTATATGGGGCCACTCATATGGAAATAATCCTTGAAGTACCCATGTCTTTCAATTATCTCTTCTTTTTATAGAAGGAATAGAGTTAAAATGATCCGAAACCAGTCAATTATAGTTGCAAAAGGGATACAAAATATACCCGCTTTTTACTTTTTGATTATACATATATATTCATGTTGTCACATTTAGTGCACTTTGAACATCTGGACCAAAGAGATTTTTTTTTCTTTCTATAATTCCTTAGTACTGCAAAAGTATATTGAAACACTGAAAGTAATTTATACTAGAACTTCTGATGCAGCAGCCGAAACAACATTGAAGTTTTCCATTATTGTCTATCACTTTTTGAAAATCACATTCTCAGTTCCAACCACTCTCAAATATCCAGGACATACACAAGTCATTCTGAGTTGGGTTTTTTTCTCCACCAAGTACACTCAGAAAAGCTCCAGATATCATAGTAAGAAAATATATGCTATAGCTTTTTGTAACTGCCAAAAAATAGAAGTTGTAACAAAACTGTGTAAGTAGTATTTTTATTCAACCACCTTACTCCTCTAGGGTTTGAAGTGCCATAAGCCATTGTCCGTTAAGGAGATGTATAGTATTGTTACTGCTGTGGCTAAGTCCACTGAGGGAACGCCATGTACAGTAAACAAAGCACTGCCCAGTACCGGCATCTTATCATTGAGATTTATTTTTTGAGCCACTGTGACAATTCATGTCTTCAAGGTCTTCTTTGTCAGAGATCCTCGAGTTTACCAAGCATATATCCATTTACAGGGCTGATCTCTCCTGATAACATACCCGCTGTGAAGTCTCCTCGTTCCTGCTTTTAAGGAATAGTTTTACTGTACTTCTTCCAAGACAGATACGTTTCTTCTTCTTGCAGTCCATGATAATTTCAATATTCTTTGTCATAACTTTAATTCAAATGCATAATACCTTCACATGGACGTGAGGTTATTAAAAACATCATGGCATAAGTTGAACACTCCTTAGTGCTCCAAGTGATTTTTTTTGCTCTTCATCACTTTAAAGAACTCTTGTGCAGCAGATTTGGCCAACGGGTATGTTGTTTGATCTCCTGACTACTATTTACATGAGTATTGATTGTAAGTCCAAGCAAGACAAAATTCTTCACATTTTCAAATATTTTCTCCGTTTAACGTGATGTTAACTATTAGTACAGTTGTGAAGATTTTTGCATTGAGCTTTATTAATCTGTACTGAAGGCTACAATCCTTGATTTTCTTCAGCAAGTAGTTCAACTCCTCCTTACTTTGAGCAATAAAGGTTGGGTCTAGTACCTATCACAGGTTATTAACAGCTTTCCTCCAATCCTGATGTCATGTTCTTCTTCATATAATACTGATTCTCCGATTTATTTGCTCAGTATTCAGAGTCTGTAGCATAGTGCGAGAGAATACATATGATGAAAGGGTAAAACCCTGATTTTAGGGTACAACCACAACTTTCCTGATTTTAGACCATACAATATTTTCTTTTTCTATTTGAACAAAAATCTCTTGATCCATGTGAAGATTTAACTTTAGGACAATGAAGTGTTCTGGAATTTTTTGCTTCCAATGCTTAATTAGTTTGTTGATGCCCTTCATTTGGTACTCCCTCAATTTTTAGGGCTTTGTTTCTCACTAAAGCCTTTAATGTAGTTTGGGCTTTTGCCATCCCTCTTTCTGGATTTAACCATATGACACTTTTTGAGATGGTTGATGGTCGACCAATTATTTTGGGTACAGTGGCTCTATAGTCCAACCATCTTCTTTTGTTACTTCTGGCGTAGTTCAATGTTTTTCCCTAGGAATCCTTCAGCATTTCAATTCTAGGATTGCATTTTTTTTTCTTCAATTGGTTCAGCTTGAGATATGATGAACATGTTATTCATTTGTGTCTTTATAACTTCAGGTTTTATATTTCATTATAATATTCTACTTTGTCTTGTTGAGCTGCCCCATAAATTTTTTGTTCAGTTTTTTTACTTCATTATTATTCTCATTCACCTTAGCTACTCTGTATTTATGAACAAGTTTCAGTTCTTCTATGAAATCCACTTTTTCCTTGTCTTTTTGTTTCTGTTTTTAATGCCCTTTTGTTTTCTTCATGTAAGATAGTATTGATTTCATCCCAAAGTTCATCAGTTTTTCTGTCATTAGTGTTCAAGGTGTCCAATCTGTTTTAGAGCGGCTCTCTAAATTTAGTGCAATATATTTAAAGTTGGATATTGGCTTGTATGGACTTACTTTAACTTTTTTAAACTTAAAAATGAGTTTGCATATGACCAATTAATATCTTGTCTATAGTGTGCCACTGGTCTTCTTGTGTCTGCTGTTATTGGGATTTTACATCATCTCTTCCCACAGATGTAGACAATCTGATCCTTATTTTGCCATCTGGCAAAATCCGTGTGTATAATTGCCATTTGTATTATTGAAAAAAAGGTATTTGCCATGAAGAAGTCATTGGTTTTGCAAAATTCTCTCATATAACCTCCAACTTTGTTTATAGGCCACAGTTCTCAACTACTGGTGGCATAGTGAGTTACATATTTGCCTGCTTACCACAAGGGCAGCACTTCAAAATCACACCAGCCATTCAGTAGGAAAAAGATGAGGCTTTCTACTCCTATAAATTGTTACAGTCTCAGCAGCCACAAGAACAATTCTGCTGTGTGCTTTAAGGTTTCTTTGGGGTCACTGTGGGCTGAGCTCAACTCTATAGCTGTGAACTTCATTGGGTTTTAGTTTCTTCCCTGTTGTCTCCAACCTCGACATTGCAATCACCAATACTGATCAAAGCATCTGAAGTGCATATTTTATCAATTTCATACTTAAGACATTGGTAGTATTACAAGCACAGTACAATAATCTGACAAATTAGTGAGTCTATAATACAGAACTACTTATAAGTCAGCAGGTCTTTGGAGAGCATGATTTCAAGAAGACTTGAAGATATGTGGAAGAGATGTGAAGTATGTGAGGTTTAGCACAACAGAGAAGTCCTGCCTTACCATCGCATTGCACCAGGAACTGATTACAGATTAATAAATGAGATACATACCACAATTTCTCAGCATAGTTCACAATGTATAAAGGAATTATTTGTATTCCAGTTCTTTCACATAGTCTTTGAGAGAAAATTAGCTGGATATAGTGCCATATCTTTTTATCACATTCTTTGAGCTTTTTCTAAAATATGTACTATAGAAATAGAAGTAATTTCTATTCTGTTTACCACATAAATTTATTCATTTCTCTTTCTGCTCAACTTGTCGTTATATATGTCAAATTAAAGCTTAGCTAGTTCACAGTATATAACTAGATTTTTTTAAGAATGATGTATTAGGTGATATCATTGAAATAAACTATTTTTTTTCTTTTCTTTGACTATTGATAAATTGATATAAGCAAAGGATAATTTAGAGTAGGAAATAAATCTTTCTAAGAACATTGACTGTGTTGTCTGATTATCTGATATATTTTTAATATTCTATCTTCATATATCTAAAAAAATTTGTTTCAGAAAGTCAAAGAAGAGCTTATGAATTCTTGTAATCTAAACATTTACCAACCATTTGAAACCCATAGAAGTACGACATGTGTCTGTAGATCCTACCTCCAATTTTAACCAAGTATTTAATATATGTAAGTGAATCCTGTACATATAGCAATAGTTATTTGAACAGAATAAAAGAATATTGCATGATTTAAAATTAGGAAAGATGTACATCAGAGTTATAGCTTCTCCCCGTACTTACTCGATCCATATTGAGCAAGTAATCTGAGAAGATTGACTGTACAAAGAACGTGGCATCAGGATTAGAGGAAGGCTTATAAACAACCTCTGGTATGCAGATGAAACAATTTTGCATGCTGAAAGTAAAGAGGATTTGAAGAGCATGCTGCTGAAGATCAAGGATTGTAGCCTTCAGTATGGATTACAACTCAATATAGTAAAAACCAACATCTTCACCCCAGGATCAATAGTTAACATCATGATAAATAGAGAAACGATAGAAATTGTAGAGGATTTTATCTTGCTTGGATCCAGAATCAATGCTCATGGAAGCAGCAGTCAATAGACCAAAGGACTTATTGCACTGGGTAAATCTGCTGTGCAAATCCTCTTAAAAGTGTTGAAGACAAAAGATGTCATTGTAGGACCCAGGTGCACCTGACCCAAGCCATGGTATTCTCAATTACATTATATGCACGAGAAAGTTGGACACTGACTGGGGAAGATTGAGGAAGAATGGGTGCACTTAGATTATCCTCCTGTGGCTTTATCCTCCTGTGGCTTTATCCTCCTGTGCTTTATCCTCCTGTGGCTTTACTCTCTCTCAAGCCAACCAGTATTTTGTTATTTGGAGGGCAAGTTGGATGGTCCTCTCAGGGGACGCTGGTTGGTTTGTTGTGGACCCACAAGGGTGGTGCTGCACTGGGTGATCTGACCAGAAGCTGTGATGGTGTGGCCCACCGCACTTGTGGCACTGCAGAGGGCATGCGGGGGTGCCTGCTTCACCGGATGTGCCACAGAAGGCGGCTTATTGTGCTTGCTTCGGTGTATCACACTGTGAATGGTGGGTGGAATTGCCCTGGTCAACTAGATTGCCATGGGCGTTAACCAGAGGTTCCTGCAGTAACATGGGGAATTCCCACCCACCTTCTTGCGGGGAAAGTCCTGTCTGCTTGGCTGGGGAAGCTCCTACCTGTCTTCTCTGGTCCCACATGACTGAGGGAACTTCCTCCCACTTGCTTGGGGAGTGCCTCACAGGGCCTAATGCAGCTCAGCAAACACTCTCCAGTGTTCCATGCTGCTGCAGGAACCTCTGGCCTGTTTAAAATTTTTGTTTTCATGTTTAACTGGGCCTTGGGAAAGAGCTATGCTCCTTGAATCGATAACCAAGAGCCAGAAGAAAACTGAATGCCTCCTGTGAATGCTCAGCCTCTGGAGCCTAGCAACCATAATTTCCAATCTATTGTAAATCTATTGCCACTTACCAAAGTCTTTGTATCTTAATAGATTTTCCGTGTCTGATTTATGAAGCTATCATTTTATGCAAATGCCAATATTGATTTTATACCTACAGAAACAAATATCTGAAAGTAAAAAATGCCATTTCTAATTTAATTGTGCCCTATTTCTAACCTCTAATTTTAATTTCATAATACTTTTTGGTACAGATAATACATTCACAAGGTTCCAAATTTGAGAACTACAAAAAGATGTACTTTGAAATCTTTCCTTCTCACAACCACCCAGTTATCACTCCACATGGGGAAATCCCACTTCTAAGCATAACAATTATAAGAATATTATTCTGCATTCTACAATAGATGTTTAGATCTTTCTATGACAGTATAAAAGTCTTCCTCTTTCTCCACAGCTTGTTTAAACATGCTCCTAATGATAAATATATAGTTCATTTCTAATCTATGGTGAGTTAAGTCATTCTGAAATGAACATCTTTTTATGTCTCATTTTACTTATGTATGAAATACATTCATGGGCTACATCAATGAAAATGTGCAACATTGCCAAATGTTTGTCATTACATGGCCCGCCAGCAATGTAATAGTACAATGCAAAAGTAGTGTTTGGCTGTAATTTTGCTTTCCTTTTTTTGTATTACATGTGAGAATGAGAAATATTTTATTATTTTAAGGGTCATTTTTATGGGCTTCCCAGTTTCTAAGCTATTTCTTTTTTGCCTTGTTTAGTTAATTTTTATTTCTTATGTTTTGTTTTTTTACAATGTGATATCTTTGTATTAAAATTAACTACATTTTAAAATATGCATAGTAAAAAAACCCACTAAAAGCAAGATCTAAATATACATTTTTAAAAAGAATAAAAATATATTAACTAATATTCATAAGGGCCATTTTCTCCTCTCCACAATTACTGTTCTACAATCAATAAAGACTTTCATCCATACAAATAACCATGTCCATAATTCACACAAACTAAATGCTATTAGTAAATAAATAGATGTAGCAAAATTTAAAAAAAGACTCAGGATGCACTTAAACATAAAATTAGTGTTATTAGACTTTGATTATCTAAAAGAAAAATAATGTGTGTCAGTTTCCATGTGGCTAAGTTTATATGTATATATTTCAGTTTCATCTTAAGCAATGGCATTTTAATGAGAAATGTAAGTGGATCCGAAAATATGAAATATTAATATCTGAAATAAAAAGTTATTTGCAAAGCTTTTTGGGGGAACCCATAAAGAAGTTGATGGGCTGATCATATTTCTGCATAAAATGCTATGAAAACATCCTAAGATGATTTGAAAAAGAGAGATGCTGTTTAAGGAAAGGACTTACGTTGATCAGAATCTTTCTCTTTACCACGCACTGTGACTATAACGGGCAAACGCACGGCGGCACCTGTATGCGAGGAAGCCTCGCAAATGGAATGCAGTTCCCTCAGCACAACACTGAGCGCCATGCTGGCGTAGTCTCCGCTCCGCTCACGTCAGGTCTCATCGAATTCACTGGTGCAGCGATCCTTTTCATTTCCCTAAGACATTTTCACTTATTTATTTCCAATGTAAATATTCCACATAACCAATTTTACTGCATAATAAAAATGCTTTAAAACAGCGCTGAAAACGCAAATATGCTTTAACAGTTTATTTTGAAAATACCATAAATTGATAACTTATGGAAACCAGCAAGTTTTAAAGTGGCATGATGTGAAACAGCTGTGGCCTGACACCATTAAAAAATAATAAAGTCTGCAGCCTGGAAGGTGCATTAAGGAAATCACATGGTTTTCACATAACATTAATGATTTGTTCTGAGCACGCTGTGAGTTTTCAGTCACCAACCCACTTTTTACTGGATGCCAAGATGGAGCGGACGCCACCCTGCTGGATCACTAATCCTGTCCAAAGCCGCTTCCAAACCCAGTGAGAAATTAAAAGCCGTGCTGATTGGATTACTAAAGTACATAATGCTCAAAATTAATAACAAAATGAAACTACTTCAAAAGTACATAATTTTCTTGGCTATCACATTAAGAAAGGGAAAGTGCTTTGAAACATTACATCGCTGAAAGCAGTCAGTTCTGTGAAATACGTGCATCTCATGCTAGAATTCATAGCCCTTCCACATTTCCTTTTGGCGTTTTACATAAAGAATTGTGGTCCCAATAATAATATTTCTGTATTTTCATTGCGTATCCCTCCCAAAGGAGTTGTTCACTAGGCAACAGGCATTGTAGGGGTCAAAAAGCCTCAAAAGTCAAATGCAATGTATTGAAACGTATTTATTAAATCTTAAACAGGACAAAGAAAAGACAAAGGCCATTCAGCAAGATGAGTGAGAACATGGATAGGAGGCTGTGGTGGCATGCAAGAATGGACATAAAGCCAGCCACTTACGTGGGAAGTGGTGCACAAGGGAAACTGTTGGAAAAGCCTGATTGGTGGCATATCGTGCAGCAGGCAGGACTACAGATGCAAAAATGGAACCATGATGAGAATGTGTACATTATGCTAGAAGGAGAGCTGACAAAATTGGTGTATCATTCTGACAGAGGATGACTCAAGGTCATGTGACGCGAGGACCCCAGATTTTATCAAGTAGACACCCCGCGCACGACCGTACCTCTCCTTGGGAGGCTAGAGAAATGGCAGTACCCCACTTTCTGGGGCAAGCTGCTGAGGTCAAGGCGATCGTACTTGTCGATGAGTGAGTGATCAAGGAGAATTAATGAAGGTCGAATCTGTGTGGAAATTGAAATTGGATGTAAACTTTCTCTATAGACTATAGCGGCCAGTGCAAAATTTGGAAGGAATAGCTGTGTAATATCAAAGTTCTAGCTCATGGCCTGTTTCTATTTCTGATCTAGCAGATTCTGCATTAGTAATTAATTATGTCTTCAAAGGTAAAATGACTATAGTTGGTATACTAAACCAAAGATGAATAATTGAAAAAAAATGTAAATTGCTAGACTGTGTCAACTCAAATTCACTGATGTACCGCTATAACTCCATGAAACCTTTCAAAAATATAATATCAAGCCTTGGTAGGCTTCTTAAATTGGTGCATATTTTATAAAGTGACTATTACCTCTCGACCATTTCAAAATCAGACTATTTTCGATTTGTCACATGGACAGATATCTTTTACAAAGATAGTATTTGTTTTAAAATCACAGAAAATATAAATCAAAAGTATACTTAAATCTAAGTTCCATTATTTTTCTACTCTCACCCTTTATATATCTATATATACATACATCATTTTGTGTACATATGTATATATTGCTACTAAGTTTACCCCAGACTATATTTATTGCCAAAATGTAAGCTTGTGATATTACAATGGTAATAAAAATGTCATGTTGGATTTGCTTATGTATTTTAAATGGCATTAAATTTGAGGTGTAAGCTGGACTGCATAAAATAAAACTAGGTACAGCTATTGATCTTCCTTAAGTGAGAAGAGTTTGCTGTTTCTGTGGTAGGAAGACTTGCCACAGGGATGTAGACTACTCAACTTAAAGTGGCCTATTCTTAGACAAAGAAATAACGGAAATACTTTGCGTTTTGTCATCCTGGAATTCTTTAGAATAATATTGCAAAGAGCCTTTGCAAATGATTAAATAAACAGTTGGCCTTCAAATGTGGATCAAATTAACACAAGATAAGACAATAATACGCTTCCAGAGGTCATGTAAGTGACTCATCATTTTATGGTGAAACACCAAAACCAGAGCAGTGACCATGTTTCTGCTTTTTGTCTTGTTACTAAAAATACCTTGGAATCTTTTCACCTTTTCATTTCCTTTTACTTATGAAAACAAACCAAAATCTCTTTGCCAATCTATCTGGGCTATCGAAGGGTGGCAGTACAATCGGGTTACAACAATTGTGTTATATGTGTATATTAGTGGTTTTACATGACCAAGTACTTCTAGAATTGTTTTTATTATCACTTCATATACATATATCTATTATCATGATGCTTCTCTGGAAAAAATTACCATTCTAAGAATATGTAAAATATTTTTAAATCAACATACCTAATTTTAAATCAAGGCCACGTTCTATTCCCCCAAATTGAAGGGATCCCTTAACAATTATCACAAAATTAACATGGCGCAGATATTTTCAGCCATCTCAGAGTTATTATACTCCTTCCCACTGAGTAACAAGACACTTATGCTACACTTACTTCTTGATATAAAATGATATTAAAATAAACCTTATATTTTTCAAATACTAGATGTAATATCCACAAGTGTGCTTAGTATCTTTTGGTATCTTCCTCTCACTAAATGGATTGATTCCAGTGGCAACATTTTTAGCAATTATCTAACAGGGACGTCTTTCATTGTTCACTTTTAGTGTTGTGCTTTGAAAAAATATTGATGCTAAATGTCAATTTTCAACCTTATTCCTTTTGCAAATTCATTGTAAATATGCCTTCATGGTGAATCTCAATATTGTATATGCTTCCATTTAAATTACATTGTCTTATTTTTATTATTTAGATTTTATTATAAGCATTGAATAAGGGTGTTTATTAATATCTATCTTTTCTCAATATTACAATGCTTTCTCATTTATGCCAAAAACTTTGGAAGGTAGCTACTTACCAATAGACTGAAAGAAACCCATATTCCTGCTCAATCTGAAGAAAAGCAATTAAATTTAATAGAGAACTTATCAAATAATATTATTAATATCACATGTGCGATGTAGTCAATTAATATTGCCTTCAGTCATAATCCCTTATGTGATGAGCTATAAATGATCAGCTGGAGGCTTGTGGGTATAATCCCACTTTGGACGTAGTTGTCTGCTGTCCCATTTCCCGGAGAGTCCATATAAAGTGGAAAACCATATCATTTGTCATAGCTAATGAAAATCATTAAAGAAGACAAAAGGCTCAACTTTTCTTTGTCTTCATGCCATATATTTAGCCAACATCATATATATTGTCATAGTTTTCAAACTTTTCTCAGTCTAATGCCAGACAGATAGAATCTGTGAATGCCCACTGTCTGGACCTTCTTCTGCCTATACCCCACTACATAATCCATGAAATGTTCTTCACATGCAGAGTTGAGCTAGCGTGCAATGCAAGGCAAGTTCAACTACACTGAATGAGGATACAGAAAATAATTTATTTACTAATCTATATAGGAAAATTATGGCAGAATATTTTTTAGAATTGTGTGGCAACAAACTAGATCACCTAGATGAAATTCTTAAAAATACACAACTTACTCAAACTATCTCAAGAGGATCTCACTGCCATCAAGTCAAATCTGGCTTTTACAAATCCTGCAGAACACAATAGACCTGCCCTGTGAGTTTCCAAGCCTGTAACTCTAGGATTACAGAAAGCCTCCTCTTTCTCCTGCATAGCAGCTAGTGGTTTTGAACTGCTGACTTTGGGGTTAGCAGCTCAACACATACCCCAGAGTGCCAGCAGAACTCCTCTGAAAATCTCAACACTTGTATAATCAAATTAATAATCAAAAGCCTCTCAATGTCAAAAGGTCCTGTTCCAGATAGTTTCATTGGAGAATTCTACAAAACCTTAGAGAACTAATACTGGTTACACCGTGCAGAAGACAGAGAAAAATGAGACAGCCCCCGCCTCAGAATTTATTCTATGAAACAAACATAACTCTAACACTCAAACCAGCTAGAGATAGCAAAGAACATCACCAAACAGAATTGAAAAACAGTTCATTTTGAGCAAGTGGGATTTATTGCAGAAAAAATAGGATGGTTTAATATTAGGAAACTAATCAATGTAATACACCACATCAGTGGAACATAGGAACCAAATAATCACCTTTATGGAAGCCGGAAAAAAACCAATAAAATTCAACACCCTTTCTTTATGAAAACTTTTAAAAAGTTTGGACTATATGGAAGTTCAAGTTCAAAGCTTGGGAACAAAGCAGAAGGGTCTATTATTGAAAATATGATCTTGGTGATAGAAATAAAACTGCAGCTTATATGAAAGAATTTTGTAAGTCCAATGACTTCTTCATTGCAGACACTTTTTATTCCAACACCGTAAATGAGGACTATATAGGTGGAGTATGATAGAATACACAGCAATCAAAATTATTATGTTTGAGAGAAGAAATGATGAAGATGTGCATTATAACCAGTCGATGCATGGCCAGGGCTCCCAGATCATCAACTGTCAACACGAGTCCAAGAGAGCCAAAATCCAGACTTGGATCGGTCCCACTTGAATTCAGAGAACATCTCGAAAACAGATTCCATGCATTGTCTAACGGCAAAAAGCTGATAGATGTGGGATGGGGTTAAGAACATCAAACATGAGAAAATCAAAATGTCATTATGAGAGAGGAAATTAAAAAAGACAAATGTGGATGTCAGAATAGAGTCAGAAAGTTGGTCTTAGAGTAGCTGAAGCAACACAGGAATGAAATCCAGAGAGTTGAGAACGAAGGAAAGGGGAGATGAAGATGTTACTTTGCAACATATTGTAATGTGATATTGCTTACCCACTTTCTCCTCTGATCCAGATCACAAGTATTGCTACGTCTGAGGTCATTGTACTCGCCTTTGGACATTATATTGGATGTTAGGTAAGGTAGTTAGTTTAGTGTGCCAAACTGGGCGATAAACACATGTGGGGTTAATTGAAGGGCGGAGGGATAAATGGCTCCATGAGCCTCGCCTTTCTAGTTCTCGGGTCTCTTGCTTAGTGATGGTCGGACCAGGGTGCAGCTGCCTTAGCCAGTTCCTTGCTTCAGCTGGCGAGGCTGTCTTCCTGCAAGACATCCCCAAGGAGAAGCCACATGGACCTACCCCAATGCAGCCCTGGGTGCTGGAGCAGCTGTGTGGAGACCCCTGTCAGTGCTGAGATGCTCACACGTTCACTGACTTGGCTTTCCTCCTGCAGTCGGCATCGTTTCATGTGTTTTGTGAGATGGAGGAGGACTTTGTGGATTGGTGTTGGACATATGGGATAAATTGGACTTGTGGGCTTGGGCAACACTGGATTGGGATGTTTTCTTGAAGTGCACTTAACCTTTATATAAAACTCTCTCTTATATGTATGAGTTTCTGTGGATTAGTTTCTCTAAAGTACCTAGATTAATACATTAAGCAATCAAACATTGATTTTATTTTCATTGACACAATTAATTTCTAAAGATAAAAATATAGCCTTTATAGAAAATTTCAAATATTAATAATAAAACCACAAAAAAGTAATTATACACAGTTGCTGTTATTAAAGTAAAACATGGTCCAACTGGTAATTATTCAAACTAAGAGAAATAATATTTATATAATAAATAAACTCAAAGCCTCTGACTAATCACAATCTAAGTGTCTGAGGCGGGTGGGTATATTCTGAGTGTCTGAGTCAAAAGGATATATTCAATAAAACAACAGTAGAAAATACACCAAATATTATCAGATTTTATGTAACATACCTTCCCTCACAGCTCATTACTGAGGAAGAATTTCACTTGAAATATAAATAAATTCCTAACAAATCAAGGAACTATTAGCAACCAACAAACCGGACCAAAGACATGAACAGGCATTTCCTGCAGGGGCTTTCAAATGAGTGGAAATGGCCATTTTTCTCCTAACATATCCTTTCAAAGTACTTAGTGACAATGCCAACAGTTTTCTATTTTGTTTGGCATAGATCATAGAGAAATAACTTTTGGTCAGTAATGTAAAATTGATATAAGGCAATGTATTATTATACGTTTCTATTATTTACATATAAACGTAAAAGAAAGAGGGGTCACAAAGAACTCTGTAAAGAGGGGAGGTTCACATGGGAAAGTGTATGAAATGAGATAAAAAAGGGACAAAGGAAGATACTGCAAACAGAAAAGCTGGTTCAAGGGCTGACATCAAACTAATCTAAATAGAATAATACATAGCTGTATTCACATATTTTTCTGTTACTGAGCAGTCTTCTTTTCCTTAGCTTCTCAGTTTGTCTCGACATATTTTAATGGTTCATTTCAGGTTTGCCTAAAGAGTGCTGTTTGTGTATAGTCCCATCCTCTGATCCCAGAAAGTACCCTTCTTGTGTGGCTTGGTGACTTCGTTGAGTGCTCTTTGGGAGCGATTTTAGGTAGGTAATATTTCGCATGCAGTTTGATCTGTGTACTCTAAACTTTGCTGAACAAAACAAATCCATTCAGAAAAAATAGGACTAGAGCATTGGAAACTGCTCAGGAGGACATTATTCCCTGAGATGGAGCAGCCCAAAGCTTTGCTTTCCTGAAAAATCCAGAAGGGAAGCTATTTCGAAAATGTCATAAGAGTTCTTGCAGAACAATAAGCTTAGGCAGAAGTAACTTGTATACATTTATGAACTTTTAAGGATTGTTATTAAAACTTTACTATTAAAAGTGTGTTCTATGGCTACCATATGCTACAAAGCAGATACATTAAACCATCAATTTAAAGGTCATTTTCATATTAGGTGTGTGTATTTATCTATCTAGCCCATTAATTTACCAGGGACTTCAAAAAGTTCATAAAAAATATGATTAAAGTATAATGCAATTTTAATAACTGTTTTGAAACCTCCAACCCCCAGGGCTGCATTAAATTTAAATTCTTCTCAGTCTGTCTCACCATCAACAAGTTGAAGATGACTCACAGTGACTGTACAGGACCGGGTGGAATTGACCCTGCGAGTTTCCAAAAGTAACTCATTAAGGGGATAGAAAGCTTCCTTTTCCTCCCCCAGAGCAGCTAGGTATTTTGAATTGCTAACCTTGAGGATTGCAACCCAACACAGTACCACTACAACACCAGGGCTCCTCTTAGCAAACAGTTATAATATCATGGAGTCAACATACTTAGGTTTTTCCTACAGTCAAAATAACAAATAGTCATTCCAGTGGCATGTTATTCACACAGCGTGAGCAACAGTTATGCAGTTGACTTGGAGAGGTATACAACAAGTGCCAGTTACAATGGGAACAATAAATGTGTCTAATAACACTTTCTCCCAGTTAGATGGGCAATTAAGGAATACAGCTCTACCACAAAACTGTCAGAGATGCAGTACCTAAGCCATACCTCTGGTTCCCTCAAACCTATAACCGAAGAGGAGAAGAGGCATTTTTGTCCAAATGAAGCCTCTCAAAAACCTGTTTTCTGTTGAGAACTGATGGCTGCTATTAACTTTGGGGTCCCGTTGAAGCAGTTGAGTTAGCTGCTTCCTGACAACAAGCTAGGTGATGACCAGTGGAACCGACTGGAGCGCACCTGACAACAACAACGACAGAGCACCGAGTCTCGGACCTTCCGGACGAAGATGCGACTCTTGAGAAATACAATCATAATGATGTGTTCAAAATTGGTTATCAAGTATGATTAATTCTAAAAACACTGATAATTCTGCCTCCATTAAGAGTAATTATACTATCTCCATTATTGAAAGAGGTTTTTTTTATTTGCTAATCCATGACTTGAGGTGGTGGCAATATTAATATGTAAACTAGCATCACCAATAGACCAATTATTGGTGTGAAATGAGGATACAAATGATCATAAAAAATTCTAGGTGCAAAGGTAAATGAATCCAAGGTTTCTGGTGAGCTGACAGGCTGGTGTCAACTCCCAGAATGGATAGGCAGTACAGCAGAGCTATGGCTCAAGTGCAAATAACAAAAAGTTAACAAACGACGCAAGATTCAGACCCAGAAAAAAGCAAACAAGCTGTGACACAGGTCACATAACTATAGAAATCTCGTCATTGGGCCATTACTGGATCTTAACTGCCGAACTAGTGAGGACCCCGACTCAGCCAAGGTAACACAAAAATTTAACTATCACATAGGTTT
>NW_022103902.1:2830862-2832014 GCF_000313985.2 Echinops telfairi | reverse complement strand
GAGGAGAGGAGAGGAGAGGAGAGGAGAGGAGAGGGAGAAAGAGAGAACTGCATCCTGGCCTTCCAAGCCTGGAGGACAGCATTCCTGCTCCGAGCAGCAAATGCACAGAGTGGACCATGGGGCCAGCGCTACCATAAGACACAACGTCTTCTCTCTGACCTGCAGCGCGACAGAGGACAGCAGCACTGGAGACACAGTACAGGAATTGTGCCCAGGCTGACTCCCCCACACGGGGCACAACATGAAGGCAGTGCAACAGAGCAGCAAAGGGAGAAAAGCAACTAAATCCCCGAGGAATCCCGAAAATAGACATCTGACTCAGGGGGCAGGGCTCGGCAGCTCATCAGACCCAAGAGAAAAGGGTCAGCACGCAGACCTGGGACTATTTATAGGTGTTTCATTTTTTGTCCTTCTCCTTTCTCTCTCTTTTTTCCCTATGTCTATCTATATAAGATAGGCAGGATAAACAGTCCCAATGAGAGAACAGTGGGACCGACGGTTCAGGGGGGATATAAGAGAGAAGGAGGTGAGGGCAAGGGAGGAGGGAGACAACAAACTCAATGGAATAACAAAAGATCTGAAATTGATGACGAGGAGGGCATAGAATGCCTGGTGGGGTATGATCAAGTTCAATGTGGTTGAGAGGAATTACAGAGAGCTGAATGAAGGTCAAATGTGATAGTAGGACAGGAGGAAAGAAAAAGGAAATAGAGGAAAGAATTAGGAGACAAAAGACATTTTAGACATATAAATATAGGCCTGTATATATGTAAATATATTAATATATAACAAGATTATAGGCCTATGCATACATATTTATATGTTAAGGATTAAGGTAGCACATGAACATTGGGCCTCTACTTCAGCTCACCCTCAATGAAACAACTCTTTGTTTTAATAACCTGGCATTCTGTGATGCTCACCTTCCTGACATGCCCACTGATGACAAAATGGGTGCATAAGCAAATGTGGTGAAGAAAGCTGATGGTGACTGGTTATTTGGTGATATAGTGTCTGGGATATGAAAGGCTTGAAGTTAAGAAAGTGGTCATCTAGCGGGGAAGCAACCAAGCCCACATGAAAGAAGCACACCAGCTTGTGTGATCAGCAGGTGTCGAAGGGATCAGGTATCAGGCATCAGAAGACCCAAAA
>NW_022103902.1:2817780-2829987 GCF_000313985.2 Echinops telfairi | reverse complement strand
GGGAGGAAAGCAATACACATGTATCAGTTGCCCATAAACATACATATGGCACAGTTACATGTGGCCTCGTTTGCTGAAACAAAGCTTGCATTCCCATCAAACCTCGAACTCCCTGCCATCAAATCAATTTAGACACACAGCGATCCTATGGCTCAGAGTGGAACCACCCCACAGCATTTTCCAAGACGAACCTTTTACAGAAATGGACTGCCCCAACTGTCTCCTGCGGAGCAGTACGTATATTCAAACTACTGGTCCATGAAATAGCAGCTGAGTGCTTTATCCACTGTGCTGCCAGATCTCGCATTCATTCCTGACTGCTACATACCCCTATAATGCAGAGATATATTCATTTATAGATGATGTAATAATATTAATTGGACAGAGGAAATAGAATATAGCCAAAGAGAAGGAACAAATTAGATGGAGCTATGTTTGTAATATTTATTTATTCATTCATAAAACTCATTATACTTTGGGTGAAATGCTAAATTTTTATTCCTTTGTGTTTGTTACTTCAGTAAACGCACCTATAACATAAGGAGACATGCCAAACACCCAGAGGTTAACACACTGTCATTTGTTTCAGTTTTGTGTTAACGACCCAAATTCCCACAAGGTATTATGAATGAATGATGAATTTTGGAAAGCGTTCAAAGAGCTAAAACCGTTGTCAGAACAATTGCCTTAATTTCCACAGAAGTGGAAAGGGGTTTCTAAGAAGGCTCACTGTTTTGAATATATCAAACGCAATGCCTATTTTCTAAGCAGCCTCTCTGTAGGGCTGAGAGCCTACTCCCAGAGGGAAACGATGGTTAAGGGTGAATCACACAGCCAATGCTCTTTGAGTAAAAGTGAAGAATGTTTCAAGTGAGGACAACAATCCAGAAGTAATATGGAAATATCTTAAATAATAGTTTTGAAATTTTTGCCAGGTGCTGGTAAATATTTTACTAATATTTTAAAATACTTTCTTATAACAAGCTACTTGTGTACCTTTTTATTGTTCTTATTTAAGTATTAACTATGAGATAATAAACTGCTTTTCAGTATTTTTTTAATACTTAAAACTCATTAAAGCAGCGAGCCAGTTGCTAAATTATTCGAATCCCACCACTGACTATATACCAAACTACTTCATTGCTATTCATAATGCATAATGGACAATATTTGGGGAAGTTAATTGCCCTGGCCTGCTTCCTGGTTTGTCTGAGTTTAAAGCTCTGCAAATACCCTGCTGGTATTTGAAACATGCTGGCGTAGCTTCTGGCTCACAGAAGCATACAAGTCATCACAAAACTGCACCTTGTCAGACAAGTAATGGAAGGATAGATGTGCACATATGCGCTCTCTCAAATATATGTGCACCAGTACAGTGATAATGATAGATGCTAGAATACGTTACCAACTTTTGTTAGCCGTCATTTTAAGCTCCATCTATCTCTTCCCTTTAAATGGTCATTATTCTAACCTTCAATGCTCGCTCTCGTTCAATTCAAAAGCTTCCTTAAATTGGGAGTAACTGAGGAAAATAACAGAAAGGAAAGAGATACTACATGCATTAGTATCACTTTCTATGATCAGTAAGGTCTTCTCATGCCTTATGGAATAGGAATTTGCAATTACAATTTAAGAGGTAATATATAACACGGTGTTTTCTGTGTCTGATATACAATATGACATGAGGACTAACGTAATAATTCTAAAAAAGTCTTTTTTTTGGAAATTTTCATTGCATAGGTGTAATGAAAACTTAACATGTAACAACAAAGCAATAGGCACTTATTTGTAGAAAATTAATTTTGAACTTCACTTTAGTAGGTTTGAAACTCTGCTGTGAAAATTCGCTTTATGTTTATAGCAATTTAAAAGCAAAGAAAAGAATGTCTGAGACTATTAATGGTTTCCTGATAACATAAACTTAGCTCAATAGTTTTCGTACACCTCAAACTGAATGTTAAGCATTTTCCTAGAATGTGACCATTTACTCAGTGTAAGTGATGATAATATTACCTATCATAATTCTCTTCCAGACAGAAAGATGATATGGAAGTTTTTAAGCCTAAAATTAGTTATTTAATTTATACTCTCTAGTTTGTAGTAGATATAATGGAAAAAACCTCTTTGTTCAATAAAGATACTTTTAATAGTTAAGAAAATCAATTTTATATAAATTACATAGTAATACTTTGGAAGTTTAATTGCAGAATTAATTTCCAGTCTATTATTGTTTTGCACTCCTGACCTGCATGCAAATTGCTTTATTACAGTACAATTTTCAAAAGTTGCCACTACACGTGCATTTATACTTAACTTTCTAGAGCAATTTCTTTCTCTCTTTATCACACACACACTCACATGCACTTTTACACACACATGAAACCACTATCACAATACATAATTTTATAATTATACAAAAACATATTGGAAAAAAAAAGAAAGAAAACGAATTCAAATTGTGGCCTTATTAGTTTGGCTAGGTCTCCCAGGTGCTATGATGTGGTGACTAAATATACATTTATTACACTCTTTGCAGTGTCTAAGATTTTCATTTTCCGCTCTGAAGCCTTGAAGGACTGAGTAGGATAGTCGGAACCGTGTGTCTAATTGCTTGCTCCATGCAAAAGAGATACAATAGATTACCAGCAACAGGACTATGAATCTTCCATCTAAGTGCAGCATCTCTTCTGCATGCAATATTTATGTGTTTATGTGCTCTTAACAATCAATGCCTGTTTGATGAACCAATCTATATAATTGTCAAATGCCCAAAGCTCACCATAAGATTAAGTTTATTCTAGGCTTCTGTTCTAGATTATATTTATGATTAAAGGAGAGAATGAAAACAATCTTTTTGAAGTTTCTATTAGGAAGGGGGAAATGATCTAGTGGCATTTTGATTAGATGTAGTAGATGGTCTTTTTTCCCTTTCTATCTACATTATTAAATCAACTATAATAACAAAAAGAAAAAGAAAATAAGACTATTCCTACAAATGCATTTGAGAATGGTATATCAATGTACATTTTCTGGAATACTGTAATTAATAACAAAATACATTTACTTTAGTAGTTAAAATTGTAAAATTTCAGTCCTTTGATAATATGGAGCCTTATTAATTACTTAATCATACTGGGCATCCATCACCAATATCCATTGCTATAATATTGATTTTTATGAACAGAGTTCATATTTTATTTAATTTTTAAAGAATGAATATTTTCATGAGGAATAAACATTTACTTTTTAGAAGTGATATTTATTAACCACTACTAATCAACTACTCTTATTCGTATTTGCTTATTTTTCCATTTTAGTAGTGAATCTCGTCAAAAGCCTTCTAATCTAGCCAAGAACATTATAAGCATTTAAAATCTTTATTTTGATAGCACACCAGAGTAGAATTCTAAAGTTTCATTTTGCATTTTCAATTTTTACTCTTTATTCTGTGTAGTATAATTGGCATAGCAGTTGCCCACTGCAGTGCTAACCACAAGACCGGAAGTTTCAAGCTACCCAAGCTTTGAGCCAGAAAGACGAGTATTTCTACACCCATGTGTTAGGCTGGATAGACATGAGAAACAAATCCAGTTGCAGCTGGTATATGTGTACGAAAGAGCTTTGTATCAAGAAGTAATTATTGATCAATAACACATTCCAGCCCATTCAATTCAAGTCCATAAGTTTGAGAGTAGTGCACACGTCCCTCTTCAGATTCACGGTCACGTGAAATGATGGAGAATTCAGGAAGATGTCAGGCTGGTGGGTGCAAAGCCGTATGGGTCCAACCTCAGTGGAAACCTGGCAGGACTAGCAGCTCTCAGGGTCAACAAGCAGGAAAGTGAAGGCAGAGAGGGGGCTGGTCCCCAGAGCCCTCCTTATGAGGGCTCATCCCTACAAGGAGGCACCATCAGGCTGTGACCTAACCGACAGCTTGGATATCACCCCTACGCTTTTATATATCTTCAAGTTGATGCAAAATTGTGTAACTGCCGCAGCACCTAAAGAGTTACAGCCCAGGCAATGCTCGAGGGCACTTCTACCCTATCTTCTAGCATGGTTATGAGCTAGAATCAACTTGATGGCACAGAGTTTTCTTTTATTATTATTTTTGAATAGTTTCATTTTATTTTGCTTTTTCAAAACCATTTTATTGGGTGCTAATATAGATAGCATATCATTCCATAGTTCAGTCACCTCAAGCTATATTGTACAATTGCTATCGCAGTCGGATTTGAAACAGTCTCTCGTCTTGAACTCTTTGATATCAACTCCCCTTTACCCACCTTCTCCCCCCAACACTGTAGCCACTAGGACCCCTTATTATACTAGCTATCTCTATAGGTTCATCAACCCTGAATTTCATACACCGAAAAACAGAAAAACATATAATAAAAATTCAAGATGGTTACTCCCAATGACAACATACGCCAGAGATAAAACCCAATATAAAAACAAACAAACAAAAACCCAGAGAAGGTTGCAAACCAGAGCAGACCTACTGCTTTCCAGAAGGGGATCAACTGACAAGGCTTTATCCGTTCAAGTCAGATGAATCATTTAAATTGATCTGCAAGATTCAAAACAAAATCAATATAAAATCTGTTTTTACCTTTTTATAAGTATACATCTTTATAGCATATGTCTAGGGATTCTATAAATAATAAAATATATAAGTTATGAATATTGAACTTAAAATTTGGCATTTCTTTAGAGAAATAGGTCACTCATAGGAAGTTTAATACCAATACCCAAGTCCTATCTGTGCAAGAGAGTCATGGTGGAAAAGTGAGTTACTCCTTGAACTGCTAACTCCAAGTTCAGCGATTCAAAACCACTAGTTGCTCCGTGGGAGAAAGACAAAGATTTCTACTCCTCTAATGAAGGGTTACAGACTCAGCAACCCACAGTAGCAGTTATACCCTGTCCTATGTGGAGGTCATGGGTCAGAATCGATTCAATGGAAATTTGACTTGAGGGTTTGGATCTATGTAAGTGGTGAGTGAGGGAGTATAAAAGTAGTTTGGAAATTATTACTGGATAATATGATCAGAAGATGAAGTCTCTAGATTGCAAATTGTGAAGCGCTTGACTTCACTAACATGTTGGTAATTCAAACCCACCCAGAGGTAAGTCAGAAGACAGCTCACACCTTGCCGACTATGAGCAGCTCTTTCTGCACACATGGGAAACCCTGTTACTTAGAGTCTAGCACAACTCACAATAATAAAATAAGAAGGTAACATCATGAAGAAGCTGGGCCATAACTTGGCTTAATAGGATTTGAATAAACAAAAGAGAAGATCAACTGTAAGAAAGGTTTTGTTAGTCTGGAATGACTAGAGAAGCAAATCCAGAGATATACATATGTGTATGGAAAAAAGGTTTATATACAAGAGCAATTGAATATTGAAAAAACATCCCAGCCCAGTCCAGATCAAGTCCATGTCTGATATTGCCAATATGTCCGATACCAATCTGTAAAGTCCTCTTCAGACTCATGAAACACATGCAATCATGCCTAATGCAGGAAAATCACAGGACAGTGGGTTGGAAGTTTTCTGGATCCAGTGGTGTTGTAAGCATCTCATTGCTGGCAAGGAGTCTCTACATGGCTTCTCTGCCTCCAGAGGTCTGGTTGCATCAGGGTAGGTCCATGTGTCTTGTCAGCTGCAAAGTCTACCAGGGAGTGAGCTGAGAGAGAGTCTCTCCCACCTCCAAGGAGGAAATCCAGGAATTTCCAGAATCCTCAGGGGAAGGCCATGCCCACACAAAGACTTCATTGGCTATGACCCGATTGACAGACTAGACTCCGCCCCTTCACTCTTAATCCTCTCAGATCCCAAATTGACACCAGATTATGTAGCTACCACAAAGGTTTAAACAAGGGCTCGAGTACAGACATGATTTGTGTGGTTCAAGGCGGAGATCAGGGAAAAAGAAAGACAGTGAGACAAAATGAACGGGAGACAGAGAAGAGCGGTTGTTGAAGTTGTCGAGGAGAAGACTGCTAGGAAGGGCTCTGCTTTCCAGATGGCAGAGTTTATGCTTTATCTTTTTGGTTAATCTTCGTATTGGGAGCTCTTATAGCTCTTCTAACAATCCATGCATCCATGTGTTAAGCACCTTTTTACCTATGTTGCCATCATCCTTTTCAAAACATTTCTACTTGAGTCCTGGTATCAGCTCCTAATGTTTTCCTCCCTTCCCCACCCTCCCATCCTCATGAAGTGTTTTGTCTTTAATAGAGATTTTTAAAAATGTAACATTTTTATTGTCATATAATCTACATATGATACAAATCAATAGTTCAATAAGAGTTACACCATCCTTACTACAATCAATTTTAGACATTTTCTTAATTGTACTCATTGTTATTAGCTCCTTGTTTCCCCCCAACATCCACTGCCATTATTAAAATAATCTATATGTGGTGATAGACCAGAAGCAGAATTTTACAAATATTTATCTAAAAGCAGTTGCAGGGGGTCCAAAAATAATATAATGGCAAAGTGTAAATTCTGATGAAAGATTTAGACTTAATGAGGAAAGGTGAATTCTGTTTATTTTTCTTCTCGTTGGACAAAATTTTTAAAAAGGGAGCATTTTAAGGAGGGATAGTACCCTAACTGAGGCTTGGGAAGATGGCCTAGGAGTACTTGAGAAGGTCTCACATAGATCTGGGCTCCCAAAGCCTCAGGATTTATTTTAAAAATTAATAGAGTTTTCTCATTACTCAGTGACCATTAGTGATATACAAAACTTGTCTTCTAGACTTAATGGAATTGAACAAAAACAAGTGGTCTTTCAGTTGACTCTAACTAATGGCAAACCTATGAGGGTCAGAGTAGAACTGTTCTCCATAACTCTATGTCATTGGCTGATTATTCACAAGTAGAAGAGCAGGAAGCTCTCTCCAGATACTGACATTATGTTAATCTGATTTGTAAAGCAGAGTTGAGATAATAATAGTGGGGGAAGGAACCACCCAAGGGCTAGAGGAAAGTTGTAGGTTTCATCGATGCTATACTGCACCCTGACTGGCTCATCTCTTCCCTGTGACCCCTCTGTGAGGTGATGTCCAATTGCCTACAGATGGGCATTGGGTCTCCACTCCATGCCCCCTGCACCCCCATTCACATTGGGTATGATTTTGTTCTGGGTCTTAGATGCCTGATACCTGATCCCATCAACACCTCATGATCACACAGGCTGGTGTGCTTCTTCCATGTGGGCTTTGTTGCTTTTGAGTTAGATGACCGCTTGTTTATCTTCGAGCCTTTAGGACCAAGATGCTGTATCTTTTGATAGCCAGGCACCATCAGCTTTCTTCACCACATTTGCTTATGCACACATTTTTTTCAGTGACAACATTAAAAGTTTGGTTTGTTTTTTGGAGGAGCATTACCTGAGATTCCTATGATTTGGGGGTATGTTACATGAAACTCATCTTATAATATTATAATACAGACATAGATAGACTGATAGATGATAGATAGGTAGATACATAGATACATAGATAGATACATAGATGGATACATAAATAGATAGATAATACACGATACAATGTAACTATTTAACTTTGGGGAGAAAAATATAGTCCAACTTTTAAGAATTCCAAAATCTCCATGAAAAATTTTCAAAATAACATATCCTCCAATAGGAGGTTGTATATACTTTCAGAGCAAAACATTTTGGAGAATTTCAGCAAGACAGTCACCTTCGGTCTTTTTTACACTTGTCCCACCTTGTTGCCAGGCATGTAGCCTGTCTGGTGGATAATGAAGTTAATTAAGCCTAGCAACTCGTATTTGTAGTATTTTAACAGTAGTGTTTAGCACCATTCAGCTAGTGTTTTTTACTTAAAAAATATTTACAATTTCCCAGTTTGGTCTGCTGTGTGAAAATTAAAATCAGCCTTCAGCCATCTAATTAAAATGCAAGCACATTATCATAGAAAGCTCTTGTTGCTCAAGTGAAATATAAAGCATGTGGGGGGGAAAGTGTCCCAAGCGCTCAGAGGCAATTAGGCCCATTAGTTGCAGTTCTCCTTTAAGAGAGAGAGGATAATCTAATTGAAGGGCCATATGCACTACTTGATTAGGTTGATGCTTTGAATTTGAGCATAGTTGGCATTTGCGAAAGCCCCTTGCTTAAAGAATCTTTAAAATTCTAAAAAGAGATCATTTGTCAACTCCACCTATCTCTTACTGATTTTTTTTTCATATTATACAAATATTTAAATTAAGTGAATGCTAAATTCTGGGCAATTGTTATAAATATATACTCCAATACGTGATAACTGAGCTGGATGCATAAAAGAAGATTATCATCAGTATGGAAATAATCGTTTTTCCATCAAATGTGGAGCAGAGGCTACAAAACTATTGCAATTGTTTGGTGTTGTCAGTTCTGACTCATAGTGACCCTGTGCAGAACAGAATGAAATGCTTCCCAGCCCGGCACCATGTGGTGATGTTTGAGCCCAGTGTTGCAGCTACTATACCAATTTCCTTGTGCGTCTACCCATTCTCTGCAGGTCCTGTATTTCATCAGATGTCCTTTTCCAAAACTCCTGCCTGATAACATGCTCAAAGTACATGAGAAGTAGTATCACCATCCTTATTTCTAAAAAGCATTTTGCTTTGTTTTGTTTGCTCGTTTGTTTGTTTGTTTGTTCTTCTGAAAGTTCATGATACTTTCTCTGTTCTTTGCCCCCAGCATAATTCAAATCCATCATTTCTCTGGTCTTTCTTATTCATTGTTCAGTTTTTGCATGCGTGTGAGGTGATGAAAAATGACATAGTTGGGGTCAAGCACACCTCCGTCCTCCAAGAGACATCTTCACTCTTTGACACGTTAAAGAGCTCTTGTGCAACAGATTTTCCCAGGTGTTTATCTCTTTGATTTCTTGATTGGTGCTTCCATAAATTCTGATTTTGGAGCCAAGGAAAATAAAATCCTTGAAAATTTCAAATTTTCTCTGTTTATCATGATGTTTTCTACTGGCCCAATTATGAAAATGTTTGTTTTCTTTATACTGAATTATAATACATACGAAAGGCTGAAGTCTTTGATCTTCAACAGGCAGCTCTTCACATTTAACAAGCAAGGTTGTCTCATATGAACATCACAGGTTAATGAGGAACCTTCCCCCACTCCTGATGCTGCTCTTTATATCCTCCCCCTTCTACAATGGCTTCCTCAGCGTGCAGGTGAAAGGAAAGGAAGCACCCTGTTGAACACCTGCACTGACATAATTCATTAGTATTCCCTTGCTTTGTTCAAATGACAGATTCTACATAAGCACAGGGAAGCGTTCTCTAATTTCCATTACTTTCAACAATATCCATAGTTTATTATGATCCTCACAATCAAATGGCTTCACATAGTAAATGCAATACATATAAACATGTTTCTGGTATTTTAGCCAATATCCAAATACTATAAGCAATGATGTCCTTCATTTCATGTCCATTCTGGTTTCATTTTGAATTTCTATGGATGCAATGCTCCAGCTGATTTTGAATTATCTCAGTAGAATTTAATAGTATGAGATAATAATTATATTGCTTGATAATGTCCACATTCTTAAATGGTTGACTCTTGACCAATTCTTTTTGGTATGGTGACCCTGTATTTGATCCATCTTATTTTTATGTTTCCTGCATTGTTTAATATTTTGCCCCTATATGTCTTCAATATTGCAATGCAAAACTTGAACTTGGTCTTCATTCCTTTCCATTTAAGAAATTCTAAGTGTTTCTTTTGGTTTTGCTAACTCCAAGTCTTTGCCCATTTCATTATTATGTTGTATTTTGTCTCCCATTGCTGTCTTTTGAAATTTTTGTTTATGTTATTTTACTTCATTCCTTCCATTTGCTTTAACTACTCTATACTCAAGAAGTTTCAGAGTCTCTTCTGATGTCCACTTTGTATGATTTCAATTGTCAATGCCGGTCCATTTCAACTCACTAATGTTGGGATATTGATCTTTGAATATTCTATCACCTTTTTAGGCCGACCGATTATTTCCATTTATCTTCCATATTTTAAGCTTGCCGTGGGGTCACTTGCCCATTCCTCAATCAATATACAGGACCTTTCAAGTAATGGATCTACCTTTTAGTATCGACTATCATAATATAGTTGTGTTAGGCTGGGTTGATTAGAGACACAAACACAGTGACACTCGCACTCACATATGTGTAAGACGGGGCTTTGTATCAAGAAGTAATTGTATTTCAGGAGAGCATCCCAGCCCAGTCAAGATCAAGTCCATGAGTTTGATACTAGTCCAAATGTCCCTCTTCAGAACAGGCACATGCAAGGATGCAGGAAGATCGCAGGCCACTGGGTGCAAAGTTGTGTGGATCCGTGATGCAGTTCATCATAGGGCTTAGCAGATCTTGAAGTGGCTCCCCAGCAGAAAAATGAAGGCATGTGTGTGTGTGTGTGTGTGTGTGTGTGTGTGTAGGGGGCGTGATGTCCCAGGACCGTCCTTATGAGAAAGTCTTACTCGGAAGGAGGTACCATCAAGCTGTGAGCTGCTTGATTAGCGGAATACCACCCCAACCCTATTATGTATCTTCAAGTTGACATAAAATTATGTAGCTACCACAACAGTTCCATAATAAACCGTTTAATAAATCAAGCAATGGTCTTGCATTTCTTTGAACTATTGCCTGCCATTTAACTAATATCACAAGTATTTAAGGAACTAAGCGCTTATGCATGTAGAAGGAAAACCAGTATAATTTTAGGAATGAATTATACTGGTATACTTAGTGTACTTGGGTAAAAAAGTCAAAATTAAAGAAAATTTTAATTTTTCTTTATTAATTTGACTAAATAAAATAAATATTTTGACTAAGATTCGTTTTGCTATAAAAATTCATGGGAAATGTTACTTTGTTTATATTATCAAAAAACATGTCATAATAATCTTTTTTCCCCACAATTTATTCTGAAATTCTAAGGGCCTAGAAAGAAGAAGATACACTTTCTTAGTGAGGAAGTGTCTTTATATCAGGACCCTTTTATAAACGTTTACAGAGAGTTTTTAAATATCCTGAAAAACATATTTTCAGTGTCCTTAGAAGTATTTTTTATTGTCTTGACACTAGGATAAGTGAACACCAGCTATCCCTCTCTTAATAAAATATCTTTATCAAATGTGCACCCGGAGTTCTCTACAACACAAATCCTTATTAACAAAACACAAAAACGAAGACGGACAACACTCCATTCCTCCAAGTACATGTTCATTCTGTTCAGGTCTATTTACTAAGTTTCATTTGTTTATTCTATTTATCATTTCACGTGTTCAAAATTACTCTCTCTAGATTAAGAAAAGATCTTAGAAATATTATCCTTAAGGGCAAGCAGATGTTTTATTGCTATCTATTAGGTAGACATCACTTTTCTGAGAAGATTAATGAAAATAGAGCAGTCAATTAATGAGATTAATTCTTCCTCCTGGCATTGACATTATAAAATCTATTTACTAGAGTTCAATCAGCTTTCATGATAGTAATAAAAATGACAATAATAGTTTACTCAAATAGTGATAAATAAATTAGAGAATAGTTGTAAGGGAATAATGATAATAAATTTATAGCAATCCTTATCTACAGGAGATGACTCCTTGCCATGTTGTGTAAACTATTTTCATATATTATCAAGTTCATTTTGCACAATTAATATTTAAGAAAGGAAGGATTTCTTATATTTAACATTAGTGACCTCAAGAACTAGCAGTAGAATAACTGTCCCAGATCACAAAACTGTCTCATTATGAGACCAGATTTTAAACCAGGTCAGGTCTAAATGAACTCATACTCTTATCAAAGACACAAAACGCTTGCCCAATACATTTTGCGACTTTATGTTATTTTTATTACAATTTTTATTAGTATTTATTTACTACTTTTGTAATTTATTATTCCTTTTTTCATGTGTTTACTACAGTTAATATACAGCCAATAAAGTTCCCATATTACTGATGGTACAGAGTTCCCTATCTTTAGTAATTGAATGAGTTGAGTGTTTGAGTTAGTTAATTGTGCCAGCCTGGCCAATAATCACATGTGGTGCTGGTTGAAAGGCGGAGGGATAAATGAGTGGTGAAGCCTCGCCTTTCTAGTTCTCAGGTCTCTTGTTTGGGATGGTTGCATCGGGTGCAGCTGCCTTAGCAGTTCCCTGCTT
>NW_022103902.1:2803454-2817177 GCF_000313985.2 Echinops telfairi | reverse complement strand
ATATCATCTCCCATCTCCATGCACCAAATGAACAAATCAGACATCCAGGACCCAACAATACCCTCAGAATAGCTTTCATGTCACTTACTCTGACTCCAACAGGGACTGTCACCCTGGCGCACAAAGCTTTTCATGTTTCTAATGACGGAATGGTTGCTGTAATCCACGAATTCCACACAGAGCAGTGTGCACCATCTGGCATTTAGAAGAGCAGGGCTAAGTTAGGAGGGGAGTCAGGAGGAGAGGTACAGTCTCCATCCCCAAAGTATTAAATCACCTTTTGGAAAATTATAATCACGTTCTCCCATGATGACATATCCTGATGACACCGCTGTTCTCTGCAAATTGTTCTTTCTCTCTGTGCTTGGCCAGTTCGATTATATCTCAATAAACACACACAACTCAAATGCACACATAAACAACTTGCTGTGATTACAATCAAACGCTCAGTCTCACACACCACATGATTTGGTTTTAGATTAAGTGTATCCATTTTTATTTTCTCTTCCTCTTGAGTTAGTCTCCTCAGTGCCCACTCAGCAACGTCAATTCTTTCAGACTTTCGTGATTTTTATAAATTAATAATGCACACGCACAACCCCAATGAGACTCTGGCTGTTCATTCGCTTGTACAAGTATTTTTCATATATTTAGAGTTCCACCCATCCACAATATTTCAATTCAAGTTCAGTACAGTCATTGAGCTCTTTCAAGTTTAAGAAACATTTCACAGCTAATAAAGAAGTCAGTAAGAATTACTTATAAATTAAATAGAAAAAAAATCTCTGTTGGGAAAAAAAACCCTAAAACAGATAGATATCAACTTCGCTCATAGTTCCTGTTGCCATAATATTGAACCTCTGAGAATAACAACCTGTAGTCATTGCTCCTCACAGGATAAATATATGTTTTTAACATTGTTGCTGTTGTTTACACACACACACACACACACACACACACACTTCAAAAGCTTTTGTGGGAAAATTCCATTACCTCAATTCCCTTTCCCACAAAAACCCTTTGAAGCCCTCTTATGACTGTAATAATCCTGGCAATCTGCTCCTGCAGAGGGCACAGCTAAGACAACCACGTGACGTGACGCAGCTTCCTGGTCACGCGGCATGACTGAGTTAGAATCAAGGCGATGGGGCCAGGGAACAGCCAGAAGAAAAGCGCACCCCTGCTCCCTCCTCCCTCACCGAAAAAGCAAGAAATTATAAATTCAAATCATTCCAGAAATTGATTGGCATTTAAATTTAAAATTTAGAAGAAGCCAAAACCACACACACTGCCATTGAGTGAATGCTAACTCACAGTCACCCTACAGGACAGGTTAGAACTGCCCCCTTGGGTGTCTGAGCTTGTGGCGCTTTATGGGAGTAGAGTCCCGCTGCCATCTTTCTCCCACGGAATGGCTGATGGTATACTAAAAATAATTTGGGTAAATATAAACGTTAGCTTTTTGAAGAGAAATCTTTGTGGAATCATCTGTTTATTTTCCTATTTCACTAAACCAAAATGCTAAAATTAAATGTCGTGATTGTTCTCTAAGCCAAAATTCCTAGTATATAGGTATAAAACTCGTTTCAAAAAAAAAAAAGCATTTATTGTTTTGAAGTCTTTAATTCGTAATCCAAATGTGAGAGTATTTCTGCTTTTTAATACAATTTTTAATATCACTTTGAGTTTGGGGAGAATACCCAAGTCATTGTAATAATTTCAAAAGTGGTTGGTATTCAGTCATTTCAAGTGGTAGCATATAGTCAGATACTAATGGTACTGAAGGACGCAGTCCAAGTTAAACTGAAGGTATTCATCAAAAACAAGGCTTCAGGAAATGAAGGAATACCAATTGAAATGTTTCAATAAGCTAATGAAGCATTGATTGTAGCTTGCATCGGATTGTAGTAAAGGAAACAAAAATCTTCATAACTGGATCAATAAGCAACTTGGATCCGCAAACAATGCTCATTGAAGCAGTAGTTGAGAACTCAATCTAATCATTGTGTTGGGCAAGTCTGCTGCACAAGACGACTTTAAAGTGTTCAAGAGCAAAAGTGCACTTGACCTATGTCATAATGTTACATCACATTATATGTCCATGAAAGTGGAACATGAGTTTGAAATGCAGGAGGAGATGATGCATTTGAACTCAACATGTATTAGATGTTCGCAAAAAAAAATATTGACTGAGAAAAGAACAAAAAATTCTGTTTCGAAGGCAGTACAGTCAGAATGTTCTATAGGAGTGAGGATGGTGAGAGGTTGTACATTACACTTTGGACATGCTATCAGGAGAGATCAGTCCTGGACAAGAAGATGATGCTTGGAAGAGTAGGTGAGCTCAAAAGAGAACTGCCACAGTGGCTGTAAAAGTGGGGTTAAATATAACAGTTGGGAAGATTGTATCTGTTAGCTTTTTTATCCTTTTGTCCACAGTGTCCCTGTGAGTCTGGAAGAGAAATTGGTGAAAGGAAGGCGGTCTTGACCGTTTCTTCAATGAAGCAATTGACTAACACTTCACATCTATTGTCTGTGAGGTACAAAATTGCCACATCAACATTTTAAATGATAGATTCAGTTTTCTTCTCTGTCAGTTATATAGATATATAATGGGTTGTAGAAAATAATTTTAATTTATTTTATGATGTAGACACATAATATTTCAACTAAACACAAATCTAATAAAAATTTAACCAAATTGCGCTAAATAATAAGGTTGAAAAAGAAAATTACAGGATAGTTGGAACTAAAAAAAAGATAAAGGGACTAAGGCAGACTGTACTCCAGAGAAGAAAAAGAGTTGAGATTTGCTGCATTTAAAAAACTTATTTATAATGATAAAAGTCTAATTACTTTTTAATTCAGAGTTAATCCGTACACTCTCCATTTATACATTAATAATGAATATATTATGCAATTCATTTACTTCCAAACCTGCATACTAGTACTGTAGCCTTTAGCAACTGTTCCTACTGAGGAATGTTGTAATATAGAAAAGGTTTATTGATAACAAACAATTACAATCTCACAATAACTTTATGTATATAAATCATGCCTCATTAATATAATTCAAAATAAAATAAAGCTCTAAAGATTCAAAATGAAAATGTAGCTTTAAGTTCATTAGCACTGTATTTTATTGAGAGCAAAAATATATCCACTGTCTATGAATTTTCTATATATTCTCTATTTGAAAATCTTTACAGGATAGGGATAAATGGAAGTTTCCCATATGAAGATATAGAGAGAGCTAAAGCCAAAGAGTTCAGCATAGATTTTCAAAGGGCAGTTCAGAGACACGTATAGTAGGGTAATGAAAGGCTCAAATGCCGTGTTAAAGCCCAAAAAGGAAGAACAGGAACAGCATTTCTTACATGGAAAACACGGAAGCAAAAATGAAGCCTTAACTTCCAGTATTAAAAACTTCTGTTGTCAAAATATTGAACAAAGCAAGAAGGGAATTCACAGAATACCAATAGCAATATAACAGCAAGCTGGCGAAGCACTAGCACACGCTCATCTATGCCAAGAAATTTGGAAGAGAACTACCTGGCCATCCGACTGGAAGCGCTCCATAATTATACCCAGTCCAAAGAAAGCTTACCCAACAGACTCACAGATTATAGAATAACATCAGTCAACTCACATGCAAGTAAATTTTTGCTAAAAAGCGTTCAACAATGGTTGCGGCAGGACTCTGACAGTGAGCTGAAAAAAACTCAAGCAGGATTCAGAAGAAGACCTGGAACAAAGGATCTCATTGTTGATGTCAGATGGATCTGGGCTGAAAGCAGCAAACACCAGAAAAAATGTTTACTTGGTTTTCTTGACTATCCATAGGCATTAGGCTGTGTAACATAATAAACTATAGATAGCTCTGAGAAGACTTGGGATTCCATAATACTTAACTGCGCTAATCCAGAACCTGGACATAGATCAAGACGTATTGTAGGACCAGCAGAAGGTAGTTACGTTTTAAAATCGGGAACGGTGTGTCAGGATTGCGTGCTCTCGCCATACTTATTCAATTGCATGCTGCACAGATCATCAGAGAAGCTGGCTTATGAGCAGTGGAAGGAGGCAGCAGGATTGGAGGAAGGCTTATTAGCAGCCTGTGATGAGCAGGTGACACACCTTGCTTGCTGGAAAGGAGGAGGACTTGAACATTTGCTGATGAAGATCATGGCTCGCAGCCTTCAGTGTGGATCAGAACTCAATGTAATGAGAACCGAAATCCTTACAGCTGAACCGAAAAGTCATATCATGGTAAACAGAGAACAGTTTGAAGTTGTCAAGGATTTTGTCTTGCTTGGATCCACAACCGATGTTCATGGAAGCAGCAGTCAAGAAATTAAACAATGCATTGCATTGGGCAAATCTGCTGCACAAGACTCAAAGTACTGAAAAGAACAAGGATGTCACTTTGGGTACTGAGGTGCACAGGACCCAGACCATAGTATTTTCAATTGCTTCCTATGCAGGTGTGGTAGTTATGTAATTGTCAATTTGAGAGGTTTACGAGTGAAGGGGTGGTCTATTCTGTCAATCTGATCATAGCCAATGAGACTTCTGTGTGGGCATGGCCTTCTCCTGAGAATTCTGGGAAATCTGGTATTTCCTCCTTGGAGGTGGGAGACTCTGCTCACACCCTGGGAGTCATCGCAGATGACAAGACACATGGACCCACCCTGATGCAGCCCTGGGAAGCCATGCAGAGACCCCTGCCAGCACTGAGATGTTTCCAATGCTACTGGATCCAAAGACGTTCTACTCACTGGCCTGTGATTTTCTACCTTCGGTGTCATTGCATGTGTTTCGTGAGTCTGAAGAGGGCTTTATAGATTGCTGTCGGACATATGGGCTAATGTCAGACTTATGGACTTGATCAGGACTGGGCTGGGATGTTTTTTCAATGTTCAATTGCTCTTGTATATAAATCTCTTTCTTATACATATATGTGTGTCCATGGATTTGTTTCTCTAGTCTACCCAGACTAACACAGCAGGTGAAAGCTAGACAATGAATAATGGAGATTGATAAAATGATGCATTTGAATTATGGTGCAAGAGAAGAATACTGAAAGGATGATGGACTCCCACTAGAACGAATACATCTGTCTTGGAAGAAGTGCATCCAGGATGCTCCTTGGAACGGAGCATGCATGAAGAGATTGTCTTCTATGTCCCTGCAAAAGGACACCATGCTAATCAAAGTGGAAGGGCCGTGAAAAAGAGAAAAACCATCAAGGAGATGGATTGGTACAGTGACTACAACAATGGGCTCAAAGAGGATGGTGTGAGATATGCAGTGTTTTGTTCTGTTTAACATAGGGTAGGTATGACTTAAAACTGACTCAATAGCATTTAATAATGACAAAAATTTATTTATAAATTTACTTCTATGAATCTTAGTTTTGTCAATATAGTATTTCTGTGAAAATAAAAGGATGTGCACGCAAAGTATATTATGGCTAGAATATGTTCTCAATAATCATATCTTTAGTTTTTTAAGTCCATCAATCTGTTAATAGGGTCTTACTATATATGTTTGCTTTGGGAAGAATGGCATTTTCTTTTAAGCATAGATTTTTTAAATATCTATAGCTTCGGAGGTCTCTTCTCATGTGCATGATGCACATCTTGACAATTAAAATAATTTTTAAAAATATCAAATTAAATTTAAATCTTCCCCTCCCTTTCCAATTTTACCCTCTGAAGCGACCAGTTCAGGATCCCTGGTAGAAGAGAGGGTTGTGCATTGAATTGTTCGTCACAACGTCAGCATTTGGACTCACTGGCTGCTCTGCAGAATGTGATACTCTGCATTACTGCAAAGGGTTGAATACTTGGAAAACCAAATGCAACTCTACTGTGTCCTGTAAGGTTGATATGAGTCAGGATTAACTAGTTGGCAGTAAATTTGGAGTTTTGTTGGAAGTATCTAGTGTTAGCAGTCTGGTGTATGATGATATCTGTGATATTTTCCACATGTGCACTCATATTAAATTTCTTTTCTGCATGATTGGCTTCTGAATATTTTGTTTCAGCTTTAAAACTGTGTTCTCTGCCCCTGTTTGCATGGACATTGTTCTAATTCTGGTTGCATACTTTGGCTGCATCTTAAACTATTGATGCATTTACTAGGGCAAATGAGAAGAAAAGAAAGAGAATTGCTACTCTGGTTCCAGTTCATATATGAGCAGGGGTTTATTCCAAACAAGATGTGTTTATACACGGAGTTGTGATTCGTGGATGGTTGCAAACAAGTTCCCTCAGTAGTATACTTGTCTTTGTCTCCTCATCAAAACCTAAACTGTAACCACTGCCGTTGATTTGATTCCAACTCACAGTGATCCTACCTAGGATCTCCCAAGCTTGGTAAGTGTTATGGGAGCATATATCCTCATATTTCTCCTTCAAAATGGCTGGAAGGTTTGAACCTCACACCTGGGGGGTAGCAGCCCAGTGTTTATTCAACAGCGCCGCCAAGGCTCCTTTGTCTCATTAGGATGCTTTCAAAAACAGCCAACCCCAAAGAAATCTGATCAAAACGGGCTTCCTTGGGGACTGCTGACCCAGTTAGATTCAAGACAATGAAGTCAGTCCAGAAAGCTATAGCAATTGCTTTCGTTTTGAAATCTCAAAAGGGTAATCTTGATAATTGTTCTTACAGGACACAAGTAATCAAGGAGCTTATTCCGAGGTAGTTTCGAGAAAATTGAGGGTAGCGAAACCAGGCAGGGGAGTAACTAGATCAGAGCCAAGAGCAATTCCCTTACCAAAGTGAGTGGGGCTAGAGATCAGAGGAGCTCCTAGAGGCAGACCATGTGTGTTAATGAAACCTTGACGCTGTTTTGCATAGATATTGCCTCAGAGGCAGAGAACAGGTGCCAACTTGTGGAGTATGTTCCACCTTCAGGCGACCTTCCCAGAATCCTTTGCATCTGACGTCATCTAGTAGAAATAGAGTATGGTTGAGCTGAAATCCCTAGGACCCTCATGCTCCACAGGAGCCCTTAAACGCCCCCAAATACATGTGCTCGGGAAAGAAGACCGTCTCTTGGTTGCACGATTTATATCTCTCAATCCTAGGAGCTTCTTATGAAATCATCCAGTGTTGCCTCTGTCTCTGACCAGAGTAATTATTTCACTTGCTAAAAGACAAGAGTCTAATTCTGATGACACCAAGGGCTGTTCTATGGGAATTTCAGTGGGAACCTTACCTTATCCACCCTAGGTCCCTGATAGTCCCCTCTGGATTTCTGTTTGTGACCTAAACTCAATGAACATTTTAAAATACCATCATTCAAGTATCTCTGGGATGCCCAAAATGCTATTTTTACTCTGTGTAATTTAAGAGATCAGAATATTTATAGGGAGTGTTAAAGAGGTGGGAGCCACTCCTTCAGATGTATATAACTGTCGATAGAGGATGTGTAAACAAACAATAACCTCTTGATAATTGTGTTTACTAAATATGTCATTGTCTTTGTAGTAACTTTTTTTTACTTACAATGGTGTACTATAGAGTATTTCATTCATTTCTGGCATTTGTTCTTTCTTTTTTTTTAGTCATTTTATTAGGGGCTCATACAACTCTTATCACAATCCATACATACATCAATTGTGTAAAGCGCATTTGTACATTCATTGCCCTCATCATTCTCAAAACATTTCCTCTCCACTTAAGCCCCCCCGGCATTAGGTCCTCATTTTTCCCCTTCCTCCCCACTCCCCCCTCCCTTATGAGCCCTTGATAATTTACAAATTGTTATTTTGTCATATCTTGCCCTGTCCGACGTCCCCTTCACCCACTTTTTGGTTGTCTGTCCCCCAGGGAGGAGGTCACTTCTAGTTCCCTGTAATCGGTTCCCTTTTTCCTACCCACTCTCCCTCTACCCTCCCAGTATCACCACTCACACCACTGGTCCTGAAGGGATCATCAGCCCTGGATTCCTTGTGTTTCCAGTTCCTATCTGTACCAGTGTACATCCTCTGGTCTAGCCAGACTTGCAAGGTAGAATTCGTGTCATGATAGTGGGGGCAGGGAGGAAACATTTAGGAACTAGAGGAAAGTTGTATTTTTCATCGTTGCTACATCGCACCCTCACTGGCTCGTCTCCTCCCTGAGACCCCTCTGCAAGGGGATCTCCAGTGGCCTACTAATGGGCTTTGGGTCTCCACTCCACACTCCCCCCATCATTCACTATGGTAAGATTTTTTGTTCTGATGCCTTATACCTGATCCCTTCAACACCTCATGATCGCATAGGCTGGTGTGCTTCTTCCATGTGGGCTTTGTTGCTTCTTTATAAGCAATGTTTAAATTTACATGATTATAAAGATTTGATTCACCTTCAGTATCTTTATTTACATCTGTCAAGAACAATGAGTTACACTATGTAAATCTCCATGGATTTGTTCATAATCATTCATTTGTATGGAATATCCTCAAGCCTTAGTAGTACTTGTATGTTTGATACTATGTTTTCAAAAGTTATCACTTATATTTTTCCCTATGATTTATACATTTCAAAGCACTGGCTTTCAAGTAATCAGCCACATGAGGTCATATGCAATATTGTTATCATTCTGTTCATTTTTAAAGCATTCCAGTTGCTCCCTTAGTAGACATCATAAAAAAACAGACTATATTCTCAAATTATTTGTCATTATGTATAGTATAGAGGAAGACTTCAGTGAATTAAGAAACTTATTAACCACTTGAAGTTATATATCATTTCAGAAAACCTAAAAAATGAGTCTTATTTTAGTTACAAACTTAACCAAAGTAACTACCCCCAGTTTAATCACCCACAATAATCACCATGATCATTAAGTGGCTTTTGCTTTCACTGATCAAATTCACCATACATACCATTAAAAGACAGGCTTTCTATACTTTGAAATATTGAAAAGGACATGCTTACATATTATAATAGTAATTTCCAAGTTGTGTTGATCCAGGTTGACTAGAGAAACAAATTCATAGACTCTCATGTATAAAATAGCTTTATATAAATGAGCAATTGTATATTGGTAAACTATCCCAGCCCAGTCCAGATCAAGTACATAAGTCAGATATTAACCCATTATATCTGACACCAATCTATAAATTCCTCTTCAGACTCATGAAACACATGCAATGACATTGGATGCAGGAAGATCCTAGGCCAGTGGATGGAAAGTCTTGTGGATCCAGTGGCGGTGGAAGTATCTCAGCCCTGGCCAGGATCTCTATGTACCTCCTCCAGCTCCAGCGAACTAGTGTAAGCTCCATGTGTCTTGTCAACAGGGATGTCTCCCAGGGAGTGAACATATGTCCCACCTCCAGTGTCTCTTTAGTGCCTCCAAATGAGATCATCAAGCTGTGACCTGATCGACAGGCTAAACTCCACCCCTTCACTCTTAATAGTCTCAAAATGAGAACAGATTATGTAACCACTACACAAATATGGTACAAAAATATTTTTGAGCAATTGAAGAAAATTTTTAAAAATACACAGCATTTAGTGGATTATATGGAAACAAACAGTTCCTGTTTGGTAGCATCCTGACAACTATAATTAAAATTCTTGTCATCTTTTCACCTACAAATGTTTGTAGTATGTGTTTTAAGAGTGGACTTGTGTATTTTTGGTTGATAGTAAAAGACCGATTAAGAAATGCCTTTCTACAGCCTGAAAGTTTAAAAATAGCTTCAAAGTTTAAAAGTATAACATAGTGTCCCTTTCATTTGTCTCCCAAGTTCTTGTTACAGGAGCATAGATAACTTTCTGTTTATATCTATATGTAAAATCGAGTACATAACATTCTGACTATTGGCATACAATAGGTAGGATAGTTTTACATTCAACTTAATATGCTGATCTTGCGATTGAAATAAATGGATAAGCTAAATGCCTATTTGACAAACTAGTTCTTATTACAACTAAGAACAGAAAAAGAAAAATAGGATTAATTTTCTCTTCCCTAATAGCAATGGATACTGCTCAATATGTTAAAGTCACTATATCAAATCTACCCGTACTTTTAAACTTAAAATAATGTCAGTATTCCGGACTTGAATAGCACAGAGTTGATAGCAGTAGTCAAATGCATTAATTCCACTTTGATTGTCATGAAAGAGAACTATTATGTGAAATTATATAAAGTCTATTAGTTTTTCAGTTTCCCTTAACTTTTTATTAAAATATCATTCTTTTTTTTTATTAATCAGACAAGAACCCTTTATCTTCTTTTGCTTAAAATGCATACGTATTATTTCGATGCTTACTGGTGCTAGTAACAAAATCAAAGCATCTTTATCTTCCTTCAGATGTTTAGTATAATTGGAAGTAAGTACCAATAATTCAGGTCTACATTTTATGATCTCATTCTGCAATATAGAAGCTGTGCTCCCTGTGTCAACAGTTAGAATTACTTCTTTGAGATAATTCTATGCTCATTATTCTGTTCTTTCTAATTGAGTTTCCTTAACTTCAGTAAATTGCCCTGGTGACCAGATTTCATTAGAATGTGTTTAAATTCTCTGCAGCGTGTCTTAGCAATTTATCTATATTAGCAATGATTTCTAATTTCTAATAGCCCAAGAGAATACAGCATAGTTGTTTTCTTCTTTTTGTTCTAGTCATGATTGAATAAACCTCATTCTTAGTCAATGTTTTGTGGTTGGGGCTAACACAAGTGGCTTCTAATTCTGAGATTTTTGAGGACAGAGACCCTGAATCATAATTGCATTTTTGTAGTGCCTAATACAGCATTTTATATATGACACTTAATACACTGATTACTAGAATTGGAATATGGTTGATGGAAAGATAAATGCTATTTTGTATAATTGAGATTATTCTCAATAATCAACTTTGAAAAACATTTACGCCCAATTTTAAATAGGTGTTTAGAGAGACATAGTGAAATAAATGACCGAGTTTGACTAATATCTTTGAACCTCAGTATTACAATTTATTAACACACCCCCCAAAAATACATTGATGATAAAAATTACAGAAACCTCTTCATTAAAATGTGAGGATTAAATGAAAGAAGAAACTACTTCATAAAAATGTTAGGATTAATTTAAAGGAAATAAATGAAATTAGTACATATTATCTGGAACATAATAACCCATTGTCATTGAAAAGATTCTGACTCATGACAGCCCTGTAAAACAAGGTCAGACTGTCCCACATGGTTTCCAAAGCTGTTAACCCTTAGAAAGCAGACGGTCTCATCTTCCTCTCATGGAGTAAGTGGGTGGGTTCAAACGGTTGACCTTTTGGTCACGTCAGTGTTTTACCCACCGAACCACCAAGGCAAGTAAACTATTAGTAAAGGGTAATGGCTCTAGGAAGTCGTCTGGGGAGGAAAAGGAGAGTGATTTCATACATATTTTGTAATCTCTATGACATGAATAAAACACGGTATAAGTACTCTTATTTAGTTAGTGTTTAAAGAAAAGTTTTTTTGTCTTAATTAAAGCTCATCATACAAATAATGTAGACCCCATTTTAGAAAGAGAAATTGAAGCTCAAGAGAATTATAGTTATCTAATGAGACATGATGGATAATTCAAACAAAAGACAGAATTCAAACCCAGATCTGTTTAAGACCAGAGCTCTTGTTCTTTCTGGGAAGAACAAGTCTAGGTAGACTAGAGAAACAAATTCATATACACTCATATGTGTATAAGAAAGAGTTTTATATATAAGAGCAATTGTACATTAAGAAAGCATCCCAACTCAGTCCAGTCCAGGCCCATAAAGTGTGATATTATCCCATATGCCCAGTACCAGTCTATATATTCCTCTTCAGATTCACTCAAACCATGGAATGATGCCGAACGTAGGAAGATCACAGGCCAGTCGGTGGAACGTCTTGTGGACCCAGTGGCGGTACAGGCATCTCAGCACTGGCAGGGGTCTCCAAGTGGTTCCTTCAGCTCCGAGACTCTGATTGCCATCAGCCTGTCTCCATATGGCTCATCAGCAAGAACGTCTCACAGAGACTGAGTCTGTATCCTGCCTTTGATGAGTGTTTTATTTCCTTAATGCCACCAAATGAGGTCATCAAACTCCACCCTTTAGTCTCACTCCTAAGTCTCAAATTGACGATGCGTTATGTGACTACTGCAGACAACTTGACGGGAATGTCGGGACAAGGGAGCACACGAAAGAACAAAATAGGCTGTGCCGTGGGCGTCACTAGCTACGTATTGCAGCCTCGTGGTGAACGCTCCTTAAACAAGGGTCATTTGGCGTTAAATGGAACCGGAGCTGTATATTTATGGACAGTAACAAATGCTTAACACATTCTAACCATTCATTCCATGTCCTGAAGAATTGAAATATAATTACTTTTCTTATTTCTTGAACCATTACTATAAATGGGTTAGAAACTAGTGCGGTCAGGTGATTAAGTAAGGATCCTTTGTACTTCCCCTCCCTTCCCACCATCATTCTTGATAATGACAAACCCTGCTGACTTGAGTCACAGATGACAGAAAAGTGCTGTGAACAAATAATGGTAAGACTTTTAAAAAATTTATTTTAAAACCACTAAATTTTATGAAAATACTAACCGAAACAGTCAAACCTTTCTGGTTGTGGACAATAGACAGGAGACTCTCGGCACCTAAGGCAGTCTCTAATCTAGTATAAACCAAAAATTTCAACTTTTTATGAAAATTGCTTTCAGCGGTTTTAATTTTAAGGCTTTTAAAATGCGAAGACCCCCCAATGAGAATTATTTTCTACTTTAGAGTTTTCAATGTTGTCATTGCATTTAATGTGTTCCCTACGGTTTTCTATTTGCTTTCCATGTGCCAAAATGTTAGGGCTTTATTGTGGATTAATGAAGAAAAAAAATGACAAAAATGCACTTTCATGTTATTGTCACACCTATAGTTGGCATTTGAATCCACAATGAACACCCTTAAGCAGCAGGCAAGAAATTAAAGGATGTATTGCATTATCTACTCTAAAATATCTTTTGAAAATGTTGGAAAAAGTAAAGTCACTTTAAGGTGCCCCTGTGAGGGCCTGTGGGCTCGGCTGCCCGGCTGGCAGTTCAGCACACTCTCCCCACAGGCTCAAGCCATCCCAGTTTTGAGTCCAGAGCGGTGTAAAGCAGATTGTAGAAGCAAATTTACACAATGTGACATGCATTCAGGGAGGCAGGCAGTACTCGGAACATATTCAGTGGGATGTACACGGCTCTGTCCCCGATCCAGGTGCACAGGGGTTCCCAGCGCTGGAGCTGCCCCCCTTGACCCCCCAGTCCTCCAGTCTGTGAGTCTCCACGGCTGCAGTTCGCCTGCCAATCTGCTGCGGAGTCCAAGATGTGCAAACGCCAGGCACCGTCACCACGTAGATAGCTTAGAACACATCCCTGCCTCTGTCCTCTGTCGCCTTGCTCCATGGGACCCTGTCCAGAGGTTCCCGCCCCCATGGGGACAGCAGGCTCCCCGCATTCTGCCTGGTGAAAGGATTTCTTCCCTCAGAGGGGTGTCTTCTGCAATGTCGGTGCCGGGCTGGTGGAGGCCGCTTCCCCCACCGTGCTGGCCACCGTGTCAGGGGCTAAGTACTTTTGATCACCTCATATGCATGCAAAGGCTGGAGAATAAATAACAACAACTTTAGATTAATTGGTGCTTTTAAATTACGGGCTGCTAAGAATGTTGAAAGTACCATGAACTGGCAGAAAAACGAACAAGTCTAGGCT
>NW_022103902.1:2800995-2801887 GCF_000313985.2 Echinops telfairi | reverse complement strand
ATGAAGAAGCAATGAAAACAATGTCATGGTGGGGGTCACCACAGCATGAGGAGCTGTATCAAAGGGTCGCGGCGGCATTAGGAAGGTTGAGAACAACTGGTTTAGAGCATTACAAAGGCACAATAACCAAAAGAAAGGTAAAACCACAAACATTATACTTGATTTTTAACTCGCTTGCTCAGTGTGGCAGTCACATAATCTGTCATCTTGTGAAGGGGTGGAGTCTAGCCTGTCAATCAGGGCACAACCACTAAGGTCTTGGTTGGGCATATCCTTCTGAGGATTCTGGGAAATCCTGTCTTTCTCCCTGGAGGAGGGACACACACTCTGGTGAGACATTCCTGTTAGCAAGCCACATGGAGCTACATGGATGGAGCCAGAGCCCTGGAGCTGGAAGAGCCACATGAAGACTCACGCGAGTGCTGAGATGCTTCCTCCACCACTGGAAACACAAGACTTAATGCTCTGTTATCTTCCTGTATTTGGCATCATTGCATGTGTTGCATGAGTCTGAAGAGGAATTTATAGACTGATATCAGACATATGGGCTACTATCGGATTTATGGGCTTGATCTGGACTTGGATGGGATGTTTTCTTAATATACAATTGTACTTTGATATAAAGCTCTTTCTTTTCTTTTCTTTTTTTAGAGAATTCAGTTTAATCTTCTATTTGTAATTTAAGTCACTCTTCATTTTTCTGAACAGTTAATAACAAAAAAACCAAAGCTACTATATTACCATGGTTCTAGGCTGTGAACGCATTGGTACATTGACTGCACGTCACATAACAGAATCTCAAAAGTCAAAGCAGTCAGAACTTAAGGGTCTAGATAACAAAGAACTGAACACACCAGAAACCCTCTGGGAAGCTCCCCTTTGCTGCTGGCCC
>NW_022103902.1:2796715-2797795 GCF_000313985.2 Echinops telfairi | reverse complement strand
TATGGAGTAGGGAGACTGCAAAAATGTGACGCCGTTAAAAAAAAATTAACAAAAAGAGATAAGAAAACAACAAAAATGATACTAATAACTAGCAGCAAACAAACAGAAATGGATACATAACTGTAGGTCTGTCCGTTGACCTTTGTGACTAGCACTGGTCCTGGAGGAATTCTGGGAGCTGCACCTTCTGGCCTGAAGTCTAATTTGAGGGCTCCTTGGGGTTTTTGAGGCTTGTCTTTTCTCCCATTCATGATCGGTTATTTTCCCTTCCGGTTCACCCCGCACTGGGCTGTTCAGACTGGACTAACTGCCCACCGTGTGTTCCCAGTCCTGTCCTCTGTCACGGAGTGCTCCAGTGAGGGGACATCATGTCTTGAGCTGTTGTCGGCCTTACAGTCCTCTCTGTGCCCCAGCAGCTCCGCGCAGAGCTGTCGACCTCCAGGCTTGCTGTGCTGATTTAGGGTCTAGACCATTTCTCTCTTTTCTTCCTTCTTGGTTTGCTTCTCTGTGGGCATGATATGCCAGCCCCTCTCCCCTACCTGTAGGAAGAGATGAAGGAAATTATGCTTAGCCTAGTTAGCCAATGGCAAAAGGACGTGTACAACATGAGTCCGTAATTATAATCAGCACATTGGGTGTAGCAAAAAGCCATTTATCTCACAATATATGGGTTGAGGTACAGGCGGTCAGGTTGGGGTCAGACCAAGCCTAAGGAAGGACATGTTATTCGAGCACAAAGAAGGGGCAGGGGAGGGAGAGAAGCTGGGTGGGGGGTAGATGATGGCACTGAGAGAGCAGGACACTAACCCAACCAGGGGGAGATGATTGGTTGTCTCCACAGAATTGGGAGTGTGCATGCAGACCTCACCACGAGGCGCCAAACCTTAAGGGCGACATAGGCATGTGCCTGAACAGAGTGGTCTACAGGGCTGCCCCCAATCAGAGCCAAAATGACCCCACCCTAGAAGTACGTTCTATACAGGACAACACTAAACCTCTTTGCTTCCATGTTTCCAGTGAAGAATAAGGAAAAGGATCAGATAAAAGTAAGATGGGAAACAAATACAGTAGAACCCTAGA
>NW_022103902.1:2793002-2795064 GCF_000313985.2 Echinops telfairi | reverse complement strand
GCTAACCACAAGTTAAAAAGTCAGAAACCACCAGTGTCCTGAGGAGAAAGATGAGGCTTTCTGTTCCCATAAAATTCTGTCGTCTCAGAAATCCACTGGGCAGTCCTGCAGGGTCCGCTGAATGGCAATGCAAACCCAAAATGTGAATAGTGTCAAACATAGGTTTTGTTTGTAAGAATAATGATTATTTTGCTATTATGAATAATAATTATTTCAAACACCATATGTTTAATTTAACCAGGAAGATACTTTTAAATAGAAGTCATCATAATTTCTCATTACCACATGAAAAATGACTCCTTGTCTCACTGCACAAATTCCTCCACATGAGCAGACACCAGTTTTAATACGAGTGCTTTCCATGGAATCACAGATGGAGGGCTAAGCTTGAAATGAATCGTGCATCAAGTCCCTCATCCTCCCCGCCCCCACCCAAAAAAACATAAAAGAAGAGGAACCAGTATCCTGCATTATGCAATGGTAAACGAGCCCATAAATAGCGTTCACTATAAGAAGGAAAAGAAGCATAATAATTGGCAAGTAGTGTGTAAATAGGACTAGAAAACATCAGGGAACTAAATACATCTTCATATCTCATATATACATGCACAAGGGGAATTTAACAGAGATTCAGAAGATGGAAGTTTATATCTTAAATTCCAGAATTCTAAAACTTTAATTATCTATATTCTATAATAATTTCTTTGGCATAGTTTTCAATTCAGTGTTCTTTAGTTTCATCAATTTAAAATATCATTATAAAATTACTATAATAATATGTTGCTAAATATGCTGTCATAACACCTACTTTTAAATTAAATTAGAGATTTGTCTATTCGTGTCTAAAATGGTAAAAAGAAAATAAACTAGTCACTTTTATGATATAAATCCTGTAAAACCTTTAAAAAGCTAAGATATAAGGCTTCTTTAGTAGAACCTTTTAGTTATTTTGTTATTTTTATTTTTAATAATAGCTATAGGTATTTCAAAGAGCATGTGATGTTTACCTCACTAAATAGACTGAGATTCTGGATGATAGGCATTATTAAAAACTATTAACCATGCCTTATTCATGTTTGCATTCCCAGGTGCCTGGACCATGGTAAACTACCAACACTTGCTTATTGGAAAAAGAACAAGAAAGAAAGAAAGAAAAGTATATGTCCCCGGAAACCCTACATAGCCTCTCAGGGTGCTAAGTGGTTTTAAAACACAATGTTTCATTTTATGACTTTTCAAGAAATCATTATCTGTAAGAGAATGGGAATCTCATGGAACAACCATATTAATTTGCCATGTCTGGAGATTTGAGAGGCCATCAGTCTTTAAGCATGTTTGTTGACCTGAAACCTTTAATCAAAAACAAGTTATTTTAAAAATCATAAAGAAAAAACCATTCGTGCTATCATTGGGGAAGTATTTCTAATCGATTGAACAATAGTGCCTTCTAAAGCCTTTCTAGGAGTATTAAAAGGATCACTCATCAGGTAGTAACCTAATGGGCAGCATGAGCTGTGAATAGAAAACAACCAGCCAGTTGAAGCCATTGCTCAGATACCCAGAGCAGCAACAGGGCCTATTTTTACAATAGCAAACAGCCTAGTGAAAACACTGACGTGACATCCTCTCCCGAGGTGACAGCGCTGCCAAGTACAGCCCTGAAGATACAGCTCTCGCAGAGCAGCAGGTCTGAACCACACACCCTGGGGCAACTCAAGAAGGCAGGGATGGGACTAGTGATGGACAAAGGTCCCCAAGTATCCAGATCATTAGACCTCTGACTGGGAGGAAGCACTTGGTACCCCATCTGAACAGGTTGGGCATTACTCACAAGGGGGCACACTGAATGTCTAAAGAATAAGGGTTCCTAAGGGGTATGGTGGGAGAGGGAGGACACAAAGTGGGGGGAGGGCGATATCAAGGAGTTCCCAGAAAAAGAACATGTTTTGAACCTGAGTGTGGTAGCAGAGCTACAATGCTGCTTGAGATGCGTGAACTGCATGTTCAATCAGGTTATGATATTTCTAATGTTCTGATATGTTATGATATCTCTAAGAACTCC
>NW_022103902.1:2779428-2792372 GCF_000313985.2 Echinops telfairi | reverse complement strand
GATCCCTGCATAAAGAGTATGTATGTATTCTGTTAGTTACATTTTATTAATTTATTTTCAACACATTTATTGAGACTCAATCAGTCTAAAGGCCCCAGGATGGATACCATTTGCTCATGTAGATTCTAGCTTAGTATGTGTGTTAGTTTCTTCAGAATAGCATTCAAAAACTCATAAAATGAGTGATTTTAAAATGACTGCAATTCATTCTTTCCTAGGCCAGGAGGCAAAATGAAGATTGCAGTTGTTTGGAGCCATCGAGTGGGCTCCGGCCCAGAGCAAAACACTGCATAGTATTGCATTAGCTTCACAACTGTCCGTAGACCCGAGCCATTGAAGCATCCATCTCACTGTGGTCCTTCCTCTTTTTTGCTGCCCTTCCACTTTATCCAACAAGATGTCCTTCCTGAAGGACTAGTCTCTCCTGAAAACATGGACGAAGTCTGTAAGACAAAGTCTTGTCATCCTGGCCTCTAAGGAGCACTCTGGCCCGAGTTCTTCCAACACAGATGAGTTTGTCCTTGGAGCAGTCCATGGGACTTTCCATACTCTTCTCCAGCTCCACATTCACATGCACCCATGCTTCTGTGGTCTTCCTTATCCAATGTCCAAATTTCACATGCATATGATACAATGGAGAATAGCATGGCTTGAGTGAGGTGCACATTCGTTTTCAAGGTAACATCCTTGCTCTTTACTATTCTAAAGAGATCTTATGCAGCAGATTTACCCAATGCAACTTGTCTTTGGGTCTCTTGACTGATGCTTCTATCAGTATTGACTGTGGATCCAAGCAAGACAAAATCTTTGACAACTTGAATGTTTCCCCATTTATCATGATGCTATTTATTGATCTAGTTGGGAAGATTGTGGTCTTTCTTACATTGAGTTGTATCCACCCTAAAGCTACAATCCTTGATCTTCATCAGCAAGTGCTTCAATTCTTCATCACTTTCAGCAAGCAAGATTATTCGAACTCACCAGGCAGTCTAGGGAGTAAGACAGGTATTCTACTCCCGTAAAGTGTTATAGTCCCAGAAATCCACATGAGTAGTTCTAACTTCCCTATACAGAAAAACGTATAAAATAAGAGGAAGAAAAGATCAAACAAGTACTCAGGGACATTAACCAAATGAAACAGAGAAAAACGTCAATTTAAAATAAAGCAAAAAATAATTTAAAAACAGAATAAATTCAAAATGGGTAAAAAGTGTGATATAAAGACAGTTGTTACATTCCAGTTGAACTATAGTTCCTAAAATACACTTTCCAATACTCTTTGTCTGATATTAAGGTTATTTACATTCCTAGACTTTGGTCATTGGGATTTTACCAGGGACTTTGGTGATAAATGAAATGACATCCCCCATGAATCTGTCATTACAATATAGTAAGCCTTATTGTTATGATTATCTGACTCAAAATGATCATTACCTGTCTATTCTAGCTCATTACTGTCTTGGATATCTATCTTTATGCACCAATTTCATAATTTTCCTAGATTCATACTTCATGCATTCCCTGTTCTGATTATTAATGGATGATCACTTCAGTTTCTTCACATTTTGAGTAATGCCCCATCAGCAAACAAAGGTCCCAGGAGCTTCACTCCATCCAGGTCATGAAGATTGGCTCTACCCCGAGGCAGTACCTTTTCCCCAGTCGTAAGTTGACTACCTGCAACCAGAGTGGCTCAGCTTTCATCACTATATCAGATAACATTCTGCTGCTCTTCAAAATATTTTCAGGGACTAATTCCTCAAAAGTAGAAAGCCTATTTATTCTTCATAGTTTCTTCTTAGTCTGTATGTGCTACGGACACCATGGAATACCTTGCGGTATGTGAAGTACTGGTGGCATAGCTTCCAGCATTACAGCTACACCCGGGTCATCACAATATGACGAACTGACCCAAAGGTGATGGGAGTAAAAATAGTCAACCACAAAGGGTCAAATATCAGTCTCCACAATCCTGACACCAAAGACCGAGATAGGCCCCATCTACCATAATCAAAGGTGCCTTAGTGGTTGTCAATGAACTTTGATCCAAATGGTCAGTCTTTCAAGACCACTAGTCATTCTTTGAGAAAGATGGGGCTTTCTACTCCCATAAAGAGTTGTCATCTTGGGAAACCCAAACGGGCAGTTCTACCCTGTTTGATAGGGTTGATATGAGTCAGCATTGCCACCGTAACCAGATGCTATGAAAAGTACCACACTAGAGTATCCTGAACAGAGTGGGAGAGAAAATGTGGAGACAAATGAATCTGGGCTTGGCTGGATCAATTCACGTTGGGCAGTCAACAGACAGCTCCTGGAATCAGTAGGAAGCCCAATCAAAAATTAACAGACCAGATGTAGGACCCAGCTCCAGGAGAAAGGAAGGGGCTAAAAAGAAATGGGCTTTGCTCAGTCCAAAGGCCATAGCAGCAAGGACATGTCATCAGGCTGCAACCTGATTGATGGCTTGCGCTCCCTCTACCTTTACCCAGGAATGTCTAGTTGACATAGACACCACACCACCTGTTCATGAAAATTAATTAGCCTATGTGCTTATGAAAGTGAATATTTAAACTCCCCATTTAAATAGAAAAATAAATATTTTGCAGATTCAAAGGAAGCTCTCCAAACCATAATTAGATCACAAAATTCTGGTTACCAAAGACAACGTAAACCTGTCAGCGCCTCTCATTCATCTCTGTTGGGGTTTCCACAGATGTTGAACACACAATTAGAAAGAGATAATAACTTGGAAAGCAGTCTATTGTCTCTTCACAGGGAGGCACAGAACCGAGGTTTCTGTCCCATTTGGTATCTCATTCCTTGGCAGCCTTTAAATACGCACAGCAGCTGCAACTGTTCTCAGACCTGCGCAACAATCTATTCACTGAGATAACATTTCATCAAGAAATAAAGCTTAGAAAATGATGGAACAGCATTTGATCATTACATTCAGTCTTTGATCAAGCAAAATGCATTCGTCCCGAGTCATTAGTGCTCCCTTTTACCTTCGAGCACGTATGATGTACTAATCACAAATGCCATGTGGACATGCTCTTACTTCTAAGGAAGACAATGAGCAGCTTTCCTTTCCGTTCTCATGACACCCTTGTCTCCATCTCTTTGACTCGATGGCAATTGGGTTTGTTTGGGTTTTAAATCAGCCAATGTATTATTAATAGGATTATTGAAACCAACTTCTCTCAGTTAAAGTAATTATACATAATAAAATAAATATAATATTTCATTGTGTATTTATTCTTTCTCTGGAACTGTTCCTCATTTGCTATAGATATGAGTGTCTTATTTCCATAATTTCATCTACATGAAGAACTCTTTTTAACATGATTGCAGAGCCGATCTGCACAGCAGCACACGATACATTCGTTCTGTTTTGTTTGTCTAAGGCAGTCTTTATTTCTCCTTCACCTTTGAAACACAACTTTGCTAAATGTATAATTCTATGTTTCTAGGGTTTATTCTTTCCTTTAATATCCTTATTCTTTTTCTTCCTCCATGTGAACTACGTGCTTCTTTTAAGTAATTCACATCATAAAGAATATGTGTCATACAAGTCTTTCACATGAAAGCCCTTGTTACAATATCAGATACCTAGAGCATGACTGCTTGTCAATGATTATTAGTTTGAATGTAAGCAATCGCTCCATGGGAGAAAGACCTGACAGTCCCTCCGGTAGATATAATATCCTGGGAAATCCAGCTCCACTTTGGACAGTTCTACTCGGTCACGTGGGATCGCTCTGAGTTGGGATCAATTCAATGGCACCCCAGAACAAACAAACAAAAAAATCTTTAGTGTGGTGATAAAGTGGGGAGAAGAAAAACATTCTATAGTCTTATGATTAAATCACAATATTATATTGCGCTTTTGAGCCAGGGTTCTGAGCTTCCCTAATATGTGTTGACTCCCTTTTTTAGATGATATCATGAAGGGGAGCATGGCTGAAGGTGGTGAATGCCTTCGTCCCCTTTTGGACTAAAGCTCAGGCAAAATATTCCCATCTACAGAGTAGCCCATTCTGATGGGAAATACTCTAGTTTTATTTGATCATATTTAATATCTCCCCACCCTTCCAGAGTCTAGGGGTTCTTTCTTGGCTCATTGAGGAACTGTAAGGTTTCCAGAGGGAAAGTCTTATGGCCATACACAAGAGGCAATGAACACTGCAGGCTCTAAGAACTGTTTAGTCTTACTAGCCCATACAAAGCCTACAGAAATTTGTCAAAAATTCCAATGTAAGAGATCCTGACTGTTTAGGGCACTGGTGGCTTCTGCTTGAGATCCAGAGGTATTATTTGTGTTTCTCAAGATTCTGAATGGCAGCTTGCCATTACAAGGAAATTCTCTGATGGGTCCATAAAAATCATAAATTGTATGGGTTTTTTTTAAGCTATTTTCTTGTAGGTTTGAGAATGATGCCTCCCAAGCTCTTTAAGTTAGTGCTAAAACCAAATATCCTCAGAGTACTATTGAACCCCGAAATTTGCCTCCCAGGCTGTGTGCTCTGAAATGCTTTCCTATACAGTACTGACCCTCGATTGACTGACCGCTGTACTTTCACAATCAAGCCTCTGGTTTTAAGAATGTATGTGGTGATGATATGTGATTCCACCTGTGGATATGAAAGTGCTTATCTATTTACAGGTATAAATAAGTTGCTTCTGCCATTGAAGTATTTAAATAGTTTTCTAATCCTAAAATGAATGCTTCTTGGGAGAAATGCCTCTGTATTTATTTTTCTCTTTCTGCTTCTGCAACTATGTGCCATAACCACTGACTGCTACAGAAAGATGTGTTGGGCAAGTCATTGCTCGAGGAAAATCAAAGAATGGTAACTTCAGTATGGTTAAAAGAAACTGGCCATGCTATAACCCCAACCCTTCTTAGACTCCCATGTTGGTGCTCAGTGATACACTAAGAGGCTGCAAGCAGGTAAAGTTCCAGAGCGCCTTATGTGGCGTGAACTGTGGTAGTTGTGATTCAAGGAGCCCCTCAATGTCTAGAATCATTAGAAACTAATACAGCATATTATGTGAGGGAGCTTCGAAGAACCTGTGGAAAAATGGGCTTAACATATAATAGAATTGTCCCATGAGCTCTTAGAAGAAAAGTTAATGATGAAGCAGAGTATCACGCTTCAGACAAGGGCAAGACAATTAATTTTGAGGACACAAGTGCACAGAGAAAGCATTCAGAGTGAGGTAGACAAGAGAGAAGAATTCGTGGATGTTGGAAGAATTAGGACATGAAAATAATATAGGAAGCATTCAAATAAAAAAGTAGAAGAAAAGGAAGAAGGGAGTGAAGAAATAGGCAGGAATTCTGAAAGGGAAAAAAAAAGAGCAAGATGAGGCAAAATACAGAGGCAAGATGGTGCAGGGAATGGAAGGGAGCAGCTGCAAGAGCAGATGGGCACAGAGGCTTTAGGAAGATACATAGTCATAAATCAAGTGCAAAAGGAAAGGAAGATCCAAGAAGTAATGTAAACCTTGGTTCTCAAATTAAATAGAACTAAAAAGTATCTTCTGAAGAAACCAGGACAGCTTCAGTAGCTGCCCCCCACCCCCGCCATCCCACCAGATGTAATAAATGGTGGGGCCCTTGATCATTTCACATGAAAATGATTGCCTAAGTTGCACACACAATCAAGTTAAGTTCCAGTTAACACTGTAGGATTTGGGAGTAGTTGCAATAATTTTTATATGAAACCATATCTCCCCATTTGACTGTAGACAGTAAAATTCCCAACCACCACTGAGCCTCCATCATCAATCTGGAATGTACAGAACCTGTGGAAACTGATATAAGAGCATGTTTTTCTTTTAATCTAGAGAAATCATAACTGAAAAAATAATGTGAATTGTATTCAGATATTTAGGAATAATACATCAAGGCGTTTTATCCATTCTTTAAATTCTGATAAAGCCAAGCATTTTCAATATGCATTATTAAAGAGGTGTTAGTTTGTGGTGACTTACACCCACATGACCCATGACTTACAATTGTCTACGCGAAGTACGTTTAAAGGATAAGTCTATGACTTCCAACTACAGACAGTTCTCTGCGGCAGCAGGTTTGATTTACCTTTAAGAATGTTTATCTGTCTTGTGTCCCTGAGCTCTGATAAAAACTCAAGAACCTTAAAGTTATTCAAGTTCTGAACATAAGTAAAAGAACAAAGTTTCCCTTTTCTCAAAGTTGGCCCATTAATGACAATGTGAGATGTATGGAATAACTTATTTTTATTTATCTTCCATGGTTCTGTGTGCCATATTGTTTCTTTCACATTTATTCAATTACATCAATGCAAGCACATCACGAGCAATAGAAGTTTTTAGTCACTTTTATCTATTAAGCTAAACTGTTATGTGTTATGTTGCCAAAAATACTGACAGATCATCATGTTATACCCGAGAAAAGTTCCATCAGTAGAAGTTTTTGATAATGCTTTATTATTTTCCCTTTGACATCTAATATCAATAACATATGTGACTTCTAATATCAATAATATAATAAGATATAAAAGTCAATAATGGCTGAGGTCGAAATACATCAAAATCATAATACTAACCTATTTTCACTTCGAGAAAATGTTGAAATCTATATGCAATTGTTTCTTCTGAAATAGTTGGATAAGAAGTATTGCTAAGAAGGGATTCAAACTAGCATCACAATTGTATCCTGGATAACTTTAAGTCATTTTATTAGTATTATACAGATGCAACTTTTATATATCTTAACATTCTGAAGTTGCAGTCTATAAAAATGGGTTATACACGCGCAAAAGTAAACTTTCAAATTCACAACTCAGAAGGGCAAGAAATCCAAACTCCAGTTGCTTCAGATTTTATTGTTTTTCCATAATTCACTTTTCTATCATCCCATGAAATACAGCTACAATAAGGTTATAATAAATGTCCTCCTGAAGTCCAATATAATGGACTTCTAAAAGACGAGTCTCAAAAGGAAGAGATCCAGTGTGCCTGGTCTCAGGGCCAAGAGGCAGTTGTTCATGGAGGCGATAAAGGAAACTTCCTTTTCTCCTCCTGCTCCCTCTCCTGCTGTTCCAGACGGAGAACAACTACTTTATCTTACATGATTGCTTACAAGGGTTTAAGACCCTAGACACCATGCAATGAAGAAGGACGTAGAATAGAAGTGCTAAGCACAACATGATATCAATTAACTGAAACCATGATCCTAAACCCCCAAATCAAGGAACCAGATCCCATGAGTCGTTTGGTTGTAAGCAGAAACACCCTTCGCAAGTACTCTTTATGTGGTTCCTATTCTAAAGATATCTCTCTCACATTTTTTCCAGTTTAATTTTTAAAGAGTACCATTATTAAACATTTTGATTAAAAAAATGTATAGAATCCTTGTCAAAATGATGAATCCCTTGAAACTCTTGCCCTTCAAACCTTAAACCAAAAGATCCTCCATGAGGACTTCTTAAAACCAAACAATGGTTACTTTTAAATAGTAAAGAATATTTATTTACCCACAGCATTGTGCTTCTCTAAGATCGATCTATGTGGGACCAAGTGCACAACAGCAACTAGGAAGATTAGACAGGACCTTCCAGGGGCAGTGGGTTAATGTTAACGAAAGAGGAGCAATTCAGAAGAGAAAGGGGAGTGTGATGGCATAAATTAAGGAAGAGATTAAGAGTCACACAATTGTTTGTATATGTAAAAATTGATGAATTGGCGCATGTTCGGCTGTGTATAATCTCAACAACAACAAATATAAGATAAATTATTTAAAGAAGAAAAATAAAATGTTCACACTACTTATAAGAGATCAATATAAATTTCATCTCAAATCAATTATTCCCACATAAATTTACTAAGTAATAACATACTGTTTCATTATAAAAATACATTTCATATACTTGTGGTTTAAAATAACTGAGATGTGCCTTGAAATCATGACCCTAAACTTCAAACCAAGGAATCGTACTTTTCATCATGAGGAAGTACACTTTTTTTTGTCGTATTGAAACCACTGGACCAAAATATTGGCTATACGATTCTGAAGAAAATATCATAACAGAATTCAGGGTACATTAATATTCTTCTTAAAACATTCTTAGACATAGATGAATAAGGTTTCACAATAGATAATTTAAAATGAAATTTGTCTAATATTTCATCTTAGCACTAAAAATCATTTCTGTCAAGTATTTCATTTTTCAAAATTTCCAGAATTATTGATCCTAAATATCAAGTCTCCTACTGTTTTGTGTTTGTCTTTTGATATACTGAGGACAATAGCTTTAATTTTACAAATATGTCTATAAATCATTTAGAATGCTAAGTCCTCTTAGAAGTATCTATAATACTGTTCACAACATATTGAGTTGATTTATGCATCTAAACACTACATTAGTCTTACCATCTTTGAGTCTTGTATATGTTTTTTCAGTTCTTCAGAATAATATAATCTGACATTCATTATCTCATATTGTCACATTCTTAGTTTAGCTACTTCCTCCATTCTGTGGCAGAATCTGATGCTTGAAACCTCCTATATATTATTTCAGGACATTGAATAAATTATCGAATAACATCTACCATATTTGAGGGGTCATTATTTCTGATCATCTTTTAAATTTCTTAAAGATATATATCCTCTCACCGTACTTATTTAATTTTTATCGAGAGCAAATAATCAGAGAGGCCAGTTGATATGAGGAACATGGCGTTCGGGGTCGAGGAGGACTTATAAACCACCTTCTGTCTGCAGACGACAAGCCTGTGCTTGCTGAACGTGAAGAGGACTTGAAGTTCTTGCTGATGGAGATAAGGCATTCAGGCTACAATGTGGATTACAAGTTAATGTAAATGAAACAAAAAATTCTCACAACTGGACCCATAGATAATGTCATGATAAATGGGGAACAGATTGAAGTGGTGGAGGATTTCATCCACAGTCGGTGCTCTGGAAGCAGCTACCGAGAAATAAAATGACATGTGCATTGATTAATTCTGCTGCATAAGATCTCTTTTGAGTGTTGAAGAGCAAGGATGTTACTTTGAGGACTCAGATGAGCCTTACTCAGTCTACGATGAGGCCACTTCCATTTGCCTCACATGCAGCTAACGTTGGATATTGAGCAAGAAAGACTGGAGAAGAGTTCATGTATTTGAATTATGGTGCTGATAAAGAATATTGAAGGTACAGGGGACTGACAAAAGAACAAACAGAAACTTCTGGGAGAAGTACAGTCACAATGGTCTTCAGAAGCAAGGATGACAAGATTTGGCTTACAGACTTTGGACATGTTATCAGGAGAGACCCCTCCTAGTAAAGACATCAAACTTAATAAAGTAGAAGGGCCGTGGAAAAGAGGAAGACCCTTGGCGAGATGGATGGATGTAGTGGTTGCAGCAATGGGCTCAAACATAAGAACAATTGTAACGATGTCCAGGATTGTACTGTGTTTCATTCTGTTCACAGTCAGGCACTTCGAGTTGGAATTTGAATTAGATGGCACCTAACAAAAATACTATGATCTATAATCTAGATCTGTGTTCTTATAATTCTTCATGCAGCTAATGTCTAGAATTCAAGCTATAGACATGCTTATGTTTTGTTTGTTTTATTCAAAACCATTTGAATCGGAGCTAATACAGACAGTGTTTCATTCTACAGATCAATCACATCCAGCAGTATTGAACAAATGCTACCACAATCAGTTTCCATACATCCTCTTCCTTCTTGAAATCCTTGATAACAGCTCCCCTTTACCCCACCCCCCAACTCTGTACTCCCCAGGATAGCTTTTCTACTTGTCGTCTCTGTAGGTTCATCAGTTCTGGGTTTCATATACCTAAAACCAGAAACATATATAACTAAAATTTAAGTGAGCTAACTGCAATGACAAAATACATAAGAGACAAACCCCAATATGAAACACACACACACACACACACACACACACACACACACGTACGCACAGAAAAGGTTGAAACCAGATCAGACTCAATGAGTATCAGAGAGAGATCAAGTGACAAGGTTTTAACCTTCAAGTCAGGTTTATCGTTTTGATCTCCCATAGTCCTCTTTCCAAGACCCTCTGTTTGGTAACTCGTTGATTCCCATTCATCCACTGTGGATAGACTGAAATCACTGGGGACTGTTTCCTGGGTAGATCTCACACAACCAAGTTGCAGCACACTCCAAGGACTGCAACATACCATAATATGACTGAGCAAATGAGTGGATGAGTCTCTCATCATCACACTAGCAGAGCATGGCGACCTCCATTCTCTCTCCAGTGATATTCTGTAAATAGTCCAGGCCCCAGTTTTAATAGTGTATGGAATTTTTTCATTGTTAGTAATTGCATGGTTCTCAATGCTTGTTGATCATTAGCCTTAAAATGCTTTACAAATGATTTCTTATGCTCAGTTACTACCCTAACCCAGCAACTCTTCATGGTCTAGTGAGGATGTTGGGCAATGCATTGAAAACAAGTACTACAAACGTATAGATCACATTTTTCATTTAGATATTGGTCAAATATTTACCACAAACTGAACTTCTAGAAAATTATCAAAAATAAATAGGGTTTCCAATACTCTTTAACATGAGAAAGCAAAACTAAAGGTTAAAAAATTGCAGTACACTATACCTAGTTCCAGAGCTGATCTGATCCTACAGTTCCTTAACTACTTAATGTGTTTGTTAATTAAATTATGTTAACCTACTTCTAGGTAAATGAGCATGTTACCTCATTTTCTCATCCATTCTTATAAATGACAGCAATGGGAAAACCTTACATTTTGTCAATTGTTCACTAGCATTATCTCCATCAAAATGGATCCTCATAATACTCTTTTTCATTCTTCAAACTTATATAATGTTATAAAATCTGTAATTATAATTATACCTTACATTTACTGTGTTGTGACCACAAAGACTGAAACGTCTACACAACAAGCAACTGCTCATGAACATTTTTCTAGATACTGAAATCCATTCAATGACTAATTCTAGAAAAAACAAAAATATATCTACTAATGACCAACATATTGGAAAATCCTCAGAAAAGCACAACAAGATAATTAGCAATAGGGATCAGTAACTGATAGGGAGATGAGCTTTCAGATAATTAATGAACCTTCTCTTCAATAATTGTGTAATACCAAGATATTAATCACATGCTAAAAACATGGGAGGATAAATCTTAACTGCAGCCCTTACAAGTCTTTAAAGTCATATGGATAATAATTGTGTTAAGATTGCTGGAAACCATAGAAAAATAGTAATTTAGAAGTACAGTACAAGAGAACTTTTCAGCCAGACATGAGAAAGCTTGTAGCACACTGATTATTAATGTATAGTATGATATTTTAAAATGTTTGCTCACAATTTCAATGGTTTGGGGGAAAAAAGAATATTCCACATCATGTGAAAACTATATAATATTCAAATTTCATTGCTCACAAACCGGATGTTATCAGAAAGCAATAATGTACAGGTACTATAACCCCTCTAGTTGCTTTTGCATTTCAAGAAGAAATTTTGAGCAGCTGCAGCATGGACTGACTAGCCTGCAAGGACTAATACATTGATCATCTGGTCCTTTGCAAAATATCTTTGCAATGCAATTCCTAGATCAACAGTGTTGAATAGAGATCTCTATAATGACAAAAATGTCTTCTTTAGATAATGTTAAATGTGGCACCAGCTAGCTACATACTGTATATCTATTGAGTACTTGAATTGTGACTAGTGTGATGGAGAAACTGATTTTATTTTATAAAATCTAATTTAATTTCAAACAATTTGAATTAACACAAATTTAAAATATTATTTAAATTATTTTAAATATAGTTAATTTTGAGAGACTTAATATAGTATTCAGAGTTATGAGCATTTATTCTGAATTTTATTTTTAACGCTAATATAAAATTGTTCTTAAACCTTGGGAAACTTACTTAACCTTTATGTTAATCATAGTATTTGCCCTGTGATTATAATTATTAAATGAGTTAATAACGATGGAGCACATAAAATTTTGTCTGCTAAATAGCAGAAGAAGCAAACCCACTGCCAAAGAGTCAATTTCAACTCATGATGAGACTACTGAAGCCCTGCTGGTGCCAGAGGTGAATCCCTGAGGTGCTAACCAGATGACAGGCAGTTCAAACTCACCAGTAACTCTGTAGGAAGAAAATATGGCTGCATATTTTTAGTCACAGAAACTGTAAATATTTATAATCACAGAAACTCAGAAACATGTCCTTTAGGGCTACAAAAATGATAGTGATTACTGTCATTATCATTATTTTCTTTTAACCTAAATGTATTCAGAATATTTTCTGTGTTGTACTTTAATGTCAAATCAATTTCAATGCGCAGTGGCACTAAAGGATGGAGCAAATCTGTTCCATAGAGTTTTCTACTTATACTTCTAAGAAGCATATCCCCAAGTTCTTTTCTCCCACGGAGCCATGAATGGTTCAAATTGCTGACCTTGAGTTACCATTGTGGCAATGGTACTTCTTTTCATAAATATAAATGCATCAAATAGAAAAAAACGAAGAAAGACAAGATTCTTGTTCTCATGGAACATATACGTTACAAACTAAAATATGAAACAAGCAAAACAAAAACAAAAATTTCCAGCTACAAATAATTGTCTATGCTGATCAAGATTATAATTATACCATAAGAAGAATTCAACTGGATGCAGAATAAGTATGTGGTCATCATTGCTACACTTGCTGGCATTCGACGCTGTGCAGTCAGTTCTGACTCCCCGCTACCCTGTGTGCAGAAGATGATACACTACTGTGTCCTGCACCAGCCTCACCACCTTCCCTATGTTGGAGCTCATTGTTGCCACCACTGTGCCAAGCCATCTCACGGAAAGTGCTCCAATTTTGCGTTGGCCCTCTTCATTTAGAGG
>NW_022103902.1:2776803-2777947 GCF_000313985.2 Echinops telfairi | reverse complement strand
TGTTGAGAGAAGGAAATTATACATGTATAGGTCAGCTTTTCAAAACTTAATACTTGAATTATTGACCTGTACAGATTAAAAGCCTGAGTGACTGAACACTATTTACACAAACAATGAGAGTGGGAGATGGGACAAAACTCTCAATAACACTCATTCACACAGGCAGACTGATGACGGCTAAAGTGTACAGTGTGATGTGCAATATTCAGTAGTGTATGTGCCCATTTTAAATTCGATTTATATTTTCTTTCTGCAAAATCAATTAATAAGAGTTTGATTTGATGTTAAAAAACATTTTTGAAGTAGAGGCCATAACTGAGAATAATCACCATTCCTTTCCCAGTTTTCATACTGTGGTTCCTTATGTGTTGCTGCAGTATTGGAAGCTATGTTAACAGTATTTCCAGTATCAGCAGAGATACATGTGGTATACAAGTTTCAGCACAATTTCCATGTTTACACAAACTAGGAAGATTATACAGTGTACTACTGAAAAAATTGCCAGTGAAAATCTTATGAATAATATAAGTTGAATAATATTTGAAATACTGCCACAAGATGGGACTTTGGAAGACACTCAAGATGTGCCTACATAAGAATTGCCTCCTTAATGACTTGGATGGAACATTTAATTCATCTAATTTAGTGTCGTTTCCAACAGGCTCTAGCTTAATCAGGTTGTCAAATGCACCCATAACTGTATACCATCCATCAATATTTGCACACATATCTGTATAACCTCACCTCTTAATCTAGGGAACAAGCAATTAGGATAAGAGAAACACAGAGTGTGCCATTTAATTTACCTGAAGCGGTGACTATGTGTCAGAATGGGGTTGAGGTACCAGATGATCAACGGTGCTCCGAATATTAAGGGGTCTTTCATTGAAAGCTGACATATTTAGGAGTTTTTGGACACAGTAAAGCAACCACATATGGTGCAATTCAGATTTGAACATTGTATTCCACCTTCACAATCAATTTAGCAAAATCCTCCTGAAAGCGTTGCAGGTGATGTTGGGTGTTGGCAAGTCCATTCCTACTTTAGGCACCCATATGTGCAACAGAAGGAATCCATGCCCAGTCACGTGCCATTCCCACAATTGATGTGAAACTTCACCCATACAGTAGAACCCTGGACCGC
>NW_022103902.1:2774399-2775576 GCF_000313985.2 Echinops telfairi | reverse complement strand
CTTCTCAATAAGGGTCTCCCTCTCATTTGCTTACCTTCCACTTTGCCAAGCAAGGTGTTCTTTGCCAGGGACTGCCCCTTCCTGATAGCACCCAAATACATGAGACAAATACGGCGCTCACTGCCCTCATTTCTATGAAGCATTTTGGCTCTGCTTTTTCCAAGACAAATGTACCCCTTAAACTGGCAGTCCATGGTAATGTTAATACTCTTCATCAGTAACAGCTCTTCTTAATCATTGTCCAGCTGACTCATGTATACAAGATTACTGAAATGATCATGGCTTAAATCAGGCGAGCCTAAATCCTCAAACTCGCTTCTTCTGGACGTGTGTCTATACTCTCTTTTTAGAAAGCCTATATCCATAGATTAAATATTCAACTAATTAACTTTAACTACCAATGCCAGCATTTTCTTTCAGGATACATTGCTATAATCAAAGTGCGTTCTGTTTAATGTGGTCCTTTTCTATGATTTGGCCTCATAGGCAATCTAGAATTGTACTTCTGTGAATATCAAAGCAGAACTAGCGCTCCAGGAGAACTACATCAACTAAGCCACTTCTGGCAAAAGCCAAAGAGCTTATCACAACCAAGCACTCAAATAAAATAAAAGAGGTGTGTTTCTTCCAAATGGCGTAGTCTAGTTAATGAAATCTAATGCTTTCTAAAACTCATCCTGGACAAGCAAAACATGCCTCCAGAAGCCTGGCTCCTGTATTCAACACTGAATGCCAAATGCGTGCTAAGGCTGCAAACCTGCATCACCCTGCAAACGACTCCACAGAGCTTTAGTGCTACTGAAATGATAATTAAACAAAACTTATTTGGCCATTTCTCAACAACGGAGTACAAAATATTAGGAGTTCTTAGGTCAAAAAGTACATATTCGTGAAAATAATAAACCTTTAAAATATTTATGTAAGTAATTTGAATGCAGCAGATAAGATCAGCAATCCACAATGTCACTTAAACAAAGAAGGAAATTCTCATTGCTAATGAAAGAAAGGCAATTTTTATGATATACAACTTGGCATTTTTAAGTAGCATTTTATAGGGCATGGGTAGATAGATACGGGTAGATAGATCTATTGAGTAGCAAGCCCTTTTAGAAATTGTGGTTCATAAGAAAAAAAGAGAGAAATTCAAAAGCTGAAGAAAGAAATCCTATTTTTCTCC
>NW_022103902.1:2771817-2772465 GCF_000313985.2 Echinops telfairi | reverse complement strand
CTCTAACGGGTACTAGAACAAACCAGGGCAGCTACCAATGCAGATACTTATTTTTTATCCTCAATTATGGGCTATAGTACAAAAGTTTTCAGTTTCTAAGAGGACATTGGGTTCGTTTTTGTTTTGTGTTTTTGAAAAAGGGGTGGTAGGAAAAATAAGGTTTGGAATTTGTACCTTAATTCTAAAAAAAAGCAATAGCTGGTTAAATATAGAGATTGCGGGCTTAATAGTGATATCATATAGCCTTGGAAAAACTTGTTACAATTTTTAAGTACTCAGATTTAATATTTAGCTAAAACATGACTGAAAAATATATACATTCTACTGTAACACATTAAATATTTTCCCACTTTTTTCTTAATTTTTTCTTTCTTAAAGCTAACGTAAATCTTCCATTTTTTATGACATTCAAAGAGATTTCTGCTTAAAATTATTTATGAGGGTAAGTTCAAATGTAGTTCTACAAATTCATAGAAATCTCTACTAATTAAAAATATCAATCCCAAACTATTATTTCTTGACACATCTTGCATCCATGTTTCTACATGCAAGGTTTCATTTTCCTAATCCTTTCCTGAATATTTCTGAGCCCTTCCTTTTATATCAGATCCCTTTTGAAGTCACTGTTTTGATTGGACATTTCTTTAA
>NW_022103902.1:2766629-2767647 GCF_000313985.2 Echinops telfairi | reverse complement strand
TTAAAGGTATACCTTTTTATGTTTTCTTAAAAGAAAAACTTATTTTACTTAAAATCAAAAACTGGCTAACTATAAAATCATGACGATAGGGGAACAGGCGATTGTAATTTATACTCACAGATTCTTAAATTTATGTCCTCTCATGAACTTTACCTGTAACACTAGTCAAGAAATATCTGACAAATTCCTTTTTTTCCCATAGCATTAAAACATTTATAGGAGAAATTGCCTAGGTTTCCATCTTCCAGGATACTGCTCTTGGGAGCTATTCTGTAACCTATGCCTGTATAACACATCCTTCAGTAAAAATTTCCAACTCGGTATTGCCTTATACACCAACAATAATTCTGCTGTTAGCAATTTTGCTTTGTTTTTGTTTGCTAACTGAGGCTGTCTAAGAGATCAGCAAAGAATGCACAGTATATTACTACTCTAATGTTGCTCATGGAAAGTACAAAAGAGCCACACAATAGAGGGTTTCTAGTTTATTTCCATCTACTAACCTGAAGGTGGGAGATTAGAATTTACCCAGCAACACCATGAAAGAAAAATCTGATGAATTATTTCTGTATTATCATACACCAATAAAACCCTATAGATCAATGACCCAACAGTACCATTACTGGGCATATACCCAAAAGAACTAAGAAACAGACCGAGACCAGATGTTTTCTCTGCCATGTCCATTGCAGCACAGTTCACAATAGCAAGAAGCTGGAAGGAGCCTCAACTCCCTTTAGTAGAAGAGTGGGTAAGAAATCTGTGTTATATACGTCAATGGAATACCAGGCATCCCTAAAAAAGACCGACGAAGCTGTGAAACACCTCACAGTGTGGAGGGATCTGGAAGACATGATGCTAAGTGAAGTGAGTCGATCACAAAAGGACAGATACCGTATGAGTCCACAGCTGTGGGAACAGCAGAACGGGCACAAGCTCAGGCTTGTAAGGCACCTATGCCGCCTGCTATCCAGGGGGGCATGGCAGCCTGGTAGAGAGCCTCACTGGTGCCAAGGAA
>NW_022103902.1:2744051-2759025 GCF_000313985.2 Echinops telfairi | reverse complement strand
ACCTTGAAATAATCAACTAGGTATGTATAAAAACAAAAGGCCCCAAATAAAAGAGATCAAGTTAAATTCCATAATCTTTTACTAAAAAAAATAATAAACAATATGGACAATGAAGAAAGAAGGGGAAAATAATCAAGATGGCTTAATTCTTCCCGTATAGTGTTACATCCCAGTAGACCTGCTGTGTTTAGTAAAGATCCTAGCACTAGTTTGGTATTGAAATGTAAAATTTGTGTTCAAGTTTAAAGCTTAAACTTGACCCAGACATTCGGTCAATTTTTGCTATTCGGTTAGTAATAAGTCACAAAGTTGTTTCAGACCAGTTTTAATGAGCACACATTTGGAGGCCCTTAATGGATATAATTAACAAATGATTAATACTAGACTATTTACTGTGGTAAGTGTTATCTATGAAACACACTAATTGAGAAATCTTGCTAGTTAGCTATTTTTTTTTAACTGAAAAGACATGGCATATTTTTGACATTATTATATGAAAAACGAACTTCTTGGCCAAGTTTAATCTATTTACCAGAATGCACTCTGTGCAATTTAAGTGTAATCTTAAATATGTTTATTGAATAAATGTTTACATTTTAAATAAATCCTTCCTAGGACATATTTCCATAAGTCAAAGACTCATACACTTACTATTTTAATGCACTCCTTGTTTTATTAATATAGGTATCTAAATGATAGGCCTTTTCTGCCACTATCAATGAATATTAGTGAAAGTGTTGCCTTAGGACCAACCCCCATTTTTGTGTAAATAGTGTCCAGTCACTAAAAAGCTTAATCTGCACAAGCCAACACTTCCTGTGCTGAGGATCATAGCCAGCACACAGTTGTATGGTGTCCTTTTCTCAGCCATGTTTTAAATTCTCCACCATTCGCTAAATTAGTGACACTATCATTAGCATTAGAATTACTTATCACCAGGGATGATTCATAATCTTCTCTAACATAAAATGAAAATGATGTTTCCAAGGTGAACCTAGTCATATAAAAAATAGAGATACAGGACTGGATCTTGGGCTCACAGTTAATTCTAACCCCAATCTAAGAACAATTAGCTCTTATGAAATGGTTCTGCTTGATACTCACCCTCCTGAAGAGGTCAGTGAAGATATGTGTGCTATACCAGAATGTGGTAAAGAAATTAGATGGTATCCCTTATCAGAAAGGACATTCTCTGGTGACATAAAGATTTGTCTTTATACAAGCAGCTAAGTGAGGTGTCAACTAGGTATGCGTGGAATCAGCACACCAGCCTGTGTGATGCTAGGATTGTGAATAGTATAATCCAAATCCAAAGGAAAGCATGGGATAAGAGCTTTAATTGTGAACACCAGGTTTGCAGAAAGTTATGAATTGCAATGGAGGCCCAAAATCCTCTTGCAGAGTTTCCATGAAGTTTAGGGCTCCTGTAAATGCCCTTTGACCATAGTCGCCTTGTTCTCAGACAGAGTATTGTAGAGAAATTTATAGTCTAGTTGTTTGAACATAACATCTTATTTATCTCTCCTGTGACACATTTAAAAGTTGTATTAGTGAATTAAAATAAAACTTTTAAAAAGTCAAAAGGAAACACACATGGATTCAGCCTTTGGTGAATCCCCTGTGAATATACTCCAGGGATGTGAATAGCCTAGCATTGGAAAGTGGATTATAGCAGATATCACTAGACTAAAATTTAACACGTTATCATTTGATTCCTTTTGACCCATTTTACAGTGTTTCTAGCTTTCTTCTCAATTAAAGTTTTCCTCTATTTTATGTTATTATTGTTGTTAGCTTTTCTGTTTCTTTGCTTTTCATTTTTGAATTTTTTTGGTAAATGAAATCCAGGCTGGATGAATCTACAGACATGGAAATGCATCAATTGCTTCTTAGAGCATGAGAGGGAAGATTAGGGAAAGATGAGGAGTTAATAACAAAGAGTACAAGGAAGAAGAAAATGTTCTGAAATTGACTGTGGTAATGATGGTACATCTCTTCTTGATATGATAGAACTATTTTTTTTTTAAGTCAGACATCTAGAAATGTAAAACAAACAAACAAATCCTAAATGGAATTTTTTGTCAGTTAAAATATCGATGAATGTAAGACTTTTGTCTCATTTCTTACAATGTGACTGAAAAACCGTTCGGCTCTTTACTTGTTCACAGAAGACAGGTGAAAGAGTACGGGATCTGTGATGAGGCTAATCTAAGAACAAATGACAACCTGACCTTATTTCTCTCTCTGTGAACTTGATCTTGGTTTCTTAAATTAGATATAAAACCACCTATAAATTAGACCTATGGAGTATTGTTGTGAAAATAAAATCTTAAACTCCATGGAAGATGCTTGGCCTGTTGCCTTACCAGGAAGAGATATGAAATAAATGTTTATTTTTTCCTCCATCATAAGGCATTGGAATTCTAATGAAAAGTGTTCCTAAACGCACCTTTCGATTATTTGAATGAGTATTGCAAACACACTCCACATACATTAAAATGATCTCTGGACAGATCTGTCTTGTTACTTTATATGTATGCTCTTCCCCTATCTCTACTCAATCCCCTGTCCCTCTTCTCAGTCACAGTAATGGAGTCAGTAGAGCACATCGGAAGTAGATGAATATATGTAGAAGTGAGTGAATGGCTGGCAGGAATCAGTAAACCCTAAAATCAGCTTGTATCTCTGAATACAAAGCAACATCTGAGTCAAAGTCAGCTCCCAGGGTCCAGACAGTACAGGGCAGACTGCTTCCTAGAGTTTTCAGGACTCTAAATGTTCAGAGAAGGTGGCCTCATCTTTTCCACACTGCTTGACAGGTAAGTTTCAACTGCTAATCGGGTCGTTAGTATCCCAGGGCCACCAGGGATTTGTGTGCTTCCAAAATATGATTTCCAGAATACAAATTCAGCTTTTTATTTATTTAATAGCATGCATTTTGGTTTGTGAAAGATGAATAATGCTTATTTTAGCACATGCAATTGAATAATGTTGAATTGCATTTCTTAAAATAAAGATCTATTAGTTGGATATTGGCTAAGTGAATGTAGTTGATGTTGGAAATTTTGTAAGTATTTGAAAGCGATTCTTATTTGAATTCAAGTCTTATTTGAAGATAATCGATAAATCATTTTAGAGATTCTTATTCTCAAAATTTAATAAAAATAGCTGTTTTAATCTCCATTAGAAAAAAATATGTAGTTGAAATAATATACTAAAAGAAATTTAGCTTCTGGAATAAAAGAAAGCTAATACAAGCATTCCTATTTCTAAAACATCTTTAAGTCCTCAGGTGTTTGTTACCTAAGGGCTCAGGGAAGGAGGTCATGAGAATGCACATCTGCACCCGGGCAAAGGGCACATGGGTCTATCCTCTGTTTTTCCCCTCTCATACCTCTAAAAGGGAGTCACTTATGACAAGCATGCGCTATGATAGATGAAGTACAGTGTATGGTTGCATAAACTGTCTATTGTGAGACCCCTGGGGTAAAAATTGCAGTGCACTGAATGGAAAGTGACCTCACAATATGTAGCACATATCAGAATGGAGGTGATAGGTTCGCTGGATTGATATGATCCACATATACCTCAGCCTTATGTCTTCCAACCTAGACAATTAAATCAGAACTAAATATATAAATGGAAAGAATATGGAGGAAAGTTCTACTGGTTTCTCCTGAGGTAGTGCAGAGTCTAGCTTTCAAAGTTTATTAAAGCACTGGTGAGGACATAATGTTTTATTTCATGAGTCATTTCAATAATTGCATACTAACGATTCACATGCTATGGAGTCAGCGTCCTGCCCTGGATCAAGCAGATTGGTGTGGGTGGAGTGAGGTTTACAAAAATTCCAGACTGAATCTTTTTTTAAAAGAAAAGAAAAAGATTTACAATATGAGTAAAAGACAAAAAAATTGATTAAAATTAGCTGCCCACTTGGTTGCTGCATCAACCAGTTTGTGTGTAACAAAGTCTGCCTCTGCCGTCAAATCGATTCATAGCCTCCTTTTACAGAGTTTCTAAGACCATGAACTCTGTACAGGAGCAGACAGCTTCCTTCCTCTTCTGGTGATTGCCTGGTGAGTTTGAACCACTAATCTTGGGGCTCTCAGCCCAATACGTATGCCTCACATTGTGTAAATAGAACACCAATCACATCTATAGCTAATTATGGGAAAGTGGGATGAATCAAGGTGAAAATATTTAAATAAAGTATACTGTTAGTGGTTTTAGAAATAGTGAAAGCATTAAAATACTCATACCAGATAAATCCCTCCCAACCTCCAGGCTGACCTTGACCCACCTCACATATGTTCCCCTAATGGCTAGGGCCTAACTCAGATAAGCTGTCTGCCAGATAAACAAGGAATGTAGTAAATATTGACAGTCTCTGACTCATGCAAAGGTCTCCTTGCCTGACCCCTTCCCAATGCCTGCCTGCCTGCCTGATAAACAAAGAATATCACTACTGAATGTTCCCTCCCAGTCTAGCCTCCTGGTTTAACTATTGTATAAAGTCTGTCTACCACTCTTGATCAGGGTCAAGAGTGTTTATCCAGAGACTAGCCTCCTCTCTGGACAATGCAGTTTGTTCTCTGTATTAGCCTGGGTACTTTAGAGAAACAAATCCACAGAAACTCATGTATAAGAGAGAGTTTTATATGAAGGTTAAGTGTGAACCAAGAAAACATCCCAACCCAGTGCTGCCCAAGCCCTCAAGTCTAACATTAACCCATATGTCTGACATCAATCCACAAAGTCCTCCTCCATCTCACAAAATACATGCAATGATGCCAACTGCAGGAGGAAAACAGAATCAGTGAATGTGTAAGCATCTCAGCACTGGCAGGGGTCTCCACACGACTGATCCAGCATCCAGGTCCATGCGGCTATTCCTTAGGGATGTCTTGCAGGAAGTGAGCCTTGCCAGGTGAAGCAGGGAACTAGCTAAAACAGCTGCACCCTGGTTCGACCATCAGAAAGCAAGAGACCTGAGAACCAGAAAGGAGAGGCTCACTGAGCCATTTATCTCTCAGCCCTTCAATTAACCCCACATGTGTTTTTCGGCCAGGTTGGCACAATAAACTTTAACTAACTCCCTCTCCCTCTGGTATTACAATATTGAGGGGAGATTAAATATGGAAATATAATTCTGCTGGCTACTTAATAAAGCAAAATCCAAAATAACTCAAACATACTGCCATCAAGTTGAATCTGACTCACAGTGACCATAGATAAGGTTTCCCAAACTACAAAGCTTTACCAGACAAGACAACTTCAACCCTCCCAGTGAGGTGCCTGGTGACTTTGAACCATCAACCTTGGGGTTAGCTGTCCAATGCATATCCCAGAGCACCATCACCGATCTTTATTTCATTGAAAGTGCATAAATACAGACAAATCAATGAAGTTCCCACCAAGTACGTGGAGATTAATATTATCACTGAGTAAGAAATAAAAGTAAAACTTGCCCTCTGTCATTACTCCTAAAAGACAATAACCTTATATACTTCCCAGTCTAATTGAGTCTACATAGGATGTAGGTACTAAATCTTATCACTAGAGTTGGTGAGGGACAAAAATAAACCATATACATTTGTCATTACTATTAAAGGAAAATAACCAGATGCCCTTCCTAACCTTAATGAGTGTTGAAAATGCAAAGTAGAAAAGGCGTTAGAAAGGTTCACACTAGAAAAGTCTTCACTAGAAAGGAGATTTAACAGAGCCTGCCTCTCTTGGCCATTGGTTAGCTCTCGGTTAACTCTCTCCTGGATACTGAGTAGATAGTAGAGGAACCCAGGAAAGTAGAAGTGGTTATAGAGGCACAAGAAGGAAGGCACATGGATAATGCTGAATAAGACACATGAAAAGAAGATTTGAATAAAAACTCCATTATCTAAGAGTATAATTGGACATGTAAGTGGATATACTCATATTCATATTAAAATTATGGAAAGTTCCTATTTTGTTTAGCAATAAGTGGACTTATAAAATGAGAGTTATTAGACATTTCTCACCAACCTTCTGTCTAATATACTTTGTGAAAACACACAAATGCAAATGTATGTGTGAATAACAGAAAGTAAGAGGAACCAAAATCTTTCTTTAAAACATGGATAAAACAGGAGTAGTACTATTAACCAGCTTTAGGGTTCAGTGTGGCAATTGACTGAAATTCCACTTTGTTCATTTTGTTTGAATTTGAAATTACTGAGTTCTAGACAGTGAAGATGTTAATACTCTGAATCTTTAACTTGTAAGAAAATTAACAAAATTTATAATCCTAAACACATCAAAGCTGCATTAAGAAAATAAGGCCAAGAATAAACAGTTTCAGAATCAACGACTGTTGTTATTCTTAGTGGCCATTAAGTCGGTTCCAAGATAGCAAACTTATCCACAATGGAAGGAAACACTGCTCAGGCCTGCCCCGTCCTCATAATTGTCCCCATCCCGGAGTCCCTTATTTCAGCCACTGCCTCACTTCCTCTCATTGACGGCCTTCCTTTTTTTTGGCTGTCCCTCCACTTTACCAAGGATGATGTCCTTCTCCAGGGACTAGTCTCTCCTGAAATTATGTCCAAAATATGCAAGATAAAGCCTTGCCATCTTTTCCTCTAAGAAACACATGGGCTGTCCATCTTCCCAGATGGATCCGTTTGTCCTTTGTGTTGTTCATGGTACTCTCAGCAGTCCTCTCCTCAACTCTCGTGCAGATGCATTGATTCTTCTCTGGTCGTCCTGATTCAATGGCCAACGTTCCCATGTACACGAGGCCATTGAAAATACGGCGGCTGGGTCAGGTGCACCTTAGTCCGCACAGTAACACTCTTGCTTTTCAATACTTTAAAGACGTTGGGAAGAGCGATACAAGATGGGAAGGGAGAACGGGGGTGGGTGGGGAAGAAGGGGAAACCAATCATAATGATCGACCCACAACCACACACCCAGCCTCCAGGGGAAAGAACGCTGGGAACCGTGGGGGAAGGAGGACAGTGGTCAGTGTGAGACATGAAAATAATAATAATTTATAATCTATCAAGGGGTCATGAGGGTGAGGTGGGGGAGAGGGGAGGAAAAGCGGAGCTGATCCCAAGGGCTCAATAGAAAGTAGCTGTCTAGAAAAGAATGATGGCAACATATGTACAAATATGCCTCATACAATTAATGTATGGATTGTAATAAGCATTGTAAGAGCTCTCAATAAATTGACAAAAAATAAAGATGTCTTGGGCAGCAGATTTACACAACTTTTGATCTCTTGACTGCTGCTTCCATGAGCATGATTGTGGAGCCAAGTAACACAAAATCCTTGGCAAGTTCAATATTTTCTCCGTTTATTACAATGTTCTCTACGGGTACAGTTGTCAGAATTTTGGTCTTTCCGCATTGAATTATAGCCCATATCGAAGGTTTCAATTGTTGGTTTTCATGAGGAGGTACTTCAAGTCCTCCTTCCTTTCATCAAGCAAGGTTATGCTATCCGAATATCACAGGTTGTTATAAGCCTTCCTCCAATGCTGATGCCACATTCTTCTTCATATAATCCAGCTTTTCTGAATATTTGCTCAGCACACAGATTAAGTGAGTATGGTGAGAGGATACAATCCTGAAGCATATCTTTCCTGATTTGAAACCATGCAATATTACCTTGTTTTGTTTGTACAACTTTGTCATGAGCCCGGTACAAGTTCTTCTAAAGGCTATCCATAGTTTGTTATGATCCACACAGTCAAATGCCTTGGCATAGTCAAGAAAATACAAGTACACATCATTCTGGTATTCTGTGCCTTGAGCCACAATCCTTTTGTTGTCAGCAATGATATGCCTTGTTCCAAGTCCTCTTCTGAATATGGTCTGAACCTTTGGCACTTCCCTGCTGATGTACTGTTGCAACCATTGTTGGATGATCTTCATCAAAATTTCACATGCATATAAAAAAACAAACCCAATGCCACCAACTATATTCCAATTCATATTCTGGGAACTCCTGTCCTCTTTCTTGGAGGCTGGAGACACTCTCTCTCTGCTCACCCCCTGTGAGACATCCCAGTGAAGAAGACACTTGGAGAGGGGCTGATGGAGCCAGACCTCTAGAGCTGGAGAAGTCACATGGAGACCCCTGCCAGCACTGAGATGCTTACAACACCACTGGATCCACAAGACCTCCCACACACTGGCCTGTGATCTTTCTGAATTTGGTGTGATTGCATGTGTTTCATGAGTCTGAGGAGGACTTTATAGATTGGTATGGGACATCTGGACTAATATCGGACTTATGGACTTGGCCTGCACTGGACTGAGATGTTTTCTCAATATTCAACTGTTCTTGTATATAAAATTCTTTCTTATACACATATGAGTGTCTATGAATTTGTTTCTCTAGTCTACCTGGACTAACGTATTTACATTTAGCAATACAATATTACCTGACAGTAGCACACTCTCACATTAGGCGATTGAAAGGATCATGGCTCTTGTCGGTAGCATCTATCTTCAGAATGACATCTTTGCTTTCCACTCTTTTAAGGAGATCTTTTTCAGCTGATTTGCCCAATGTATATGAAATTTGAAATGTTGACTGCTGATTCCATGGTAGTTTTATGTAGAGCCAACAATTCCTTGACAATTTCAATATTTTCTGCATTCATTATGAGTTTGTTTATTGGTTCAGTGAGGGTTTTTATTTTCTTTCTGTTTTGTGCAATATATCTCTCTTCTGTTTGACTGACAACCACTTGTACAGATTTAACATGAGCACAATTAACTGCTCTGGAATACCCATTTTTTCTCAGTGTTATCTATAATTTAATATAATCCACTCAGTCAAATGCTTTTGCACATAGTCAACAAACACCTCACAGGTATTTTTTCTTTCCCCCATGATCCATCTGACATCAGCAACATGTTATGTAATGCTATAGTCCACGTACTCCTGGGAGTGCCGTTGAATCTGTGGTAATCCCCCTCCAATGCACTATGGTTGAATTAACTATAGGAAATTGTACTTGTGTGAGATTTTAATGATATTGTTCAATAACCTTCACATTCTGCAGGATCACCATTTTTGGAATTGGCACAAATATGGATCTCTTCCAATAGGTTGACCCGGTGGCTCTTGGACTTGGGTGGAAAACTGAGGACCTGGAGGGAGTGTATGTGGCCTAATCTCTACACTCAGAACCACAGGGCTTGGAAGGCTGGCTCTAGCAGGAGACAACTTCCACAGTTCTGAGATAGAGATAAAACCTAATACATGTTCTCCAGACTGGAAGAACTCCCCACAAGAGCCCTCCAAAAAAGGCTACTACAAAGATAATTTCCTGCAAACAACTGGCTTCTCACTCTGTGGCTGGAGAATGGCTATCATTAGAAGCAATCAGATTCTTCTGTCCTTTCTGCTCAAGGAGCAGTGGACTCGTTTTGAAGCCATTTGATACTTATCAGAAGGAATTCTCCCAAAGAGTTCAGGGACACCCATGTTGAAGCTGCTGGCCATTCTGTTGCTGTGTCCCTGCTGGAGACTTGCAAGACTCATGACTGTGTAACGCCAGTGGGGAAGACATTCACTCTTTCTTGCTCTTGATTCCAAAATCGGGAAGAGACCCTGTTGCTCTGCTGTCTACAATCTCTTACTTCATTGCACAGGCAGCTCTTAGGACCCATTTCACTGTGGGACTGCATCCCACAGCCAGGTAGCTGTTTCTTGGCATAGATAAATGAGTGCTCCAAGCACTGCATCTGTTAGATGAAAAATCTCATTTATTACTAGGTCAGTTCCCAGCGTCTTGCTTTTCACCAATAGCTTTGGTGCCACTTGGACTTCTTTCTTTCTTGATCATATTTTACCTCCTAACATAGTTGAAAGTTGATCAGTTCTCTTTGTACAGGGACTTTGTGTATTCCCTACATTTTCTTTTGATGATTATTGTATCATTCAAGTTAAATCATACAATATTTAAATTTGAGGTTTGGATATTACTTTAGCTCTTTCAACTTGAAAAATACCAAGCATGCCTTTGCTTTTTGATTTTCTGACTCCGGGTCTTTGCACATTTCCGTATCACACTTAATGTTGACTCTGATAGCCCCCTTTCAAATTGCCAGTGTTCAGACTTCACTGTCTATTCCATTTGCATTAGCAAATGTAGCTTCAAAAGTGAGTTTTAAGGTTTCTGTTCATATCCAGTCTGGTCTTTTCTCTCCTGTTTTTAAAGAGCTTTTTCTTGTCCTCTTGTAAGAAGTCCTTCACGTCATCCTACACTTTGTCTAGTTTTGTCATGAATATTCAATGCATCAAATATATTCTTGAGATGGTCTGTAAATACAGATGGAGTATACTAACAGCTGTATTTTGGCTCTCGTGGGCTCTTTACCTTTCGTCAACTTGAACTTGAATTTGCATTGAGAAATTAGTAGTTTTTCCACCATCGGTCCCTGGTCTTGTTCCGATGGTGATGAGCTGTTCATTGTCTCTTTCTAAACATTTGATTCCTGTGGATTCCATCTTCCAAGGCCCTTGTGTGGTCAGCCTCTATGCTGTAAGGTAAAAGGTATATTAAATGAATACAATGTTGGTCTTGCAAAATTCTATCATGCAGTCTCTAGCACTGTGTCAATTACCAAGTCCATATTGTCGAGTTACTGCTCATCTTTTGTTTCTAACTTTCCCAACTCAATAATCAATGCATCTTAACTGCACAATTGATTGATTTTAGATTTCAGAGGCTGATAAAATATCTTCAATTATTTTCTCCTTTGGAAATAGCAGTTGATATCTAAAATTATATAATACTCATATAAACTAATCTGCCTTGTAGATATATAGATATTATGCTTTTATTGACAGGATTGTACCTCAGGATAGATTTGGAAATGTTTTTTTAAAAAAATATTGAAAACAAGAAACATAACTTAGACATAAAGACAAAAATGGACCTAAATTGAAAGGATGGACAAAAAAATAAAGTTAATAACAATAAAAAAAGATCTGAAGTGGAAATATTGACTTCTGATAAATAAAAGACTTTAAAGAAAAATTAAGAACAAAACAAAAAAAACATCAAAAGAGGGAAAGCAAAGCAGTTATTAAAGTGTCAATTGAACAAGGTGACATACCCATATTTATGTACTCAGTGAAAGATCCTCAATACAAAAACCAAACTCTCACAAAATTAAGGTGAAAATAGATAACTTTGCAATAATAGAAGGATAAATTAATACAGCACGCCAATGAAGGATGTCCCTAAAAGAACACTCAACAAAAATGCAAGGCCCAAACAACAAAATCAGCCAGCTTGATTTTATACACACATGCGAGACATTCCCGCCAACAACAGTCGAATGAGCATTATTTTCCTGCACCCTTGAAACTTTCTCTAGATTATGCCATAGGTGAGGTCACAAGCAGGCTCCCATCAATTGTAAAACATCTAGATATTACGAAGCATCTGTTCAGGTCACAAAGATATAAAATTAAAAATCAGTAATATGAATATCCCGGAGAAACATAAAATGTATGAAAATTGACTAATATCCTGTTGTAAAACTGCCAGGTAAGAGTATACATTTTTTAAATGAAATTTTTAAATTCCTTGAATCAAATACGAACAAAAGCACAAGATACCAAAACCTTTGAGACACAGAAAAAATAGTGGTTTGAGGGCAACTATTCGAAGTAAATAAATCTTTTAAACAAAGAAAGAATGAAAATAAAACATTTGTTATGTCATTTATGTCAATATTAGATACATTCTAATATTAAAATTCACATAAAAAGTTATAAAAGTGGCATTGTTTATTATATTTTTGCAATTCTCCTTTATATCTGACTTACAAAAATGTTTGAATTTTCATACTTTCACCATAATTAATTGCTTTGCAATATCACAAATCATATAACTTCTGTAAATTACACTCTTCATTGAAGAAAAATGACAGTAAAATAATCAAACAACATCTTAGCTGTAAAGTGGAATAAGAAACATGATAGCTATGAGATGCCCCACTCCCAAAAAAGAGGTTTCTGCATGTATTAGCATCTATACAAAGGAATAAAACTTTGTGAGCCATAAAAAGTATGGGTAGTATCCGGAAATAGAAGGATTTCGGAATGCTTCATTGTGCTGATACAGAATTTGTCCCGGCAATGAGAGGCAGCCATGTGGCTGCTTGTTGCTGTGAAACTGGAAACTACATGTAGCAGGACTGTGTGTGTGCTTTGAGTCTGCGTGTCATGCTTTTGACACGAAGTAAAACAAATACCCTGTGAAGCTGGACTCCATGGAGGCGAATGTGACATCGGGATCAGAGACAGATGCATTAAAACCGGAACTATGCAGACAGCACGCCTTGTTCGCCCAAAGTGAAGATTAATTGAACTTACTGACGAAGGAATTGACATTGGTAAGGATTACACTTGTACATAAAGAAGATGAAAATTCTGACAATTGTGTACTTACTTTGGATGTCATCGGGAGGGACCCATTGTTGGCAAAGGACATCTTGCTTGATAAAGCAGATCATGAAAAAGAGGGAGACCTTGAACGAAATCAGCGCATACGATGGTTGTGGCCGCAGATTCAAACATAGCAATGGCTGTGAAGGTGGTGCATGAACAAACAGCTGCAGCACCAACATGGTGACAATTTGGATGACACAACACACTGAAAGGGTCTCAGAGAATCTCAAGGGTTTCCAAAAAAGACCACAATGTTCACTGTTCTATTAAGTGTCCGTTTGATCCCAGAATTCCAGCGATGACTATTCCTAGAGGAGAAAGCTACTTAAAATAATATTCAACTGTCAGAGCATTAAAGCTTAACATTTTCTTTAAAGAATATGAAAGTCAACCGTCAGAAAAACTATCAGTAAAAACACATTGCTAGCTTGGTTATAAATGACAGATAAATTTGTCACAGGAATGAGGTAAATCTTTCAATATAAGGTTTAGCTGTCATCTTTATTGTTCGCTCACACATTCTTTGGCTGTACCACAGAGGCTTTGTAGAGATATTGATGGCAAGTACTTATAAGAAGAGAAGAATATTGTAAATATGCCCCTTTTTCCCCATAGGGATAACGGAAATACAATGGACAGGTGTAACAGGTGCGTTCAAAGGGTAGTCTTTGAATAAGGAAATTCTAGTTTAGTAAATGAATCACATTTTCAGGTAACAATAATATATAAATAAATATGCAATATTATATAACCAAATAAGTCACAAAACCAATAATTAATTATAGTCATTATTATATTTTAGAGAAGCAATTAAGAACCCTTGGGGTCATTGATTATGTCAAGTACAACATCCTACTTCGTCTGCTAACGAGAAACAGATGTTGTGATGAAAATCTAAGGTGGCAAGAAGCCTGCTCAATATAAAGGTGTCCTGGGCCTGCGCTCCCACTCGCACGTCCCTCTTGGGATTTCCTGGTTCCACAAGCAAGGTTTTGGGGACCAGTGCCTGTTTCTTCTACGTGGTTATTTCAGAAGTTGTTAGAAATTCTGTTCTAATCCCCAGGCAAAAGTAATTTAATTATCTCTTAGGATACAAATTTTAAACCTAGTTCACTTGATAATTTGGGTTTATGAACCCAAATTCGTTTTCTTAGAATCAAAATTTGAAGAGTTTTGCTGAAGCCCTGTCTCCAGGCACTTCAGATGTTTAACTATAAGTCTTAAAATTAAATATTTGAGATGGTTGTTGTCAATTATAAAATCATCTGAAACTAAAGAACAATTTTCCACCCCATTCTTAATTTATTAATATTTTATTTAAATTTTCCATTTCACTTTTTTTTATCCATTTCACTTTTAACATAAATATGCTATGTTTTTTCCTTGAAACTACAGTTTTAGATAAGTTTTTTTAATTCCCAAGAAATAAGTCAGTTTTAGACACCTTAAGTCATCATGAAAAAGATTTTTTGTCTTTACTTACTGCAACTAAACATGTGTTTGCAAAAGAAAGAGGTGACGGCAATTTTAAAAATCAAACATTCTAACACAGTGCAATCCAAGTAGTGTTCACTTTATACTTATATGGTAACAAATATGGTAGGAAAATGTTGAGGTCTTCACTTCTGTCATAGTAGTAAACGTTGTACAGTAAAAATTCATAACACGACACTTCGATTCATAACACAAGAGTCTCAAGCCTGAGACGCGATGCTCTGGCAGTGGGTGTTGGCCTTGTGTGATGTCAGGTCCTAGGCAGGGTGACGTCTGCACATTGTGTATTGACAACCGAGGCTGCAGTGCACCTGTGTGAGAAAATACAGGTAAGAGCCACCAGAAACACCCCGGATTCATTACGTTTGACTTTGAATTAATTTTTGGTCTTTATATACCGTATTCGGAAACATTTTACTGTTGCCAAAATTTTCATGACCTTCACATTTTACCACATGACCCAAATGGTGTCATGACCCACATTTTAGGAATCTGTGTATGCTGACCAGTAAGGAGGGGCAGAATTTTACTTATCAAAGTAAAACATACACAATAACTACAAACTTACCTGAACATACTTTCATTAAAAAAATCTGCTGATACATGAGGAAACAGGATGATCACTTGAGATTAAGTCAGAACTAAGGGATAATTGAAACTGAAGCATCCAAATGAAAGTGATGTTTTAAAAACTATCTCCCTGGAAGTCGTTTGAAACTAGCATACGTTTGGTGGATGACAACCTAATTATACTCATAAACTTATTGAACTAAATGTGATCTTATATAAAGAAATGGTTGGGGCAGTAGAGAGATCATAATTTATTAAATACTTTATTGCCTATAAAAAGTGAAATGATTTCTATTAAAACCCAAACTAAATTCACTGTCATCGAGTGAATCTCGATTCATGGTGAACCTATCTAGCAGTAAAATGCTGTTTAGAATTTTTGAGACTGATATTCATTTGACAAATTCAGTGGAAAAAGTTTTTAAAAGGCAAATAATTACTAAGGTA
>NW_022103902.1:2741241-2743430 GCF_000313985.2 Echinops telfairi | reverse complement strand
TGCCAGTGAAATTAACATTGTTATATAACATTATATTCAATCTAACGGGGAAGAATTTTTTTGTGTATAGCAAAACAAAAACTCTTAGTCACTACAAAGATTATATTATAGAACAAAGAAAAAGGCTGTGTCCAATTTTATCAAATAGAATCCTTTACTTAAAATGAAATCCTTGACATGAATATTTTAACCTGTTTCTTGACAACATTCAGAAACATATGCTATGATTGATGGACCTCAAACAAGTAATTGCTTTACTGCAGCAGTGGAAATCTATCATTGACTTTACTAAAGTTTCAATTTGCTTTTCAGCCACTGCAATTTTAAGTAATTAATTTCCCAATATAGTTTTGGAAATTGTGACTCTTGGGCCAAGAAACCGAAATGAGTAAAATCATCTTTTAAGAAGTGTATTGCTTTATTTTGACATTCACACCTGGAAGCATATATCCTACTGTGGTAGAATCTTTTCTGTTCATGATTTAAGAGGCTAGCTTGATGATATGAAAAGCCTCAAGCTCCATAGCCATGATTCTGATGAAAACAGGACCTGAAACTATAAGGAACAAAATTGCATACACTTCTGTTTGATGGTTATGATTCTAGCTATAGCCAAAAAGAGTCGCCCTGTAGCATCAATAAATGTAAGCAGTAAGCCAAGTGTTCGGGGTCTAAAAGAAATCAACACACCTCGAATAATGGCCTTGTACAGACATAGATAGATTTTCTCCATAAGTAGAGTGCTTTCTTTTTCTACTAAGATTGAGGACAGCAAAAGAAAATACTAATGTAACCTGTGAAATTATTGAAAACAAGGCTACGGGACTTACATAAATTATACATGTATTGGCCAGTAGTAAGAATTGTAATCAGTTGTCATTGACAAGCACCTGTGAGAGTGTAGAATTAACCCTTAGCTTTTGTTTGGTTGTGGTTTGGGGGAGCAGAGTGTAATCATTAGGAGAACATGTCACCAGGTCTGCTGAATGGATGTGAACACACCAACTTTCAGTTGGGAAGTGTGCTGTTAACTGATGCTCCCTCAAAGCTGTTTACACTGAGTTTAAGATAGTAATTAAAAGAGAATATCATATATACTGATGTATAAGCCAAGTTTTCCAGCACATTTTTTGTGCAATTTTGTGATAAAATTAGATGCCTTGGCTGATATTCAGGTTGGCTTATACTAGAGTATATACAGTACATGAAGCCTGTCTAGTTCCTCTGTAACTTAAATATTGTATACATGTAAGCAAATTACATTTCCTGGGCTTCATTTTTCTCATCTGGGAAATATGAATAATAAAAACTTAAAATGTCATAATATTGTTATCATGATTGAATGTGAAAATTTCTGAAAGCTCCCAGAACATGATCTATTTCCTGCTACTCACCGGTGGTGTTAGTGATTATTAAAATTATTATTACTTTCTTATTATTGTTTCTTATATAGGCAGACATGGCTTTATTCATTGGAAAAAGGCAAAATATATGAAAGAAGTGTAAGGACTGAGAGGTGGGATCAAGACAAATGGGAGAAAGTTCCATTCTTCCAATTAGAGCGTGTTATCTGGTGCCTAGAACCACATCAGTATTGAGATTTTCTATTTTTACAATATTCATAATGAAAGCAGGGTTACCAACTATTGAGGTAAAACTACACAAAGAAAGAATACATTTGCAAAGGCAGATCTAATAGTAGGATTTACTCTAATAGTCAGTGAATCATAAAGTTCCGACTTCATAGAGTCCATCTCTCAGTATAAGTAGTTCACTACATTCACACTGTCATATTCATTTGAGAATCTGAAGAAGCATGCTAGAACCTGGAAACTATGTTGCAATGTATGTTTAAAATTAAAGTCAAACTCATTCGTGTGTAAGATGTGCAGGGGTGGAAACCTACTCAGGGAACACCTAATCTGTACATCTTTTTTCATATAACTTCAAGTCTAATGTAAATAATTCAATTGAAAACTTTGTCGCTTTCCTATTTCCTTCTCTAATTACATTTTTGATGCCTTCCTTTCACAACTCTTTAAAAAAGCATTTTAATTTTTCAAAACCATTTTATTGGGGGCTCATACAACTTTTATCACAATCCATCCATCCATCCATTGTGTCAAGCACATTTGTACATTTGTTGCCATCATCATTCTCAAAACATTTGCTTTCTACTTGAACCCTTG
>NW_022103902.1:2721737-2741071 GCF_000313985.2 Echinops telfairi | reverse complement strand
CTTTTCTGTTGTCCATCCCCCAGGGAGGAGGTGGTATGTAGATCCTTGTAATCGGTTCCCCCTTTCTACCCCACCTTCCCTCCACCCTCCAGGTATCACCACTCTCACCACTGGTCCTGAAGGGATCATCTGTCCTGAGTTCCCTGTGTTTCCAGTTCCTATCTGTACCAGTGTATGTCCTCTGGTCTAGCCAGATATTTAAGGTAGATTTGAGATCATGATAGTGGAGAAGGGGAGCAAGCATTTAGGAACTAGAGGAAAGTTGTATGTTTCATCATTGCTACACTGCACCTTGACTGGCTAGTCTCCTCCCCGAGACCCTTCTGTAATGAGATAGATGTCCAGTTGCCTACAGATGAGTCTTGGGTCCCCAATCTACACACCCCCTCAGTCACAATGATTTGATGTTTTGTTCTTTGATGCCTGATACCTGATCGCTTCGACACCATGTAATCACACAAGCTGGTGTGTTTCTTCCATGTGTGCTTTGTTGCTTCTCAGCTAAATGGCCGCTTGTTCACCTTCAAGTCTTTAAGACCCAAGACGCTATATCTTTTGATAGCCGGGCTCCATCAGCTTTCTTCACCACATTTGCTTATGCACCTGCCTTGTCTTTAGCAATCCTGTCCAGAAAGTGAGCATCATGGAATGCCAGTTTAATAGAACAAAGTGTTCCTGCATTGAGGGAGTACTTGAGTGGAGGCCCAGTGTCCATCTGCTACCTTAATACTAAAGCATTTTAATGTAATGATCTCCAAGTTTTGTTCTCAGGCTTTCATCTTTCGCCTACCTTCATACCACAATTATCAAATGTAATAAATGCAAATTTATCTTTCAAAGTTAATAGCTGAAATATTACTCCACACCATTACTAAATTTTGCTTCATTTTCTGTCTCTTTAATCTCAATCAATATGAACTCCATTTACTCACTTACACTAAGATTTTAAGAAATACTAAAGTTCCCTGCATATATCTGGAGTAACAATATAATCTGGTGTCAATTTGGGACTTGAGAGGATTAAGAGTGAAAGAATGGTGTCTAGTCTGTCAATCAGATCATAGCCAATGAAACCTCTATGTGGGCATGGCCTTCTCCTGAGAATTCTGGGAACTCCTGGATTTCCTCCTCACTTCCTTAGAGATGCTCTACTAAAAAGCCACATAGCACTCTGCCCTGGGAGCTGGAGCAGCCATATGGATCAACCCTACTGCAACCAAACTTCTGGAGCCAGAGAAGCCACATAGAGACCCCTGCCAGCACTGAGATGCTTACAACACCACTGGATCCAGAAAACTTCCAACCCACCAACCTGTGATCTTCCTGCATTCACCATCATTGCATGTGTTTTGTGAGTTTCAAAAGGACTTTATAGATTGGTATCGGGCATATGGGCTAATATCAGACATATGGACTTGATCTGGACTGAGCTGGGATGTTTTCTCAATATTCAATTGCTGTTGTGTATAAAGCTCTTTCCTATAAACATAAGAGTGTCTATGAATTTGTTTCTCTAGTCAACCCAGATTAACACAATGTCATTCAAAAAGATATATCTCCGTAAATTTGTTTTCTATTAGAGCTATATTCAAAGTATATCCAGTCCATATCACCTCATCACTTCTATTCACTATTATGCTCTGCACTCACCTTTGCCAAGAATGTGGGAAATAGCTACTTGGCCAATGACTACAAGAGATCTGTATTAGTCTGGGTACTTTAGAGAAACAAATCCACAGAAACCCATATGTGTAAAAGACAGTTTTATATAAAGGTCAAGTGCATGTCAAGAAAACATCCCAACCCAGTGCTGCCCAAGCCCACAAGTCCAACATTAACCCATATGTCCAACACCAATCCACAAAGTTGTCCTCCATCTCACAAAACAAACGCTATAATGCCGACTGCAGGAGGAAAGCTGAGTCAGTGAACATGTAAGCATCTCAGCACTGGCAGGGGTCTCCACATGGCTGCTCCAGCACCCAGGGCTGCATCAGAGTAGGTCCATGTGGCTTCTCCTCAGGGATGTCTTGCAGGAAGTGAGCCTTGCCAGCTGAAGCAGGGAACTGCTAAGGCAGCTGCAGCTGGTCCTACCATCATAAAGCAAGAGACCCGAGAACTAGAAAGGTGAGGCTCACCGAGCCATTTATCTCTCCGCCCTTCAATTAACCCCGCATGTGTTTATCAGCCAGGTTGGCACAGTAAACTTTATCTCAAGATCTCTATTTGTACTTATTTCAAGAAATCAAAAGACACATTACCTTGGGAAAATCTGCTGCACAAAACCTCTTTAAAAAGTTGAAAAGCAATTAGGTTAATTTAAGGACTAAGGTGAACCTGAATCAAGCCATTATTTCTAATTTCCTCCTATATTTGTGAAAATTAGACATTGAATAAGGAAGAACCAAGAAGAGTCAGTGCATTTGAATTATGGTGTTAGTGAAGAATGTTGAAAATGAGCAGCCAAGAGAATAAACAAATCTGTCTTGGAAAAAGTATAGCCAAAATGTTCCTTGGAAGTGAAAATGAGGCAAAGTCTCCGGTACTTTGGACATGTTATCAAAACGAGTCCCTGGAAAAAGACATCGTGCTTGGTAAAGCAGAAGGGCAATGGAAAAGAAGCAGACAATGAGCTGGACTGACCCAGTGGCAGTTGTGAGGATGGCACAGGACAGGGCAGTGTGTCGTCCTATTGTCCACGGGGTGGCTATGCATCAGAACAGACATGAAGAGACCTAAAACTATTTAAATGCAATCTTAAGTCTACACCGGAGAAAGAGATTCCTGTTTATGTTGCTCAGGTAACATAAGCAGTTACCTTGAGCAGTTATATGCTTAGAAGGAAGGTTGGCAATTTTAAACCGTTGAGTATATCTGTGGACGAAAGACCTAACAATCTGCTTCCATAAAGATAGCGGCCATAAAAACTATGTTCTCTTCTGTCACCAAGGGTTACTATCAGCTAAAATGAATTATATGACAGCTATCAACCTCAATGTTCCTCAACGTTCTGGAAATCTGGTAGTAGCTCATGTTACAGAATACTAAAAATAGCCACACAATGTTCTTAGACCCAAAGGAGATGCATAAACTTTTGCCTAAATTGGAATATTTCATATTCTAATCTAGTTCCCCATAATTTTATTCAACTGCCTAAAGAAATTACATACATGCTCCTCTAATTAATCCCTGCCTAAATAAAATTTTAAAATACCTTTTTAAATATTACTAGAGAAATTATTTTGCAGTTCAATCTACATGAAACTGTTAAAATCTTTATTGATGGCATGCAAACTTGACCTATCACACATAAGCTCGTGTCAAAGGGAAGTTACTAAAGAAAGGCAATTAGGGCTTGTTTTTTCGTTCTTGTTTTTTCTTTTAATGGAGAGCTAGATGTAATACAGGGCTGTCTTTCTGTCATCACAGTATCAACAGTTCCTTGACCAATACCTATCAAAGAATAACCGCTGAATAATTATTTATTGAGTAATAGACAACCTCTAGCTCAAAAATATAAGGGTTACATGGTTAAACTGATTTTAGGCCACTTCTTTCCTTCATCCTGTTCTTACACTGACAATATTAAACATAATGTGGCCATACCACTTTCCTGATAAACAGCTGTTATTTATATTTTCCAGTGTAATCCTGCTTCTAGCTTTTTGACCCAACAGGATGAATAGAGAAAACTTTCTGTCTATTACCCATAATAGCTTTGAAAAATAATTGTCTGAGTGCATTAGACGATTACTTTATTCATTGGAAGTCAAGAGTGCATTATTCTCTTCTTTTATATAAACTGTACTTTCAAGCGGTTTCCACACTGATTAAGGTAAATGTGATCATGGCAATAGTGATAAAATGAAATTTAATGCAAATGATGCGATACATTAAAATTAAGAATTTTGATGTGCTAAAATTAATTGATTGTCTATGGAAGCATTGTGCTCATATTATGAAGAGCTTCAAACGTAAATAAAATGTCCAAATTTTTATTTGAACAAATGGGAAAACAGATCTCACACTGTGAGATTGTATTAAAATATCTGGTTTTATAATTTCTGATGAGTTTATATGCATAAGAAGATCCACATAATCTATCACATTAGTTTTTATATTATCTATGTACATATATAATTGAGAATACGACAGTACAATAAAAAACTGTTCACAGGAATTATTTGTTCAAGTATTTTAAAGGAAACCTGAATGTTCAAAGGTACAATGCAAATACAACTCTACTTAGTGTTATTGGGTTATGCCAGGTTGAGGAGAGATACAAATTCAGAGATACTCTTATCTGTTTAAGAGAATGCTTTAGATCAAGGAGTAATTGATTACCTAGGAAATATACCAGCCCAGTTCAAATGAAGTATTTTTAATCCGATACTAGTCCATAAATCCCTCTTTAGACTCACACAGCCATGAGCAACGACGCAAAATGCAGGAAGATCACAGGCCAGTGGGCAAAAAGTCTTGTGGGTCCCATGGTTATGGATGCAATTCCAGGGCTCCCACAGGTCTCCTAGTGGCTTGCCAGCAGGAAGGTAAAGCAGAGAGAGAATGTGGCCTACTTCTAGGGAGAAAAAGGAAGAGGCTGGCCTCAAAGAGCCACTTCTCTTGTTTGCCCTCCAATCCAGCTGCAGCTTGGTTGACAGGCTAAAATCCACCCACATGTTCCTAGGGAGCAATGTTGGCACAAAAAAACCTAACTATCATAGCACACCCCTTCACTCATATACCTTCAAGTTAACACAAGTTTATATAACTACCACAGTGATATAGCGCCTTCAAATATTAAAAATACTCATTGCAGCTGTCCAATATAAGTGTGAGCAAATTGGGCTGAGTGTATGAAGCAGGCACCTATTTTCATGCACTCCATATGAACCAAATCTTTCTCCAGAAATGTTTGATTGCCCATTCGACTACGTTGTTAAGGTGGTTAGGTGCCTCCCAGTTGGTTCCACCTCATAGTGACCCTAAGTCCAACACATGAAACACTGCCCAGCCCTATGCCTTCTTCACAACTGTTGTTTGATCCCATTGTGGCAGTTACTTGATCTCCTTTTAACTTTAGGGAAAAGGTGGTGTCTAGCCTGTCAATCAGGTCATAACCAATTGTGTCTCAGGGTACATGGCCTTCTCTAGAGGATTCTGTGAACTCCTGTCTTCCTCTCTGGAGGCGGGACACGCACTCTCTCTCTGCTTCACATTCCTGTTCACAAGCCACGTGGCGCAATCCTGATGGCAGCCAGAGCCCTGGAACTGGAGGAGCCACGTGGAGACCCACACCAGGGCTGAGATGCTTCAACCACCACTGGATCCACCACTGTGATCTTCCTGAATTTGGCCTGTGACCTTCCTGCATTCAGATCAATGCATGTGCTGTGTGAGTCTAAAGAGGAATTTATGGGCTAGTATTGGACATATGGGCTAATATTGGACTTATGGACTTGATCTGGACTGGGCTGACATGTATTTTCAATATACAATTGCCCTTTGATAAAAATCTTTCTCTTGCACACATATATGAGTGTCACTGGATTTGTTTCTCTAATTAACCTGGACTAATATACCATTGTTTCAGTCACTGTGCCAATCTACCTCATTGAGTTTGCCCCTCATTTTTAATAACCTTTTACTATAATATACTCAGAACGATGTCCTTTTTTCCAAGATCTGGTTTCCCTGAATAAATGCCCACAGTATTTGTGACAAAAATCTCATCCACCTTTCCAAGGAGTGTTCTGGATGAACCTTCTCCAAGACAGATTTGTTCTTCTGTCAGTCCCCATTACTTTCCATACTCTTAGCTAGCACCATAATTTAAATGCATCAATGTTTTCTGTGGTCTTAATCCAACTTGCACAGGCATATTAGGTCCTTGAAAATGCCATAGCTTGGTTCAAGTGCATCATAGTCTTTACAGTGAGACTCTTGGTCAGTGTACTTTAAAGAGGAACACAAATTAGCTCAATGCATTCTCATTTAATTTCTTGACAGCTGTTTCCATGAATTTGGATTACAGTTCCAAAGAAAATTAAATCCTTGACAACTTCCCTCTTTTCTCAGTTTATCATGATGTTACCTATGGGTGTAGCGCTGAGGATTTTGTTTTCTTTACATTGGATTGTAATTAATACCTTAGGCTTCAACTCTTGAACTTCATTAGTGGATGCTTCAGGTGCTTCCGCTTTCAGCATACAAGATTGCGTCGTCTGCAGGCTGTTGATGCGTTTTCTTCCAACCCTGATGCCATGTTCGTCATATCCTCAGCCTTCTCAGGTTATATGCTGAACATACAGATTCACATTAAGTATGGTAAAAGGTGTAATCATGAACAAACATTGCCTGATCTAAACCATGCAATAGTCCCTTGTTCTGTGAGAAGGACTACATCTTGAGCAATATACGCGTTCCAGATGAGCACAACAGGGTGCTCCGGAAAGCCCGTGCTTCTCAACTGTTTATGATGCTCCACAGTCAAATGCTTTTGCAAAATCAATGAAACACAAGAAAACATGTTCTGACATTCTCTACTTTTAGCCAAGATCCATCTGACATCAGTAATTCTGCTCTTGGTGCCAGACCCTCATCTGAGTCCAGCTCCCTGCTGGTCTGCTGCCACTGTGTGCTTCAATGGTCTCCAACGAAATGTATTTGCATGTGACGTTAATTGTATTGTTCAATGTCTGCATTCAGTTGGGTCACCACTCTTTGAAATGAACACAAAACATTAGCAGGGAAAATTAACTCCTAAGGAAGCTATAAAGCATGAAACTCTAAAAGCTGATTTGAAATGGTAACTAGCTAGGTGCAAAAGAGAATCCCAAATATAAATAATTATTTGAAGTAGATTGTGGTTTGGAATTTCATGTAATAAGCTTGAAGATATGCAACTTTAATATAACTTAATTATAAGGTTCAAAATTAAAACCAAGTCTTTTGTTTCTGAGGGACACTCTTGCTAAATAACTTTGATAGTACTGCAGCAATCATAAATGAAGTAAAATTAAGAATGTTGTCATTTCAAAATAACGAATCTTAAATTTTTCTCTAATCTCACATAACTGGAAAAAGACTAAATATGGTCTATCACTTATTTAATTTTGCATATAGGTTAATGAAAAAAGACATCCAAAGAGTTTAATTATATTGCCACAAATCCAAAAAATTATTAGCTTTGAAGCAAAATAGAATTCAGATCTTATGATTCCTGCTTTCAGGTTTTCTGACTCCTACAACCATGATACATTGTAATGGTGTGCTGTTGTTGTTGTTGCTATTGTGTGTCAACCCCCAGTAACCCTGCATACAACACAGTGAGACACTGCATGGTCCTATTATCCTAACCACTGTTTCTAGCCCTGCCTCCATTGACACAGCCACTGGGTCACTCCATCTCCTGAAAGGTCTTCCTCTTCTTTACTGCCCTGCTGCTTTACCAAACACGATGTCCTTCTCCAGCGATGAGGCTCTCCTGACAATGCGTCCAGAATATGTCAGCTGAAAGTCTTGCCAGCCTGCCTCTGAGGACCACTCTGGCCTGACTTCTTCTAAGACAGATTGGTTTGTCCTTTTAGCAGTCTATGATACTTTCAGTGTTCTTTTCCAATACCACAATTCAAATGCGTTTATTCTTCTATGGTCTCCTGTATTCAATATCCAGCTCTCATATGCATATGAGGCAATTAAAAATCCTATGGCTTGGATTAAGTGCACGTTAGTCCTCAAAGTAGCATCCTTGCTCTTAAATACTGTAAAGAGGTTTAGTGCAGCTGATTTACCAAATGTAATCCATCCTTCTATCTTTTGACTGTTGATTCCATGAGCATTGATTGTGCATCCATGGAAGACATAAAAGCATAAGCAACTGCAACCTTTTCTCTGTTGGTCATTTTGCTATTAGTGCAGTTGTGAGGATTCTGGTCTTCTTTACATTGAATTGTTATCCATACTGAAGGCTACAATCCTTGATCTTTATCAGCAAGTGCCTCAATTCAGCAAGGCACTTTCCTCACTTTCAGCAAGGCAATTACTGCATATACTTGAGTATGAGCTGACCCGAATATCAGCCGAGGCACCTAATTTTACCTCAAACACTGCATTAAAAATGTGCTGGAAACTCAGCTTATACACGAGTATATACAGTATGTCACCTGTACATCTCAGGTTGTTAATAAGCCTTCCTCTTATCCTGATGCCAGATTCTTCTCTGTATAATCAGCTGCTCTGATGATTTGCTCAGCATACAGATAGAACAAGTGCTGTGAGAGGATCCAAGCCTGATGCACATCTTTCCCGATTTTAAATCATGCATTGCTCCTTTGCTATGTTAGCACAACTGCCTCTAGGTCAATGTACAAGTTCCTTTTTTCATGAGTACAATGAAGTGTTCTGGAAGTCCCAGTTTAATATTAATAACTATTATCTAAAATTTTAATACATAGATCCATGCATGCATACCTGCTAGGCCAGGTTGACTAGAGAACCAAATTCAGTGACACTCTGTGGTATTTGCGTAATCTCAGGTCAACATGGATAGTAAAAGTGAAGGGGTGGAGTCTAGTATGTCAATCAGGTCAGTGACTGATGATGTCTTCTTGTGGACATGACTTTCTCATGAGGATTCTGGAAACTTCCTCTCTTTCTTCAGGGAGGTGGGCCACACTCTCTTTCTGCTTTGATATTCCTGTTGACAAGCTACATGGAGGCACGCCTGTTAGCAGCCAGGGCCCCAGAGATGTGTCCACCACCACTGGATCCACAAATCTTTGCACCCACTGGCCTGTGAACTTCATGCATTCAGCATCATGGCATGTGATTGTGAGAGACTGGAGAGTGATTATAGACTAGTATCGGACTTATGGACTTAATCTGGACTGCAATGTTTTCCTAATATACAATTACTCTGGTATAAGGCTGTCTCTTATACATATCTGAGTGTCTCTGGACTTGTTTCTCTAGTCAACCTGGGCTAACACACATTCATATATGTGTAAGAGAGAGCTTTATATCAAGAGTTAATTGTATATCAGGAAAATGTCCCAACCCAGGCCAACTCATGTTCATAAGTCTGAAACTAGACCATAAGTCCCTCTTCAAACTCTTGCAGATACAGAATTCAGGAATATCACTGGCCAGTGGGTGCAAAATCCTGTGTCACCAATGGCGGTGGATGGATCTCCAAGGTTGTGGCAGCAACCAGGGTCTGCCATCAAGAAGGTGAAGGCACAAAAGGGGGCGGGGGGCGTTCCTAGGACCTTCCTTATGAGGAGGTCACACCCAAAAAGATGTACCATCAGGCTATGACCGATTGATAGACTAGACTCCACCCCTACACCTTTATATACCTTAAAGTTGACAGGAAATTATGTAACTACCACACATACCATTATAATTTCTATGATAATGATTCAGGAAATGAGCTACTGAGATTATATAGAGAGATAAAGAGACAAGGGGGAAAGTAAAAGAGCTGAGGTCCCTCTAGGATCTTGTATTTGTGTGTGTATGTCGGGCGCGGTTGGTGAAGCTTACATAGCAGATTCATTTTCCATTCTACATTTTGTTTCATGACATTAGTTACTACTTCTTCTACGTAACAGCAGTCTTTCCACGATCTTCCCGGATTCCTCATTAGTCCTCTGCTGTTCCTTTTTTCTTCTGGGTCGATGCTGACTCTTTGTTCTTGGATCGGTCATTGTCCATATAGTTGTTGTTGTTCACTCTATGGACATGTCTATTGTGTGGCTGAAAGCTGATCCTCAGGGAGTTTCACAAATGTTTCACCTTTGTAGGTTGTCTCAGGACAATCCTCTTAGGGGATTCACCAATTTCTATCAGACCGTTTAGTCTAGTCATATTTATAATTTTGTGATTTGTTTTATAATTTGTCTTCTTCTTTCAGAACTTTCTATTGTAATTGAGATCAGAATAGTAGGCTCTAGTAGGCAGGTTACTATAAAGTTCTTCTGGTCTCAGGTCAATGTTAATTGGGATTCAAGTGTCTGATAAGTGCTTTGGAATCATTGTCTCTTTGTGTCTTTTATTTCATTTTCTCTTTTTGATCTGAATGGGACAAGATCAATAGTGTGACTGGTCATTTGATTTTAAGTTATCAGATTCTACTTACCAAAGTAGAATGACTACTATTGTCTTTTTGAACTGTTATGCCAATTTACCTAAATATTTTCTAAGACTATAATTCTAACCCCCAAGCCTAGTGGTTCATTCCCCAAAGTTGTTGGTTACAACAAAAACGTTTTCACAGCTTCATCCTTTGTATGCTATATTGTATATTTGGAAAAATGATGTGTGCGAGACATACAAATACATATAAGAAATATGCTATGCCAAATCTGCATATACCTGAGTTACGGCTCGATATATTGTAATTCTGTACTGCATAGGGGCTATAGACCAACTTTGAAGGCCATTGTCTACTAACAAACAGGAACGAGATAAGGTTAAGATCTGAACTTTAGTAGACTGTGTGACTCAGAACCCACTCTTTGCTTGTTGTTATTTTTGTTACTGTTACTTGTTAATGGATTTCAGGAATGATATTCCACAGCTGAGAGGAGCAATTGGCTTCTAGAGTGATCTGAGCAAAATCCTGGCTGATTAACATTAGGAGGAGACAAATACCTACTGGAAATATGGTGCTACAGCCCTAGGTCATATGTACATAAATAAAGTACAGTCAAGAGATGTAGAATAGATCATTGTATTTGGATATCATTTAAAAGGTGAAAGATTATATGTCAATTTGATTGCACTATTGATACTCCATATAACTCCTACCAATAGACCTTTCCCCTCAGGGTTCTGGTAAGATGATGGGGGAAGATACTAACAGTATGCACTAGTAACTAATTTTAGATAGGATTCCACATAATGCCATCCTGATACATATAACACAAGCCCTTTGAGAAGCATGTATGTGTGCACATGTGTGTATGTGTGTATGTGTTCTCATCACCAGCAAGAGCTTGGAGTAGAGTGTGTCCTCTGGACCTAGTATGTAGCTTAACCCTGCCTGACCTTCAGGTTGTAGAGTGAATAGCACCCACCACTACTGCATGAGACATTTTCTCAAATGATTGTGTCTGTGAGACACTGCAGAAATTCACTGAACCCAGGAATCTGATGTAATATATTCACTGAAGGAGTGTGTTTGTCAGGGATGTGGGTGGTAGGGTCATGGGTGGAGGATGAAGTTGAGTAGCATGAGGGAAGATTTGGGTATTTTGGGCATTATCAATTCAAAACTCCTTAGGACTGGTCTGGTATTAATTATCTTAAAAGAGATTACCGCTGTTACAGTGCTCAAGTACAAAAGCAGAATCATTGGACTCTCATACCTGTCTGCTGTGAGTATAAAATGCCACAGTCCCTTCGGGAGATTGTTGGACATTTTCTTCTACAGTAAAATAAACACGTATTCTACAATCCAGCCATTCCACTCTTAGCTATTTACCCAAGATGAACGCATACACAGACCACAACACGTTCACAGGACAGCCCTCAGATTAAGTGTCCTGAGTCAGATTCACAACCCCATGGCTTCTGCCTTGCTGGTGCTCTTGCTTGCTTGACTTTCTCTCACGTCTTGGGACTCTTGTGTGGGGGCAGCTGTGAGCAGTTCTAGGAGGAAGCCCACGACTCTATGCGCAAGAGAAAGAAACGGTGCCCGGTCTTGTGTCAATTCCACAATCGGTCTATTTGAGCTCATTGTTGCAGCCACTGCACCACTCCATCTTTTCATTAACTCTCCACCAAGAATGGCCGGATATACTCCGGTATAAGCTGACCCGAATATCAGCCGGAGCACCTAATTTTACCCCAAAGCTGCATTAAAAATGTGCTGGATAACTTGGTTTATACATGAGTATATACGGTACATCCTTTTCTCTTCTTTTTTTCCCCCACAAACATTAGTACTTTATTGACAATAGCCAAGTTTTCTAAAGTAGCAATTATTTCAGTTACTTGAAAAAGAGGGGGAAAAAACTCAACACTTTCATAAATCTAAAGGAGGAATCTGCTCAGGTTTTACTTTTCCCCAATATTTGGTGTGCCAGCTCTATGGGAAATAAAGAATGTATTTTACAGGGGAAAGGAAGCCCATGACATGCACCTTTGCCTCAGTTATTTTGTCTCCTGTATTTGCACTGGGTTCATGTAAAACAACAACAACAATTAGCCTGGTTCTAGAACAGTTTTCATATGTTCATACATATATCAGGGATGGGCGTCAAAAGTTCAAGTGCACATTTCCAGGACTTTATGAAGCTTTCCAGCAAATTACCCAACAGGAGTTCGAGATTAGATCACCACATTTGGAGTAGTTGAAAAATTATTGGATAAGGGCTTCCTTCTTAAACACTAATGTGTAGCCTGGGATGGGTGATCTGTCACCCAATGTCCTCAAGTGGATGGATTCTTCAGTTAGAGAAAACAGAATTAATTTGAATTTTATATTTAATCCATGTGGTAGATAAAGAGATATTTCACTTTACTTTTAAAAATTATACCTATGAAAGACAACTGTTTTTATTTTTTTCTTCAATTATTGGCAACATTTCCTTTTCTCTTCTAAGGAGAATTTTGGCTATAGTTCTTCCAGGATAGAGCTCTTTTTAAAACTTTTTTAATAGTTGTATTCACATAAATTTCGCATATAAAATGTAACTGTTCAAACATATTAAGAAGAGTTGTACAATCATCACTACAATTTCAGAATATTTTCTTTTCTTATTGAGTTTGTTGTTAGCAACACATTCCCCTCATCCTCTACTACCATGTCCCTAGGTAGTTATTAATCCCATTGCTGTCTCTATAGAGTTACCTACCTTAAATTTCATATACAGGAAAAAAATAGAAAACACAAATAGAAAGCAAACAAACAACACGAAAAAAGCAACAATAATCATTACAACAACATGTTGTAACCAAACCTCAATCAAAATGGAAGCAGAAAATATTAAACATGGAAACATCTTTGAAATGTGTCCAAAGAGACATCAAATGATAAGGTACTACATTTGAACCTAACTGCATCTGCGACAATCAACTCTACAAAGCTTTCTGTCGGGGAGCGCGGCTGCTCACATCCCTGTCCTGTGGTCAGAGAGTATTGACTGGAGACGTAATCCATGTGGGGACCCTATAAATAGATTCTGTGCTTCCACATTTTGTTATAGCACCCACATCTTCAGTGATCACTTCATGAAGGCCATGGAATAAGAACTAATTGTTTGTCGACGGGGGCTGGAATTAAGTGTGAGCCCCAATCCATTCATGAATCTATGGTTTAAATATGTCTGGTTCACTTTAGGGACATCATTATCATTTTAAGATAGAGAACAATATAAATCATCTCTCTGCAGCATAAGGTAATTCTATTGATATTGTCATTAATTAGGCATTGGTACAGGATTTAAAACACTGTTAAGAAAAGGAAACTGTACAAAGGTTGATCAGCTTGAGACTGTAGTACATAAACTGCTGCCTTGTACAGATTACACTTTCAAGTGACCGGACACTGTTTCCATGCACAATAAGGTTTAGTGATAGGGCCAAACTTTCAATAACGTTCATTCACAAAGGCGAAAGCATGCCTACCAGACTAATACATGTCATAAGAAAGCAAGTATGGTATTTAAGTAATAAATATATGGTAGTGTTCAGGGCACCATTCATTGGGCATGCCCAAAGCAAGAGATTCAAACCAAAGTCCAATGATTACCAATTCCATAACCTTCAGATAGTCATCTATTTCTTCCTACACTAGGACATTTCAGCATTAAGTCCAAGGAAGTATGTAGGGTTATTAAATCTGCTACAGATGAGTTTAAGGTAAAGCCAGTTGGCTTAATGGTATTTCCAAAGTGAATCCTTCTGATGTAGCTGATTGAAAATACCATCACTTAGTCCTAAGTTAACACCTTTTTTCTTCAATATTTTAGAGAGATCTTGCACCACTGCATTACATCATTTGATTTCCTTTTTTTAATCTGAAAAGAGTTAAATATTTTAACGTATTGTTACATTTATTTCCATTAAAATACAGTAATGGCACTTAAACTCCTACCATTTCTTGAATTGACTATTTCATCTATATACACATATATAATACTACCCCTCAGAGTTTTGCCATTGAAGAATAATTGTTATAACAATAATTTATTTAGATACTGATTTTTCCTGAACATAGGAGTACATATTCAGAACTAAATTTATAACTGCATTTTGTTTATGCTCTACATTTTGCTTTCATATTCTAATATTACAAGAGCTTTTGTGGGTGGTGGTTTAACACTGCTCTACTAACTGACAAGTTGGCAACTTAATCCACCTGTGTTTCCGCAGGAGAGAGATGCTTCATGAAAATCTATTATCGTATGGTAATCCTTAGTAATCCTACGGGGCGGTTCTGCTCTGTCCTATCGGTCCTAGGAGTCAGAATACATCCATCAGCAATGGGTTAGCTTGGTTTTATTATGTGAACTTGGATTTGGGGGATGCAACCTTAGAATTTCAAATAATAAAACTACATTTGGTATAAAGCTGAACTGCAAGTCATTATACCCCATTATCATATAATCATTTATACTTTTTAGTCACTACACTTTATAATACATTCACTATGTTTAATAATAATTAAGGCCTGTCATTTTCTATATACTTAACTTGTCCGATTTTTTATATGAAACATCTAATAGTACATTTTAGTTTGGTTTAAAAATCTTGATATCAATAATCACTTTTATTAGTAAAATAAAGGTTACCTTAGAAAGTTTTCTTAAGTTACATAAATATCAGGTACTTGAAACTGATTTCTTTACTGCTACATCCATCAGTATTGAATAATAAAAAGGAAGTGCTTGACAACTTCACTCTTCCTTCCATCTATCGTGATATTGTCCGCTAATCTAGTTGTGAGGATGTATGTTACCTTTACATTGAATTACAATCAAGACTGAAAGCTTCTGTCTTTAATTTTCATCAGCAAATACTTCAAGTCCTTCTTAATTCCAGCAAGCTAAGTTGTGTCATCTGCTTATCACAAGTTGTTTATAAGTCTTCCTCCAATCTCAATGTCATGCTATTCTTTGTACAGCCCAGCTGCTCAGATTGTGTGCTCAGCGTACAGAGAGATTAAACATGGTGAAAGGATACAACCCCGACACACATCTTTTCCTGATTTTAAGATGAGCTAATGTAAATCACCTTATCCTGTTCAAGCACAGTCTCTTGGGCTGTGTACAGGTTTTATACGAGCACTTTGAATTGTTGGAATTTCCATTTTTTCTCAGTGCTATTCACAGTTTGTGATAAGTCACAGAGTCACATACCTTTTATAGTCAATCAAACGCAAGTAAACATCTTTCTGGTCTTCTCTGCTTTCAGCCAAGATCCATCTGACATCAATAATAATATCCATCATGCCACATCTTCTGAGTCTGACTTGAATTTCTTGCATCCTCTTTTCTATTTATGGTTGCAATCATTGTTGAATTATCTTCAGCAAAATTTTACTTCCATGTGATACTCTTATTTTTCAATATTTTCCGCATTGTTTTATCACTCTTACTTGGAATACTGAACCTCAGAAAATTGGTAGTTATGAAAAAAGAAATGGAATATATGAAGATCAATATCTTAGATATTCATGAGCTAAAGTGGTTTTATAGCTGCTATATGACCATATTCTAGTTTACTGGCCAGGTACCTGTCCTCTAAATTCCTTGGCATAGAGGAGTGAATAATTGGTTTTCCGTCAATTCTTGGAGTCTTCTTTTTTTGCTAAGGACTTCAATAAAACTTGGACTTCTTCCTTCAGTACTGTGGTAGTTACATAATCTGGTTTAAATTTGAGGATTCAAAGTGAAGGGGTGAACTCTAGTCTGTCAATAAGATTGTAGCTTGATGAACTCATTTGGAGGTGCTAAAGAGATAAATAGCTCGCTGGAGGCAGGACACATACTCCCTCCCTGTAGAAATCCCTGTGGAGAAGACACATGGAGAGAAGCTGATGGAGCCACACCTCTGGATCTGGAGAATCCATGGGGAGACCCCTGCCAATACTGAGATGCTTACACACCACTGGATCCACAAGACTTCCCACCCTTCGGCCTGTGGTCTTCCTGCACTCGGTGTCATTGCATGTGTTCTGTCAGTCTGAAGAGGACTTTATACATTAGTATTGGACACATGGGCTCATATAGGAGTTACAGACCTGATCTGGACTGAGCTGGGATGTTTTCTCAATATTAAATTGTTCTTGTATGTAAAACTTTTTGTACACACATATGAGTGTCTATGAATTTGGTCCTCTAGTCAACCCCGACTAACACAAATACCATTGGTTAATAGATGATATTCTATCCGTTGAAATGGTCAAACATCAACCATTTCATTTTGATATATTGATTCTGTGTACTTCTTCCAACTTATTTTGATATATTCTGAATCACACAATATTTCCCCATAAATTTCTTCCAAGTGCAAATTTAAGCTTCAGTTATTTTAGTCCTTTCAGCTAGATAAGTCACAGTATATTATTCCATTTTGGTTTTCTGATGCTAGATATTTGCATACTTTATTTTGATATATTGCTTTTTCTTCTTAAATTGTCCTTCGAAATCTTCTATAACGCATTAGAGGTAATGATTTCCTTCTTTCTTTCTTTTCTTTCTTTAGCTGCTCTATGTTCTAGAGCAAGTTCCAGAGTCTTTTCTGAAAAGCCCCCTTTGGCTTTTCTTTCTTTCCCTTTTATAAACTGATATTTCACTTCCTTCATGTTTGATATCCTTAATGGCATCAAACAACTTCTCAGGTGTTCTGTCTTCAGTGTCCCATGGGTCAGTTTCATCCTTCATATGGTCTCTAAATTCAGGTTATATTTTGGCTTTCATAGACTTGTTTCAGTTTTCTTCTGCATAAGCTTTAACGTGCGTATGAGCAATTGGTGTTCTGTTTCACGGTCAGCCCTGATCTTGATCTGTTTGATTGATTGAGACTTTCTTTTTTACAGACATAACTTGATAGTTCAGGTAGCAAGCTCCACTTGCATAGTGGAGCTTTTACACTGATGCAAAAAGATCTTCCTAAAATATCTCCATTTTTACAAAATTTTATCACCAATACCATCTCTTCTGACTATTGATCTTCATCTTTGGATTCATTTTCTACATTGTCATCACCAAGAATTATCAATGCATAATTTATGTACCAATTACTAATGCCAAAGATGAAGGTATTGACTATTTTTACCAATTTATGCATTATGAAATTTATCAAAAATACAATTGAATTGCATTGATAATTATTGGTGATGATAATGTATTAAAGAGGAATAACATCACATCTAGTGTCAAAAAGATTTTTAAAATCTTTCTTGAAGCTATTCTATCAATGACAGAATAATAATATCTATACACCTACAAAGAATGCCAATTATTATAACTATATTCTCTTCAGTTTGTTATTCCTAGTGAAATAGACCATATGGCTGCCCAGTTTAAAATGGTCACTATAAGTCCATTTTAGCTTATGATTTGATGCATTCAGTTTCACTTTTTACAACCATCAATTTTCTTAGAGTCATACTTCATATGTTCTACATTCTGATTATAATGGATGTTTGCAGCAGCTGCTTCTTATTTTGAGTCAAGCCACATGAGCAAATGAAGTTCCTAAAAAGATTACTCAGTCCATGATATTAAAGTTAACCCTACTTTAAGGAGGCAGCTCCTCCCCAGTTATATAGTGAATGTCTTTCAATCTGATAGGCTCATCTGACACTACAGCTGACAGACTTTTGCTGATATTCATAAGGTAGATAATCAAAGTTCACATTGAGTACAATTGTAATTTCACTTGCTTCTTGTGCATTTGCCTTCCTTGAAATTTGTTAGGTTGGCTAAAATCCAAGATGTTTAATCACACTTGATACTAAAATACAGAACATCCCCTGTTCAGAATGTCAAATTATAGGTCAAAGATAAAATTGTTTGCTGGTATGAAAAGTAAAAAATATTTAAACTCTTGGCAGTTTCTGAAAGATGCTCACAGTTGGCCTACTGAACATGTTACATCGCTGCAATGATGTAGGTGCTCCTTGAACTTGTGGGAAGACACATCATTTATTAAAATTGCTTAATCTAAATGAGAGCATAGGAAATAGTATCACAGTTTTTATTTAAAAAATTCTCCTTTTCCAAGTAAAAATGATCACAAAAATGTGATTACTTAAAAGACTCTAAAACTTCATTAGCCACTTGCTGTTAGGTTGACTTGGTGTGTCAAAATAGAATTATGCTCCCTACGGTTTTCAATAGCGGATTGATCCGATGTTAATCACCAGCTCTTTCTTTCCAAGCACCTCTGGATGGACTGGACCTGCCAAAATTTTAATTAGCAACCAAGCACATGAAACATTTACACCAACCACAGGTTCCTGGAATCCTCATTAGGAACTGAGGCTAAAAATGTCATTAAGTAATAATTATTACATAGATTGGACAAAATGAAGAAATGGCATACATTTTTATGCTCCCCTAACCTTTTAAATGAAAACTAGGTATATGAGAGGGTACTCTCCTGAATGGGGAAAACAAAAAACAATGGAGTTTTTTCAAAGCTATATATGTAATTGTTTTTTGTTTTTACAAAACAACCTTATTACAGTACTCTCCATTACACTTAATACATTTGTCAAATATGCAATTCCATTCTGGGAAATGTTTTTCAAAAGCATCTGTTTGGATAGCTGACAAAACCTCCCTCATTTTTTTTTCTTCCCCTCTTCTATGTCATGAAATCATGTCCATTCATGTCCCTCTGCATTTGGGGAAACTAAGAAGTCGCATGTAGTGAAGTCATGTGAGTAAGGTGCATGGGGCAAGAGAGGCATGCTGGTTTTTGCCAAAAACTGGCACATTAAGATGGCTGTGTAAGCAGAGCATTGTCGTGATGACAAAACCAGTCCCCCACCTGCCACAAACCAGGATTTCATTTTTGGCACATACTGTTGTGCAATCTTTTCAGAACCTCTAAATAGAAAGCTTGATTAACAGTCCGACCTAGTGAAACAAGCTCCAAATGTACTATGAGTTGACATTTTCATGTTCGGGTAGTTAACGGATGTCCAGAATGAGGTTTGTCATCAATCAACATTTCACCATTTTTTAAAATGAGAAAATCGCTCGTTCACTTGAGTTTTCCTCATAATGCTGTCCTTGTAAGCTGTGTTCAACATCACAACAGTTTCTGAGGATTTTTCTCGAGCAGGAAACAAAAATTCACAGCTGCATGCA
>NW_022103902.1:2718082-2721097 GCF_000313985.2 Echinops telfairi | reverse complement strand
TTCCAAGTCATAGTGACCCTGTACTGTATGGAATTTTAATTATCTAGTCACCGAGCTAAAAGAGACTGAATGACCATTTGTATTATTTGAGTTGTCCCTAAAGAAAATATTAGTTTCTCAGTGGAAACAAACTTCTTCTAACATGTTCTTCTATAAGGTTTTGTTTTACTATTGTTGGTGGTAGTGGATAGTGTTGTTGGTGGTGTTGTGTGTATGTAAAGTTAAGGATGTTTGTGGGACATCTTAAGAACATCAAATTACATAGTGAAAACCCCCCCCCCAATGTTTCTACAATAAATTTTAGTGGTAATTCATAATGCCAGGTCATGGAAAACTATTGGAAGTGATGACATTAACAGTAGCAATAAGCACGCATTTGTCAAGACATTTTAAAAAATTGTCTATATTTAATCTTCAAAATTATTTGCATCATAAAACAAAGCACAATGAGAACCTGAAACATAGGCAAAATATTCAGTGCCTCGATCATTTTTGGTGACTCTTACACATCTAATAACAATCCATACATCCATTGTGTCAAGCCCATTTGTACATATGTTACCATCATCGTTTTCAAAACACTTTCTTTCTACTTGGGCCCTTGGTATCAGCTCCTCATTATTTTCCTATCTGCCCCCCCTCCCACCATCATGAACCCTTGATAAATTATAAATTATTATTATTTTCGTACCTTAAACCATCCACTGTCTCCCTCACCCTTGTTTCTGTTGTTCATCACCTGGGAGATGGGTGGGGGCGTTGTGATACATCGATCATAGCAATCAGTTCCCCCTTTATGCCCCTACCTCCCCCCCACTCTAATGGTATCACTACTCCCATTATTGTTCCTGAGGGGTTTATCTGTCCTGGATTCCGGGTGTTGAGAGCTCTTCTCCGTACCAGTGTACATGCTCTAGTCTAGCCAGATTTGTAAAGTAGTACTGGGGTCCTGATTGTGGGAGGAGGAAGCATTAAAGAATTAGAGGAATGCTGTGTGCATACTGGCTGGCTCATCCTTTCCTTGTGACCCCATCTGTAGCTACACAGGCTGCAGTCCAGAGGCAAGTGATGACCCGGTAAGGGAGCATGGAACTCACAGGGAGGAGGGGCATTGGGGGCGGCTGGGGTTCTGTTCCCAGGTAGAGGCACTGGGGGCAGGTAGGTGGGGAAAAGGCCCCATCTGTGGCTGTCAGCTTAGCACACAGGTCTGCAGTTCTGAGCACAGGAGATTGGAGAGCTGGGACAGGGCAGGAAGGAGAATGCTGATCTCAGAGAGGGATCCACCGGCAGGTGACAGGAGCATCCTGGGCCATTTGAGGTGTCAAACTGGCTTCAAGAGCCTCTGCTGAGCACCTGGCGAGATTGTGGTCTGGCAGCTCAGGTATGGGTAGATGACTGGGTTGTAGCTGTGGTGGGATCTGCAGCAGCCTGGGCGGCAGGGGCCAGAGAAGTCCCTGTGGCAGCTCAGGTATGGGTAGATGACTGGGTTGTAGCTGTGGTGGGATCTGCAGCAGCCTGGGTGGCAGGGGCCAGGGAAGTCCCTGCGGCAGGCCACAGGACCCTGGGACTCTACAGCAGGTGCATGAGAGGGGGTGGAAGTCAGCTTCTGGATAAGAGAAGCTCTCTGTGCTGTTGTGGGGATTAACCTACAGCCTCATATCCCTGACTGGGCCTCCAGTTCTCCGACTCACTGAACTCCACGGAGCTCCAAGCATGAGCTACTAACCTGGTCGTCATCTTGCCAAAAGTCCCTAATCCACTCTTAAGCCTACCATATTTAAAATACTAAAGTCTTATATTTGATGATTTTTCAAATGGTCTTCCATGCATCCCCTTAGTCGATTGCTTTTCTTTTTTGTATGGCTTTTCATTTTCCTCATATGTTGTTGTTCTGTTATTTCCTTTTATATAATCTTCATCTATTTACTTCTATGATCACCACTTGTATCTGGAGATCATAACAAAAGGTACTTTCTGTCAAAACTTTCTATCAAGCCTCCACTTTAAAACATGCCACTTCACTCTCATCTCTAATTTTGTCAAGCAATCTCACAATCATTTCATGCCACTTTCTAAGCATCTACCTATCCCCACCTTTTCATGTCCAGCCTGGATTACATACCACCTCACCCTCCTCCTTTCATTGCTTATACCTGCATTTTCATTTGCCTACTTCTGAAATACTTGTACAACTAATGATCCAATCTTCATGAATCTAATTTTGTTATGTTTAAAGTGACTTAAAATGAAACACAAATGATGTAATTCTTACATAATAGTCAGCATGTATGTTCCTCCTAGGGCAGCTCCTTTGTCTGTCTTCCCTTCGCGCAGTTGCACAGAGATGCCAAGACCTCTCACTTTTGTGATCCTGTCATCCACAGGAAAACACAACAGGACGATCCTGAGGGAACTTTTACCACCAGTCTGGAAAGTGCTGTAGACCACTCCTGAGCCATACAGCACTTTTCCACTCAGTCAGAGACCACATCAACCTATACAGGATACTTGGAGATGCAGCTCAGATGTGTTTCCAGGAAGGGGAAGTACATTTTTTAAATAAAATTTTCATCTGTGTCTTACACATGCGTTCTATATTTCTTGTATAGACTTCTAAGCCCTTGAATTTACTGGAGAAAACAGAACAAAGTTTTCCACTTTACTTTAAATTCAGCATAACATCTTTAAAACAATAACAACAACAAAACCAGGTAAAGTGGCCTCTCATTTCTACATATTTCTAAGGTAGACAAACTTTTCTATTCCATCAAGATACCTATATTATATCTTTTCTCTCCATTCTCCAAATGTTTCTTTGTCAGCCTTTATTCTGGACTGGTGACCTCACTTCGTACTATGGAAAATGGAAGGTACCACATGAAATTATTCTTATCTTTCCATATTAAAAACGTTAACTCAGTTGTTTTTATCTTCCAAAGCAATGCCAATCCATGCACTCTGGTTTTCCTAATTCTGCTAAAGAAATACTCAGTCATAGCCAACATCTAATTTTTT
>NW_022103902.1:2710851-2717580 GCF_000313985.2 Echinops telfairi | reverse complement strand
AAAAGATTACGTAAAATGAATCCCACTCTTACGCTAACCTGTAATGTAAGATATAAAGAATTTAACTGGAATTTTCCCTAGACTCTCTGTGACTAATTTTCTGGATGCAAGTTTCCGATTATACCAATGAAGTGTGTTCATCCAACATGTGAAAGGCAGAAATGGGAATGGGATTATCTTTCTGGAGTTCTGGGAACTGGGAAATATGCTGTTGCTGCATGAATAAATATTTGTTGGAGTAGAGTCCTTAGTGCAGTACTTCCTTACCAGGACCATGAGTGAGAAGTAGTGCCAGTCATAGCACGTTCCCAGCGATAGGAGCATCGGCAGCTCTCTAACTCTGTATCACAATGCAAATGCTTTACTCTTTAAACAAAAGCTTAGTGACAGTCTCTTTCATTATTCTCACACCTGCCACGATGATTTGACCGTTCCATTCCTTGAGTTAAGTCCTTTCTGTTTAAAATACCTAGAACTCGGTAGGATCCAATATTTAGCCAAATACTATTAGCCATTAAAGTCTGCTATTAGTTTATCTTTTGTTTGGCTCTGAAAATTGGAAAATGGAATACCATTTATTTGGAGATATATGCCAAAATGGCTACATAAACCATTATCCTGTGATCCCTGGAAGAAAATGTTCACCAACAGCATTCTTTTCTAAATCAGATGGATAGATTGCTATGATCAGGTTGAAGAGTAAAAGTATTAGCATAGGCTGCATGTTTTCATGACACTTGAGATTACTAGTTAGGAAATGGTAAATTTCAGGTTTGAAATAATCACTTTAAGAAATTGTAGAGAGCAAAAATGCCCAAATACTTAAAATGAAATGATCTCACATCTACTATAGTTTTGGGAGAGGGCTGCTCAAACTGACAACCCATAGCAGAAATGTGCACAGGTTGCTAAATTATAACATAAATTGCTTTTTCAGCCTTATCAGGTCTCATAAAATTTAGGGGAGGTGTGGAGCCCTTACAAAAATGGAATGAGGCAATTGGATGAATCACATGAATCTAAGGTCTTTAACCATTAAAACACTTAAAACCTTTTAAGAGTAGGGGGAAAATGTCTCCTAATTTTCTGGTAATGGAAAAAAGCCTTGGAGGTGTGGGTTAAGTATTGCCTGCTAAACACAAGCTCTTTGTTCTAAACACCAGGGCTCCTTAGCAGAAAGATGAGGCTGTCTGCTTCCGTAAAGATTTACAGTCTCAGAAATCTACAAATGGGCACTGAGTCACAATCTATGAGATGGCAGTAGGTTTTTCTTTTATGAGCTTATACTGTTTGGTAATAGAAATTCTGACTTCCTGGAAGATTTTTAAGGACATCAAAGAAAAAGTGCCAATGGAAATTGATATGAATTTTTATCATTCTCCATATCTGCTTTGATTTATCATCTCCAGATTCAGATCCCAGTATCTTTAGGTAACAAGTGTAAATTCTGATCTTAGGAAAAATAGTTCATATAAAAAGTATACAACTTTGCTGATTTCTATAGACAGTCCTGCATGATATGTGAGGGCGAATCAAAAGGTTGCTGCTGCTGTTAGGCTCTGCTGTGCCAATTCAGACTCATAGTGACATCGTGTACACCAGAACAAACACTGTCCATTCTCACAAATGATCTTATGTGGGAGCCCATTGCTCCAGCCACTGTATCACTCCGTCTTGCTGGGTGTCTACCGCTTTCTCACTACCACTCTGCGTTACCAGATATGATGTCCTTTTCCAGGGACTGGTCTCTCTTTATCGTATGTCCAAAGTCCAGGAGATGATTTTTCCCAACACTGCTTCCAAGGAGCATCCTCAATGTACTTCTTCCAAGACAGATTTATTGGTTTTTCGGCAGTGTATGGTACCTTCAACATTCTTCACTAGCACTATAATTCAAACGCATCAACTCTTCTTCAGTTTTCCTTGTTCAATGTCCCACTTACAGGCAATTGAAAAATCATGGCTTTGGTCAGGTGCATCTTATTCCTCCAAGTAACACCCTTATCTTTAAACACTTTAAAGAGATCTTATGCAACAGATTTAGCCAATATAGTGCATCATTTGCTCTTTAACTGCTGTTTTCATGAGCATTGATTCTTGATCCAAGCAAGATGAAATCCTACACAACTTCAGTTTTCTCTCTTTTTATCATGATATTACCTATTGGTCTAATTATGAATATTTAAACCATTCTTTCTTTATGTTAAGTTGTAATCCATATGAAAGGCTGAAATCTTAACCTTCATCAGCAAGTACTTCAAATTCTCCTAACTTTAGCAAGCATTTCCACAGTACAGGCTGTTACTTAGCCTTCTTCCAATTCTAATGCCATGTTCTTAATATAATCTAGCTTCTCTGATTATTGGTTCAGCGTATAGATTTACTAAATTTGGTGAGAGCATATAGTCCTGATGCACATCTTTCCTGTTCTTAAACCATGTAGTATTTCCTTGTTCTCTTCACAGAACTGCCTGTCGATTCATGTACGTGCTCTGCCTCAGTACGATGAAGTATTCTGGAATTCCCATTCTTCCCAAGGCAATCTCTGATTTGTTATGGTCCACACAGTAGAGTAAATATCGTTCTGGTGTTCTCCATGTTTCTCTAACACAATTTGCTGTCAGTAATGATATCCCTTCTTCCACTTTCCCTCCTAAATGTGGCATGAACCACTGGCAGTTCTTTCATTGTGCTGCTGCAAGCCTTGCTGGAATATGTTCCCCCCAAATTTCACTTGCATGTGATATCAGTGATATTGTTTTATAATTCAGACATTCTAGTTGATCACCTCTTTTTTGAATGGGTACAAATATGCATCTCTTCTAGTCAGTTGGCCAAGTAGCTGTATTCCATATTTTTTTTTCATAGATTAGTAACTGCTTCTAGTACTTTGCCAGCTAGTTGAATCATTTCAATTGATATTCCATCAGTTCCTGGAGCCTGGCTTGTAGCTAATGTCTTCAGTCATGTTTTACATCGGTACCATTGGTTCTTGATCATTTGCTTTCTCTTGATATGGTTGAATGTTGACTACTTATTTTCGGTTCAATGACTGTCTGTATTCTTTTCACCTTCTTTTGGCACTTCCTACCTTGTTGAATATATGAGTATTGCAACTCTTTCTGTTTAAGATATGGTGATGCTGTCTTCCTGTATGGTTCTCTAATTCTTTGCACATTTCATTATAATACTTTACATTGTCTTTAACAGCTCTCTGAAATGTTCAGTTTTTTCACTTAATCATTTCTTCCATTTGCCTAGATACTCTCTATGATGAAGAGCAAGTTTCAGGGTCTGTTCTGACATCCACTTGGATATTTTCTGTCGGTTTAATGAACTTTTGTTTTACTGGTGTATGATGGTCTTGATGTTATTCTTCAGTGCATCAGGTTTTCTGTCATTGTATTCAGTTTGTCGAATCTATTCTTCAGATGTTCTCAAAATTCAGGTGGGGTATCTTTATGGCCATGTTTTGACTTAAGTTGAACTTACATATGAGCAATTAATGGACGTTTTTACATTCAGTCCTTGGGCTGGTCCTACCTGATGATATTGAACTTCATCATCATCTCTTAGTGGTAGTCAACATGATTTCTGAGTATTACATCTGGAGAAATCCACACGCACAGTCACTGTTTGTCATTAAAAATGTACATGCAATGAAGAAGTCATTGATTAGACAAAATTCTACCAGGTGACCTTCAGCTTTGTTTCCATCATCAAGGTTATATTTTCTGAACTTTTTTTCCCTTCCTTCCTTCCCCCATAGCCAACAATTAACAATGCATCTTGATTGCATGTGGTGCTCAGCATTTAAAAATAAATTTGGAAAAGTAATTTAACTTTATATTTTAAAATGGTGCCGTTGTTACTGTTGCTGGTGGCTGTCAAATCGATTCTGACTTGTAGTGACTCTAAGTATCACAGAAGTGCGCATTGTCCCGTCCTACACCATGCTCACAGGTTTTGTCAGAGCCAAGGTTGAAAACGCTGGTTAGTCTGTCTTTTTGTTCATCTTTCTTTTTTAAATCATTTTATTAGGGGCTCCTACAACTCTTATCACAATCCATCCATACATCAATTGTGTAAAGCACATTTGTACATTCATTGTCCTCATCATTCTCAAAACATTTGTTCTCCACCTAAGCCCCTGGCATCAAGTCCTCATTTCCCCCCTTCCCCCCCCGCTCCCCCCTCCATCATGAGCCCTTGATAATTTATAAATTATTATTTTGTCATATCTTGCCCTGCCTGACGTCTCCCTTCACCCACTTTTCTGTTGTCCGTCCCCCAGGGAGGAGGTCACATATAATTCCTTGTAATTGGTTCTCCCTTTCCAACCCACTCTCCCTCTACCCTCCCTGTATCGCCATTCACACCACTGGTCCAGAAGGGATCATCCGCCTTGGATTCCCTGTGTTTCCGGTTCCTATCTGTACCAGTGTACATCCTCTGGTCTAGCCAGACTTGCAAGGCAGAATTAGGATCATGATAGTGGGGGTGGGGTGGGGGGGATGATGCATTTAGGAACTAGAGGATAGTTGTATATTTCATCGTTGCTACATTACACCCTATGTGGCTCATCTCCTCTCTGAGACCCCTCTGCAAGGGGATCTCCAGTGGCCTACATATGGGCTTTGAGTCTCCACTCCACATTCCCCTCCTCATTCGCTATGGTAAGATTTTTTGTTCTGATGATGCCTGTTACCTGATCCCCTCGACACCTGCGATCGCACAGGCCAGCGCGCTTCTTCCATGTGGGCTTTGCCGCTTCTGAGCTAGATAGCCGCTTGTTTACCTTCAAGCTTTTAAGATCCCAGACGCCATATCTTTTGATAGCCGGGCACCATCAGCCTTCTTCACCACATTTATTTATTCACCCGCTTTGTCTTCAGCGGTTGTGTCGGGAAAGTGAGCATCATAGAATGCCAATTTAATAGAAGAAATTATTCTTGCATTGAGGGAGTACTTGAGTGAAGGCCCAATGTCCTTCTGCTTCCTTAATACTAAACCTATAAATATATGCACATAGATCTATTTCCCCATCCTCATATGTAAATATATTTGCATATGTACATGTCTTTATCTAGACCTCTATAAATGCCCTTTGCCTCCCAGCTCTTTCCTCTATTTCCCTTGACTTTCCTCCTGTCCCACTATCATGCTCAGTCCCCACCAGGGTTTCAGCAGTTCCTCTTTGTTACATTACCTTTGATTATGCCCTATCAGGCCTCCCACACCCATCTCTCCACCAATTTGGATCACTTGTTGTTCCCTTGTCCCTGGGTTTGTTAATACCACTTCATTTACAATGAACAATGTTTCCTGATAACATGTCCAAAGTATGTGAGATGCATATTTACCATCCTTGCTTCTGGGAAACACGACAGATGTACTTTTCCCGTAACATTTGTTTGCTCTGGCATCACACGATGCTTTCAATATTCTTTCTCAACACCACAATACAAACGCATCTATACTTTTTCAGTCTTCTACATTCAAATAATAATTCATTGAATTCAGTGATCCACTATGAATAATATTTTTAAAGGAAATATTTATTTAAACATTTAAGGAAAATGCCCCTATACATATTTCCTCTAATATTATAAATAAGAACATTCATTTGAATACTTACTTAAACCCAATGGCCAAAGGCAAAGAAAAATCATTATTTCATATGAGAAAAAAAGTAAGCATTCCTAGATTCTAAAAAGAGTCTATAAAATCATATCAAATAACATAACATTGAAGCTTAAATCCTAGCATATAGTAAAATAAAATTCGCACGTATTTTCAAAACTATCAAACAATAGTAACTTCTACAGATTTCAAAAGTCTTTCTGTGTAGAGACATTCAGACCTTGGACACAGATTCGATGCATGCACCATGTCCTTCCTTCATTTACAACAACCAAAATGTTAAATTCTGTCCAGCTTTACCCTGCTGGTGACATTCTTACCAGCTTTCTAGCTTTTCAGGTATGTCAGACACATCACGCTGGCAGATAAAGCACAGATGTTCATAGACCTAGTTCCAAACTGTGGATGTTGAGATGTGGAGTGCAGCTCCGACTTGAATGTGCGACGCCCACCGCTCTGACGTGCCGGTCTCTTTACTAGCTTACTATGAACAAATGCTGAATGCAAGTCCGACATTTGCCTGTTTTCTTAAAAGCACAACTCCCCTTCAGATTTCTTTCAGTTAGACAAAATGTTAGTATTATTGAAGGTATTTTAGAAAATTGAAGTGGTGTAAAGCACACTTCGGAAAAGCGACTTATACCCATTTATGGAAATTTCCTTATATCCACAAAGGTTCAAAGCAGCATTTTTATGCTACAAAAAATGATGAGGGAAAAAGACCAGCGAAAAATCAGCTGAGGAGGTGGTGTTAGATAAATGGCATAAAACCTAAAATGTAAATTTATAAAAATTGAAAATTTATTTTTCATAACATTTATTGCCAGAAATGATATACCGTAATTTAAAGTAAAAAATACTATAGAAGATCCTATAAAATGTACTATTAAATATATTCAATATAGGATAAAAAAGCCAGGACATACTGCAAAATCATTTCAGCAGCAAACTTTAGCTAGCATTTTACTGAATATAAAAGTATTTATCTAAATTTAAAGGAATGCTGAAGAAAATAATTATATTTATATGAGGGAGAACCCACCAAACAACAGAAATTTTTTTCAAAGCTATATATTCAATTAATTA
>NW_022103902.1:2706407-2710123 GCF_000313985.2 Echinops telfairi | reverse complement strand
ACCAGAGAGAACCTTCCCAGGTGATGCCACTTGGAGCAACAACTCAGAGCGTGTTGCTTGATACTTGCCTATCAGGAAAAAATGCATACTGTGAAAGCTCTGCCCAGTGGAGCCTTTTCCCATATATTTTTTGGGGGGTGAATCCCCTTGTATGTATGTGGTGGTGGTTGCTAGGTGTGATTGTCAGTTGTAACCTATAGCAACCTTATTGTGTTAGTCCTAGTAGAGTAGAGCAGTAGTTCTCAATCTGTGGGTTGCGACCACTTTGGGTGTCAAACGACCCTTTCACGTGGATCATCTAAGACCATCGGAAAACACATATTTCCGATGGTTTTGGACTGAGACACCACTTTTCTATCTGCCTCCAGGTAGGTCTGCCCACATACAGATATGCCGACATACAAGTACCTGACGTGAAGACTGTTACCCATGCTACACTATGCTTCAAGAGAAAATTTCATTGATTTATAATTAGAAATAGATATTTCACAATATAGAATTACATATTGTTTTGTGATTAATCATTATGATTTAATTATGTTCAATTTGTAACAATGAAAATATATCCTGCATATCAGCTATTTACATTATGATTCATAACAGTAGCAAAATTACAGTTATGAAGTAGCAGTGAAAATAATTTTATGGTTTGGGGTCACCATAACATGAGGAACTGTATTAAAGGGTCGTGGCATTAGGAAGGTTGTGAACCACTGAACTAGAGAAACAAATTCATAGGGACACTTATATGTCTATAAGAAAGAGCTTTATATTCAAGAGCAATTGAATATTGAGAAAACATCCCAGCCCGGTCCAGATCAAGTCCATCAGTCCAATATTAGCCCATATGTCTGATACCAATCTACAAAATCCTCTTCAGAATCACACAGCACATGCAATGATGCCAAGTGCCGGGAGATCACAGCCCAGTGGGTGGGAAGTCTTGTGGATCCAGGGGCATTGTATTATCTCAGTGCTGGCAGGGGTCTCTATGTGGTTCCTCCAGCTCAGGGCACTAGCAAAGTTCCACGTGTCTTGTCAACTGCAATGTCTCACAGAGAGTGAGCTGAGAGTGTGTCTCCCACCTCCAGGGTGAATACCAGAGTTCCCGGAATCCTCAGAAGGCCATGCCCACACAAAGGCCTCATTGGCTATGACCTGATTGACAGCCTAGACTCTATCCCTTTACTCTGAATCCTCAAATTGACACCAGATTATGCAGAAGCCACACCGATGCACAACAAAATGAAAAACTACCTATTCCGGTGTTATTCTTACAATTGTTCTTATGCCTGAGCCCATTGTGGCAGCCCTGGTGTCTAGCCATCTCCTGAGAGCCTTCTTCTCCTCCGAGTGCCTCTATTTTGTCCTTCTCCAGGACTGGCTCTCCTGACAACCTGCTCAAAGTATGTAAGACAAATCTTTCCATCCTTGCCTCTAAGTAGCACACTGGTCATATTTTCTGGCCATACATTCAGCCATTCAGTGATCAAAACTAATGGTGCAAAAGAAGTCCAAACTGTATCGAAGGTTATTGCAAAAACTTTATTTCAGGAACTGGCAGAATACCAATTAAAATGCCAATTTCAACAAAGTATTGAAGCAGGAGAAGCATAAATAGTCTATGTTAAGGAATTTGGAGAAGAGCTTTCTGACCAAAAGACCAAAAAAGATCCATATTTGCCCAAATACATGTGGGAATTGTAAAAAAACACACACAAAAAACACCCCAAAAGCTCATTAATATTACATGGAAGTAACATTTTTCTTATGACAACTTTTTGAATGGTTGTAGCAGTACATCGGCAGGGAGGTTACAGACATCGAAGAGAGGACTTGAAATAGATGTATCATTTCCGACATCACATGGACATTGACTGGAAACAGAGCGTAACAGAAAGATAGTTACTTGTTTTTTGTTGACCAGGTAAATGCCCCTGACTCTCTGGATCAAAAAAACTATAGATAACACTGAGAATAATGGGCATTTCAAAACACTGCATGTGCTCATGTGGAACCTGAACATAGACCATGAGGAAGTCTTTCAAACAGAAGAAGGAGAGACTGCATAGTTTGATATCTGGTATTTCCTCCTTGGAGGTGGGAGACACCTCTCTCTCTCCTCACTCCCTGAGATGGAGCTCTACTGACAAGACACATGGCCCTGCACTGATGGACCTCATGCCCTAGGAGCTGGAGAAGCCACATGGACCTACCCTGATATAATCAGATATCTGGAGCCGGAGAAGCCATGTGGAGCCCCCTGCCAGCATCGAGATGCTTTCAATGCCACTGGATTCAAAGACTTTCTACCCACTGTCCTGTGATTGTCCTGCATTCGGCCTCATGAAGAGGACCTTATATATTGGAATCAGACTTATGGGCTAATATTGGACTAATGGGCTTGGGCTTGGACTGGACTGGGATTCTTAATGCACAATTACCCTTTATATAAAGGTCTTTCTGATACACGTATGTTTCTATGGATTTGTTTCTCTAGTCTACCCAGACTAGCACTGTTCTCCCTCTTTTTCTACCAACAGTCACGCACTTGTGTCTAGCTGTGTTTGCTCCTTTCCCTAATCCTGACTCAATTTCCCCAGGATCTCTCCTCCTTCTGATAGAGCTGTCTACCTGTCTGAGTGGACCTCATCACAGCTTTGCCTGGCAGCCACTTTGGAAGCACTGCCCCTTCATCTTTGTTTCCCACTTTTGCATACCAATTATCAATCATTTCAGTGCACCTTGTTTGCATGTGTGATCAATTTCCGAATGAAGACATTGGTAAAATTCTTCAACTTCTTCATCACTAGCTTTGGTGTTTGGTACATACATTTGCATGATAGTTGTATTGATGGGATTTCCTTGCATGTGACTAGATACAGTCCTATCACAGACACCATCGTACTTCAAGATCGACCTGGAAACTTCCCTTTTGATGGTGAATGCAACGCCCTTCCTCTTTATTGTGTCATTCCCAGCATGGTAACCCATATGACTTTCTGATTCTAAATGGCCAATGCCAGTCAATTTCGGGTCACTAATGCCTAGAATATTGATATTTGTTGTTCCATTTCGTGATACTCCTAGGTTTATACTCCATACACTCCAAGGGATGATTATTACTTGATGTGCTCTCATTTTTAGTCATGCCTCATCAGCAAATGAAGGTTGCAAAGGCCCTACTCCCACAGGCTCTACTCCGTCCATGTTAATCTGGTCACCTCCACCTTGAGAAGGCAGCGCTTGCTCACTCATCTTTTGAGTTTCTTTTGACTCTAGGAGCTCATTCTCTGGCACTGTCTCCGACAGTGTTCTGCGTATTTTCATGAGGTTTTCAGTGTCTGACCATGCTTCAGTTCTCTCCAACAGTTTTCATTTCATTTTCTTTCATGTTTAATTTCTCATAAGTGGACATCCTAGTCCTTCTTTGTAGTCTGTCGTTAGGCTGGAAGCTCTGCTGACACCTGTTCACGTTGGGCGACCCTGCTGGCGTTGGAAAGACCAGTGGCATAGCTGGTCTAGCACCACAGTAACACACAAGCCGCCACGGTATGACAAACTGACAGACAAAGCTGGATGAAACAGAGGGTGAGTAAAACAGAAGAAGATCCCCGTGAAGTTGGATTCATGCCATGACTGCAACAATGGACCCACGCAGCATAAGACTTGTGAGGATGGCACAATAGCAAGCAGGGTTTCTGCTGTTTTGCATC
>NW_022103902.1:2703188-2705328 GCF_000313985.2 Echinops telfairi | reverse complement strand
GACTTGTTTTCTAAAGTACCCAGACTCACACAGTTACCTTTTAACCATTTGGTTTACCTTTTCTAGACAGTAGATTAATTGATTGCAACATTATGAATAAAATTAAAAGGAAGGCCCTTCTCCAAATAATTGGTTCACTGATAATTCTTTTATAATGTTTACTGCAGAAAACCTATCTTCTTGATGTTTAAGATATTTCAGTCATGTACTAAACACTATAAGGAAAGGTTCTGGGGAAAAAATCATGTCAACAACTTAAACAACAATTTTAAAGAAACTATTATGAATACCACACAATAAGAGCTCTTGTTTCTGATAATGATCGATGTAAAAAGTGAATTCCTTAAGAACTACCAACTAAATGCTAACAAATTTACAAAGGATAGAACTACATATCCTTCACAAATGAAATCCCTAAACTCTCCATAAACACCTAGCAGACAATGATTCTCTAAATTCGGCGGGTCACAGATTCTTAGGACTCAGAATCTCCGTAATGGAAGTGACCTTGGTTGGTTTTTCCATCTGACATCTGAAATGTGGAAATTACTCTCAGGTGCACATGGTAGCTTACGTGCCATTTCTGGGAGCTCGTGCAGTCTTTGTATTTGATTCATGGTGTTGTTGAAGAATAGTGAAAGTATCGTGGACCGCCCGAAGAACAAGCCAATCTGTCTTGGATGAAGTACATTTGGAATGTTCCTTAGAAGGGAGGAAGGTGAGACTGTCTTGCATGTTTTGAACATGTTCTCAGGAAATGTCAGTGCTTGAAAAGTTACTTAGTACTTGGCGCATTAGAGAGAGGGCCATTGAAAAAGCAGATCCTTGACATGGATTGTCAGTGCAGCGGAGCACTGCTCACACATAACCATTGCAGGGCTGGCATAGGACTGGAAGTGTGTTGTTTTCATGGATACAGGGACCAGTATGAGTTGAAACATACAATGACGCATAACAACAACAACAACAAAAATGCATAATCCTTGGGCCTCCTCCCTGAATCCACTCTGGTCACACTAATTATACATTGCAACTATTTCCTTGGGTTAAAGCAGATTCTCCGAGACCACGTAATGATTAATTCTGGTTTATGTTTTACCCACACAACCTAGAACTGCCATTCCCAAATTCCATTTTATTAAGTGTAACTAAAGTGTTGTACTGATCTTTTTAAAGGTTTCTCCACAGATCCTTTGCTTTCAACTACTAACCTGGTGGTCCTAATCCCGGCCACACAATAAAGACCTAGCAATGAGAGCCTGTCTCTAACGGGCACAGTCATGCTCTGAAGTACACAGAGTCATCACGAGTAGGATTTGGCTCAGGTACAGTGAGCACAGCGAAATAAACTATAAGTATATTATATTCACTACAGGATCCTTCGGGGAGAGTCCGAAGCTCTCAATGTCAATTCTTCACATCAAGAAAAATTTAGATGATTTTTAATCTAAGAAACAAAAACTGTGATGATTTTTTTTATGTGACAGACATGAGCATTCTTTGAACCATCTGTAGAACTGTAAAAATACCTGGTCTCCATTTGTTTAACTTAATTATTTTTCATCATTATCTTTGTCTAAATTTGCCTTTTCCCCTTTTCCACAAACACATTGTAAGAAATTTCAATACTTATGGAAACAAAAAAATGGATATAAGCAAATATTGTAATTATTATTTGTTTTGTAACCAATCCCAGAGAAATGTTATTTTAAAACAAATCTTTGTTTCAGGCATCTTTTTAGGTGTACATTACAAAGTATAAGATTATATACGAAGTGTTTGTTAATGAATAATATTTGAATTACAAAAAAGGATGGCTCACATTTTATCAACGGCATGTTTTCTTAATATCCAGTCTAAAGGAGCAAATTAAATCAAATGGATATTCTTTGCTGCATTACATGAATGATAAGAGGCTGTCTCCCGTTTGATATTTGGCCAAAAATACTGTAGACTAGCCAATTCTGTTCTTCGCCTGCTCTTTGCCAGATGGTCAAAATCAAAGCCTCTTTATAGATGTCATAAATGCTTCCAGACCTTTTTTTTTTTTTTTAATTAGCTACAGCCTTTTCAGATACCCACCCTCCTCAAACAGCTAATTTCTGGCAGTAACTACAAATTATGAAAGGAATTCTATAAG
>NW_022103902.1:2692540-2702089 GCF_000313985.2 Echinops telfairi | reverse complement strand
TCAGGGGATATATAGTTTACCTTTAAAGAATATCTCAGGACAATAATTTCAGGGGTTCATCTGAAAGTATAGATTTTGAAATTCTATTCTCTATTTCCCCGTTTTTAATCAGATGACATTGTAAATCACAGTTCTACTCGGATACTCCTGAGTTTGTCATGGGTTTAAATGGACAGAATGGCTGCTGGTAAACTATTAAGTAGGCAGTCTACTTGGCTCATGCATAAATTCACCTGTTCATCATCGATCCATTTGCAGGTGATTATTATTCTTGTCGTTGCTGTGTGAGGGAAACTGAGGAAGAAGGTGATTCCTCAGTTACACAGTGGGAGGAGACGCAGAAAAGGTGCTATGCTCTTAGTAACTACCTATGAGAAGGGCATCATGCCTGGTGAAGTGGAGGGGCAGAGAGAAGAGGAAGCCCAACGAGACGGCTTGACAGAGTGGGCGCCACAATCGTCTCAGGTGCAGGAACAATTATGAGGAAGGCACAGGACCATGCAGTGTTTCGGTCTGCTGGGCACAGGGTCACTATGGGTCGGAGGCTACTCGATGGCACCTAGCGACAAATGTGATCAAGCTGACAACAGCATAGCAAAGCTTAGGTGGGAATCTTAGAGGGCAGTGAACTTCTGTTACTAGGGTAGTAAAAGAAAGAACAAGAGTGGTACAGTTTATGCACAACTCAAAGAATGTAATCAATGTAAATTAATTGTGCATGTAGAAATTCTTGAATTGGTGTATATTATGCTAAAAAAGTAGCACAATATGAAAATATTTTTAGAAGCAAGGCATGTTAAGAAAATCGTCTCTTAAGTAGTGTACTCACTCCCATTGCCATGGGGTCAATGCTGACTCAGTGTGACTCCCTGTGGGTGTCCGGGACTGTAACTGTTGACAGGAACAGATAGCCCCATCTTTCTCCCATGGAGCTCCTGGTGGTGTTGAACTGCTGACCATGCGGATTGCAGCCCAATGCATAACTACACCACCAGGATTCCTGCTTAAGTAGCACACAAAAACTCTATTATATTGTGATGTCAGGAAGAATGTGTATACATGTATGTGTACATATGTGTATGTGCATTTCTTATTATGCTCCCCACCCCCTTTTAGGCCAATTTCTGGACCATTGTGAAAGCTGGGTGAATTTCCTGTGTAGTAAGTTGTTAATATAAGTGCTAAGTGTTTTTGAGTTTCTTATGTTTGAATCAAGCAGCTGTATAGAAACAAGGCTACTTAGATTACAGATAGTGAATCCCGAAGAATTTTAGCTCTGATAGATTACATTTCACTTGACCAATCTATTCCACCATCCAAATATATGACTACTCATTTATAATATAATAAATTCCAAGCATTTACTGCCTGATCTATTGCAGGTAATGGTTATAAAATATAATGCTCTCAAATCATTAGGCTCTTCGGCTGCCATTATGTTGCCATTATAGATATGCCCTTTTGGAGAGAACAGATCAAAACAGTAGAATTTAGGGAGCTGTACAATGCAATATTAAGATAGTACAGCCAACCTGTATAATAAAACCATAAAAGCTGCCACGAACCAGTGTTTAATAAAGTTCTCACTCTCTTCTTATTAGCAAACTTATTTGAGTCCTGAGAACCTGGCATGATAGAAGGACATTTTGAGGACATTTAATAAAAGCCAATTTGGAAGGCATAGTCTATACATGTGTCTGCCCTGCATTTAATGGCACAGGAGAAAAAACCACTTATTAGAAACCCTAAATAAATTAGCTAATGTCCAGCATGAAGGAAAAAAGGAAATTCTGGGCCTCCGCTTTCTCTTTATTCAGTGAGATTTCACTGTGCATGTCATGTTCAATGTGATTGAGTGCTTTCATAGAATATCTGAATAAAAAATGATAGCCTGCCTGGGGTGGGGAGGGTTTCTAAAAAGTGTGTATGGTTGTTATCTCCTGTGAAAAACTGAAACAACATGCCTATGAGCCATTTAGCATGCCGACTTTCCAGCTAGCTGTTGTCTGCCAGTATTAGGGCGTTGAATACGGCCTTAACATCAACTCAAGCTATATATTGGTATCTGGACTGAAATAAAATATTCAAGGGTTAAAAGTCTCAGTTTCCTATACTCATATGGTCTTCCTTGCTCTTCTTCTTTTACCTGGGAGACAGGACGATCCTAAGGAACACAACAGAGTTACATGAAGAACATGCTGGATAAAATATACTCAAAGCACATAGAGTTCTGTGGAGTTTTCTTCATGCCTTTACCAGACTGCAAAAAGAAAGGGAACAAAAAGATGAAAGAAGTAAGTTCAATTTTATTGCCAAGGAAAATTTTTAATAGAGAATATAAAAGTAATGGGAGAACCTAAATTTAAAAAGACTCTCGTATAATAATTTCCAAATTTCTAGGATGAAAAAACTCATAGTATAAAACAAATAACAAAAATACCTTACCCTGAGATAATTTAGTGTAGTAGGTTTTACTAATAACTGTGCTGGAGGTGGGCTAAGAACCACATGATTGCAAAATACTTCCTTAGCTGACATCTATTAGCATGGTCATTATGCCTAGGGACAAAATATTGTACATTAGCAGCTATAGCTTCAATAATACAGTTTCTTTTCATTCGTGCTTATAATAAGCCAATATTCATTGAGGTTGAAAAGAAAATTAATGACTGCAGGGTGGATCTTTTCGAGACATGGCCTGCTAACCTCCTGCTATCTGAGCAAAACCGCTCTAGCTTCACCTCGCGGGTGCCTGTGCGCCCTCCACATCCAAGCCCCTCATCCATCCTCTACTTCTGGCCTCAGCTGAAATCCACCTGCGGCTGGTTATGAGCGGTGTGCCACCTGTCGAAGACTGTCGGATCATCTTTCTAGTTTGACTTAAGATGCCTTTTCCGAGGCTCTGGGAGTCCTGGCTGGTGCAAATGGTAACATGTTTGACTAATCACCAAATTGTTGTGAGTTTCAACCCATGCAGAGTAGGTCAGGCAAAAAGCCTGGCAATTGGCTTTGTTAAAACCACTGATATGAAAACCCCACGGACTACAGTGTCTACTCTGCAAAACAAGGAGTTGTGTGAGCTGACTTCCACTCTACTGGTTAGACTTCATTTACAAGGTTATAGATACTCGTCAATTCATGTGTAAATTCAGTCCCGAAGTATAGTCTACAGCCCCCAAGGAGCTCACATCAACTTTCCCTGCTGACTCATCCCTCCGCTAATCTGTCGTAGGAGAAGCCCACTCCACGTGTCCACCTCGAGAGTTCTCTGTTATCCCGCAGTGTCTGGTACGGAGAGTCCCCAGGTAGAACGAGTCATCAGCACACAGAGGTAGTCATTGAGTTGCCACAGCAGTGCCTCCTACGAAAGGTAGAAATTATCCAGAATGAACAAATCTGCTTTGAAAGAAGTGTAACTAGAGTGCTCCTTAGAAGCGAAGAGGCACCTGCAATCTTTTAATCAGGAGGACCAGTCCGTGAAGAAGGACTTCAAGCTCGATCACAGACAGGAGCCATGAAAATCAGGAACACCCTAACGGAAGTGGATTGACGGAGTGACTAGAACAACGGTTTCAAACACAGACTTGATTGTGAGGATGGTGACGAGCTGGGCAGTTGGTTGACCATAGAAAGATACGGTCAGTATGAGTTAGAACCAACCTGATGGCTCCTTACCAACAACGTGTATTAGATTTATCCAGGAAGTAAGGATTTTCTGTGTAACTGTCAAATGTTTCTTAGCTACTGTTCTGCTTAGTCTGGATCTTGGGTGCTGGATTTATCTCGCCATACGGGTGTTCAGATATGACACAGCTGCCACTGGAAGAATTAATCCTTATAACAGAGACAGGCAAAACCTGCTGGTGGACAAGCTAGAGGATAATTTAGACAGTTTCAATTTGATTGCCTACTTGGGGGATGTGTGACACTTTTTTTCCGTTAGTCTCTGCTATATCAGGCCTAAGCCAAAGAAGCAATTTTCATTAAGCAGGATTGTAAACAACCAATCTAAAATGATGCCCCAGCACAAGTACCTTCTACCCATGATGCCAACCCATACCCTCAATGAAAGCAACGTGTCAGGTGATGATAACTGGCTTTGACTGAGTCACTTTCAGACTCCATATGCAATGTCACTCCGTTAGCGAAAGAACAAAGTAGATGATCGCATTTCCTCTCCACCTTTACACGTCTGCCCTTCCAGGATTATATAAATCACTGAATGGGATGCAAATCTCATTGTAGAAAGGAAGCACCTACTATTCAAACAAGTTAAGTGATTTATTCAAGGTCACAACACTAGATATTGATACAACTGAAACAGAAACTAATTTCCAGCCCTGGAGCTCACACATTGATTAAAGTGCCCACACAGCCCCCTGTAAATGTGTTAATCTGCATAAAGTTTGCAGCCTTACCACTATGCACTGCTGCATATGCAGGACCTAACAGAGATGTGGAAAATAAGCCCCTTGATAAATCGTTCTCCAATGATTCAGTGAGGGTCCAATAAAAGCTGCCCTCCAAATACCAGCAATTCGTCCAAGATGCTCCGGGAGGAAAATCAGAATCTACATATGGCTTGAATCTCAGCAACCAGCAGCATGATGTGTGGTTGCTTTTCTACCATGACTCTTCCAAGGGGGGCAACAGGGTTTACAAGAACACCAGATTCCCATGCAGAGGTAGCTTCAACATGTGGTCCTCAGAAACGCAGCATCGGTATCATCCAACAAGTAGTTAGAAAGGCAAATTCTCAGGTTTCACCATAGGTCTACTGAACCAGAAACTCGGGGAGTAGGGTGGGGCCCAGCAAGCTGCACTTTAACAAGCCCTCCAGGTGATGGCTAGGTGTGCCAAGTTTAAGACCTCTTGCCACTGATCACTGTGGGATATAAAAGACTTTCCCCCAGCTCCTTCTCCCCCAAAGATATGCTAAACATTAGAGGCTGTTTGCCAGCACATGGTGGGAGGTCAGATGCATTCAGCATTCAGACTACTGTCTGGTCCCACCACAGGGGGAGCCCACTGCATGCTGTTAAGGACAATGGATTACTTCTCCCTAAAGGCTTTCAGCCTCAGTCTGCTCCACTGTAGGTGGGGTTCACACCCTACTGATAATGGTATCCATGGAGAGCCAGAGAAGTGGTCAAACCTGCTTAGTGACTTCCAAAGTTAGGGTGCCATCCTGAATCTTGGATCTGCCCATCTTGTCACATGTGTATCCCCAATCTCTCCCCTTTCTATTGGATGTATACCCCTAGATCGTCCCCCTCATTACTGTGGTCCCTATAGTGTAACCCCTTCCTTTGATGTATGTTTTTACCTGTAATTAGGGGGCTTGCACAGCCCCCAAAGATATATAAGCCTTGGTTAGCAATAAAGATTCCTCTTGACCTCTCTCCACTCCCCCATCCTCTCTCCCCGTTCCCTTTCCCCTTGTCCTCCTTCCCCTCTCCCTCTCTCCTGCCCTGTACCACCAAGAGTATATATCATACAATTTCTCCTATGGAACCCACGATTAGTTGTAGGGGGCTGGCCTTCACCCACAGATCATTACAAAATCACCCTAAAATTGTTGGTGAATGAAGGCATCAATAATAAAACATACTTATGAAGTTGGAATCAAACCAGCGTTTGTCAATTTTGTTTTAAAATCTGGCACTAGGCTTATTTAGAAAGAAAAGGTGCAAAGAAAAAGAAACCCTTGCAGTAGTGGAAGAAGGCGGCTATGTCCATGAGGAGAATACTCAGACCACAAATATTATAGGGTCTCTAGTGTTAGGGTGAAATGCATTTTCTCTTGTAGAGGCTGGCAGTAAATGGGTAGAAAGCACCCAGGTGTGGAGAAGTGGGATGAAAGGGTGATATCTTCAGACAATAAATCAGAGGATATTTGGGGACCAGTCTATTCTTTAGGAAGGGCCTTTGAGGTGGGTGTTGTATGTTCGACCAGGCTGAGGAGGGACCAAAGTTCAGAAACGTGCGTGAAAGAGACACTTAACCACAGTCTGATTAACAAGGAACTTGCCTCCAACTGATCAGTGGATGCAGTCAACCCAAGTACACATTTATGAGACAAGGCTTGCGAATTTGGAGGGGCTATATCTGGCGTTGTCACCGGGAAGCAAGGTGGCATCCATGAGTCTTATCTAAGACATATAGGAAGGGTGTTTCTTCACAGTAAGCTGTTTTCCGGAATACAAATGACGGTCGATTTCCTTAAGCATTGCTGCTGTCCGGGATCACAGGGTTCAGGTAAAGTTCAAGTTTATCACATTGGAACCTAGAAAAGGTTTATAAAGTGTGTGCAAACTCTCTTACTGTTAAAGGCAACATGTGCCAAAATTGTTAGCAAATGCAAAATCAAAGAATAACCTTGAGTTATAATACCAACGAATACAGAAAAGGGTAGGCAAACAGCAACCTCGTCCTCCGTCAGTGCATAGTCTTCTGCCATCCACCTGTGCCCAACCTCTGCAGCCTCAGGGCCCGCATCCTTCCTCACACGCCCCAAGCCCTTACCTAAGCGGCGAGCAAGTTTCAGATGCGTCTAACTTGGTCCAGGCCCAGGGGTAATGGCTTTGACATACCTGGTGAGTATGCCATTTCCTTTTCCACTTTCTTCCAATTGTTCTAACTCTATTGTGTTAGTTCAAGTAACCTTAGAATATCTCTAACACTTGCTAATCTTCTTTTTCATAATAAAAATAGTGCAAATCGTGTCTCAAAGCTTTCCACCAGCAATGCTATTAAGTTGGCTACAATTTAATAACACTGTTTTGTTTCCATCGCATTTGTTTGGATACCTTTTATTTGTGAATATGAACCTTGCTTTTCATTTATAGTAAGAAAATCAATAGAATGCTCTTTTGGAAGAAATAATTAAATCAATTTAAGTCAAATATTAAAATAATATTTTGGTAGAAGGGTTATTCTCTGCTTTGAGACAAAATTGAGATGGAGTTTCCTATGGAACCTGAAATAATTGCTGCTTCCTATATTTTCTCACTGGGAGCTTTAATTTATTTATTTATTCGTTCAACAAAGGTTTATTATATTCCTTTGGGCCAGAAATCACTCTTTGGGGACCTGTTGACACCTCTGTGAGCCTGTCAAAGTTCCTGTTCCGGAAAGACTCACAAGTCAGGGAGGAGGTGGAGCACAGAAGGTGTTCTTGAATGTTAAGGGTCTTAGGTGCAGGATCGTTTGGAATCATGTGACAGAGGCATCTCATTCAGCCTGAAAGATTACCAAAGGCTTCATGGATGACTTTAGACTCAGTGATAACTCAAAGAATGAATCCATGGCTGAGAGCCACGGAAGAGAGGATGCCTAGAGAGGCCATCCCAAGGAGACCAGAGAAAATCAGCACAGCCGAGCCATCCGGAAGCCGCCTGGGCGCATGTCATAGGACGGTGAAGCTCAGGGCGGGAGGCTGAGCAAAAGGGCCGGGGAAACCCTCATTTGCCATGTTACCGAACTCAGATGTAACTCGGGAGTAGCGGAAAATTCCCTCCCCCGTGGTTTCTGAAACCCGGCAGTTTATTGGCATCAATTGAGAATCTTCCGTGACGATGGCACAGGATGCTTCAGTCTGCGACGTGCAGGGTCGCTGTGGGTTGGAACTGACTCGTTGGCCCCTAGGAAGAGCAGCAATCGCCATCAGGTCAATGGCAGCGAGCATTCTGCTTCCCAGAAGGAAAAAAGGCCCAGCTGTAAACGATTTCCCTGGATTCTTTTAAACAGGAGTTTTAGGTGGGGTAGTGATGCTTGGCTGCCCACCAAGAGGTCAGCCGGTTGGAACCACAGTTTGGAACCACTCCGTGGGAGAAAGACATCGCTTTCTACTCTGATGAGGAGTTACCGTTTTGGAAATCCACAGGGGCAGTTCTACCGTGTCCTGCAGGGTCCCCATGAGTCAGAATCTACTTAATGGCAGCAAGTTTGGTCTCTGGCAGGGAGTGGGGCAGGAGGGGAACTCAATTCTTTCAGACCTGTGAATTCCATGGTTTCATTTGCATTCCTACCTAGTTTAAAATGCAACATAACATAATTAAAGAAGCTCTGGTGGCACACTTGGTTAAGCATGTATCAGTTAAGCAGAAGGTTTCCAGTTCCAACTCCCCAGCCACTCCACAAGAGAAAACAATGAGGCTGCCGGCTCCTGTAACGATTTACAGTCTTGGAACCCCTGGAAACTATTGTTGTACCTTTGATTGTAACATAGAGTCTCAACAAATAAAATAGTTCCTTTCTTCACCCCTGATGTAGGAAGAATTCTAAGAAAGCCTCCAATAACCTCAACTTGTAAAATGCCTTCCCTGTTGTATGTTTGTAGAATCTGGAAATATTATGACTTATTACTCAATGATTGTTCTATTATATGACTAAAGGGAAATGTTCCAAGTGAGTTTAATGTGATCATATGAATTAATCACACTAGAACTTAGTTTTCTCCAACTGGTGGCGGAAGTTCCACATTTGCTGTGTAGTTGTTGGCTCTGAAGACAGAGGGGACCCGAGGCTGCAGCTTCTAGGACCTGAGAGTGGTCCCTTGTCAATAGCCAGCAAACGGATAGGACCTCAAACCTGCAGGCGCTGAATTTCGCTAACAACTTGAATGAGTGTAGGAATGAATTACATGAAATTGGCCTTGGGAAACCCAGAGGAGAAAAACAAATGGAGGTCATGCAGACATCTGACGTATAGTATTGTCATATAATAAATGTTAATAAATAGGTACTATTTTGCACTGTGAAGATTCTGGTGATTTTTCAGCTTGCAAAGGAAAATTAAAAACTCCTTAAAGTGCTGATGAGTGTCAATCTGAAATGGAATTCTTTTAATATCTGAAATGTACATCCACTTGCTTACACATCCATTTTATAAGGCATATGTGTGATTACGCTTACAGTAACTTCAACACCATTGTAGAATCGCAAGCAATGCCATAATGAACCTTATCAATAGAACATTCAGAGGGTGTGAAAGTGGCATAGTGGCCGCATCTTACCTCTCCCTTTCACAAGGGAGAAAAAGAATCAATCTTCACACTAGCTGAAGGCCAAATGCCAATTAATCACTCTCTATCCACCTTTTACCTAAGCCTGACATCAACCATTCCTTTCTCAGCACTCTGCGATGCTGGGTTCCACAAAAAATTGCAAAGATTATACAAAATTCACAGACAATACTCCCTGTTATGGGGATTCATTAGGGAGGCTACCAGGTTATCACAAGTCAAGATCATGAAACATTAAGGGTATGGTCATTGGTCCACACCAGTGCCTCATCACAACCAACAGCGAAGTCTTCTCTGGTCCTCAGTCTCCAAACCACATAGTCCCTTGGTCTCTGTCTGATTCTGTGGCCCAAGGAGCTCTCCTGCTGCTCTGTCTCTCAGTCTCATGCTCTCCGGTCTCGCTGCTATGGCTGCTTGGATGCTCTGGGTTTCGCGTGGCCTGGTCTTTGCGGCTTCTGTTTCTTCAGGTATGTGATTCATTGGTGGTTATAATTCTTTGATGATCCCAGAAATTCTCTCTTCTT
>NW_022103902.1:2686993-2691600 GCF_000313985.2 Echinops telfairi | reverse complement strand
TGTGTGTGTTTAGGAAAAAGTCAACATCTTTTGAAGATGATCATAAACGTTCTCGGAAGGAACAGAAGACAGCCCGATTCCCTATGTCTGCTATTTTCTTGAATGATCCCATTTGCTTCCTGTCCGTTGCTTCTGTCCAAAAGTGCTTTGGCGATTTTGCCAGTCGTGCTGGTGCTAATGCACCCTGCATTATTACTTTCACTGATATGCTATCCCCTTTTACGTTAATGGGACCGGACAGAGGCAGTAATAAAGGTAAACTACTACTTGCTTGGTTCCTTCCCCGAACTAGTCCCTTATACTCGAAAGAATTACTGATCTATGCCAAATGCCTATTTTTTTCCTTTCAGAAATACATAACATTGTGCACTTGCCCACCATTAATGCCATTCGATAGGAAAGGGCCCAGGCTATTTGGAAGGAGAGAGAAAGAATGTCTATTAACAGCGGCTTCCTTAACAAGGATTCGTTTGGATGCCTAAGAGCATGGCTTAGTATATCTGATTGCCACAAAGAAATTGGAAATGAAGTTTTGATTAAGCTCATAGATATGCTTCCAAGAGTAAGATTTCTAAGAATAGCCAGGTATAATATGGGGTTTCAATGCTATCATACGTATAAAACCCATGTAACTGATCCTCTCTCCCTAGTTCTCTCTCATGAAAGCTCTGCTCCTCCTGATTCCTAAATAAACTCAATGGATCTCCTTGTCCAACTCCTCAGTTGGTAATATCTGGCCACTTCTCATTTTTCCACCTAAATTATACCCATCCTCTAAATCATAACTAAAGGTGCAGTTTCTTTCTAGAGTTTTTTTCCCAACTTATCAACACACAGCTTTTTCCTACGATCCTTTATCATTCTTTAATTACGCTCCATTTAATTGGCATTTAATCGTGTTGCATTTGCTTTGATATCGAATAGAAGCTTCTTATGTGGAAAGCGTTTTTGTTTCTTGTAGGAGAGAACAATAAACGTATCTAACACTGAAACTATATATTACAGAAACCCAATGGAAATACAGTTAAGCCAAGTAAGCCCTGGCACACAGAACATTCAATAGTCTTTATATGGCCAGAAAGTGCTTGTGCATTTGAGTGATTGATTTACTGTGAGAGAAAAATACAGCTCACTATTTTTTGGACAGAGAAGAGTTTAAATAATCTAACGAAATGAGTAAACAGTAACTGAATTTTAGAAGTAGCTCAGACTAAATTCACAGACAATACTCCCTGTTATGGGGATTCAGGCTACCAGGCTATCACAAGTCAAGATCATGAAACATTAAGGGTATGGTCATATGGTCAAAGGAAACAGTCCCTGGCTGATATCATCACCACCATCTTCATCATCATCATCTGTATGGCTAACACATACTCAAAAAGTATGCTTGTATATCACATTTGAATGTATTAAGAATGCTAAGGAAGAAGAATTATTATCCCATTTAAACACACTGAATTTAAAGAGGTTGTAGTAGTTTTTGATTGTACCATAAACTCAGAAAACACAAAACTCCCAGCCATAAAGTGATTCCTCCTCAGAACAGCCCTGTAGGTCAGGGTAAAACTGCCTTTGTGGATTTCTGAGATGGTACTTTTTATGGGAGTAGAAAGGCTTGTACTTTTCCCACTGAGCGGATGTATCATGAATTGATGATTTTACCCTTCTGGATGGCAGAAGTCTACAATGGGCCCAAGTCAAGGTAGCAGATCAGTGGGGCTGCATGTTTTCAGGAGGTTCCAGAGGAAAAGATGTGTTCTCATCGTTTCCTTGTCTAGGGTGCATCGGCATTTTCAGGACAAATCTCCCTCATGCATTCCCTTCTGTTATTGCATCGCGTTCTCAGGCTCTCTGTTAGTTACAAAGTCCCCTCTAATTCAACTGATCCCTGTCTAGGATTATTTTCCCATCTCAAGACCTCTAACTTAATCATATCAACAAAATCCCTTTGAACATATAAAACATATTCACAGGCTCTGGGGACTAGGACACACCCATTTAGGGACAGAGGTAATGTTCTATCCATCACTTCTGAAGTTAGATAACTTTTCCAAGCCCTCACAACTAGATTGAAGAGATCATATTTAAAACCTAGACTTAGGTTTCTAATCTCTACCATATATTTATTTCTCTTCTTCTTTCATACTATTTTTTCCCCATTTTCTTTCAAAAACAAAAAAGAAAAAAGAAAAGCATGTAACTATAGTAACTAAGGAGCTCAATTAAAATATTTTAATTGGGAGTTAATACATAGATTGTATGATTCCATAGTTCAGTCATGCCAAGTATTATTGTACAATTGCTACCACAATCAGTTTCCAAACTTTTCTTTTCCTTCCTGGACTCCTTGACATCTCCCTTTCACTCACCCACCCCTACCAACACTGTGCCCTTCCCACACCTGAAACCCTTCATTCTACTTGCTGCCCCTATGGGTTCATCAATCCTGGGTTTCATGTCCCAAAAAACAGAAAAATATATAGCACAGCTTTAAGAGGGTGACCCCCAATGTCTTAACACATCTGACATAAACCCTTAATATGAAGCCACAAAGCACAAACAAACAAAATACAGAAAATATTGAAAGTCAGGTCAGATCCAGTGTGCATCAGAGGGGGGATCGATAACAGTTTTAGCTGTTCGCATCAGGTGTACCCCTTTGGTTGTCTGTACTCATCGCTCCAGCGCACTGTGTTCAGTAACCATCTTCCTCCTACCCATAATTGAGGGATGAACTCCGATGTTAGCTTCCACTTCTGCAACTGTAAACAGATTGTCCTTGAATGTGGCTGAGCAAAATAAATAAATTCCTATGAACAAGTCTTACAGTAGGAAGGTCATAGTGACTTCGAAGACTGCCCACGGTACCCAGAGTGAACTAGTTCAGATTCATTTAGCTTTGGGAAAAACAATACTACTTACCTAACACACATACTGTTACTCATAGTAACGAAGTGGTAAAAGTAGAGAACCTGTGAGGATTTACTAACTACACTTTCTAAGTCATATAGTCTTATTGGAAATGAGGGTTGAGATTCTAATTACAGGTAGTCTCGAATTTCCAGAGTATTCAAGTTATGACAAACTGCACGTACAACCCTTCCTGTGTGTATCTCATCACTAGTGTCAGCAACACGTACCACACACCATCTGGTGGAGCATAATTTGGTGATGACATCATTCTAATTTTTTCAGTAGCTAATTCCTCAGTAGTGAAGAGCATATTTCTTCTTAAGAGTTTTCATCTGGAAGCTCTGCTGAAGCCAGTGCACGTTGGGGGACCCTGCTGGCACTTGAAATACCAGTGACATAGCTTCCAGCAGCACAGTAGCACAGAAGCCACCACAGTAAGAGAAACTGACAGACAAGTGTTGGTGACAATCAACATTCTCCTTAGAGGAAATGATGGCTTAGTATCACGTGCTTTGGACATAACGTAGGGAAAGACAAAGCCCTGGTGAAGTACAGGGCTTGGTAAAGTAGCAGGGCAGTACGAAGTACCATGCATGGTAAAGTAGCAGGGCAGCGAACAACCAGAGAGCCTTCAGTAACATGAATTGACGATCGCTACATGGAAAGACTCAAGCATAAGAAACATTGTAAGGTTGGCAGCGTTTCATGCTGTTGTACAAAGGACTGCTATGAGTTGGAACCAACGTGACAACACTAACAACAACAACATCCGCATTCTAATTCACTCCTGAAAAACAAACACAAGATAAATGTGTAAAGATAATTTCCATAATAAATCTCTACACTAGAGGTCCTAATAATGAGATCCACCACTGGGGGTTTGGAAAACCAACTTGACACTAATGAACTCCACAGAAACATCTAAAGGATGTTTCTCAGAACATGGGCGACAGCAATGTGCTGGAATTAGCCAGAACGTTTATTTGCCTGCAATCCCTGAGTTCACTACAGCAACTAAATTAAAATCTCCCAACAAGTTCCAAAAGCTGGGGGGGGCGGGGGGGTGGGGGTGGGGAGGAGACATCGGTGGGGGCCGCAAGCACAAAAAGGCATCAAAAGACTCAAGAGAAAGTTCCTTTGTTAAGAATCCCAAATATGTAACATAAACGGCACAAGCAAGTGACAAAGAAATATTGTTATACTGTCGGTGTCTAGTGTCCTAAACGTCTGAATCCCTTTGGGCCACTGATATCAACTATCAGTGAAAGGAGCAGAGATAATGCCCAACTCCTCTTGGGAAAAATAACTGTAGTTCCATGGATCTCGAAAAATAATCATACGATCCCACTCAGTTTGTAAATCTTGTTATAAATCATATATCTTGTTTGAGACATAAACTATGCGTTTCTAGTTTAATCAGATTGTTAAATTTTCCAAGGAATTAAAACTAACCCAATTTCATCTAGCATTCTTCCATTAAAAACTCAATATATTGCCAGATATGATTTAGTTAGTCTACTTTTAATTCCAGGGACTTGACCAGCAGGATCTAATATTTACTGTTCTGGCTTGAAATAATTTTATCACTAGCAAGTTTCCTGTGCTCATTTAAGTGATAGTGAATGACAGCTTTGCTCAAGAATTGAGATCGACAGTTAACCTTCTGGAATAGAGCCTAGGTTTTGTTTTTT
>NW_022103902.1:2684307-2686442 GCF_000313985.2 Echinops telfairi | reverse complement strand
TTAGGGTAGGACATGTCACTGGGATAAGTGCTTTTAAAAAAAGTGTGCTTGTTGCAGGAATTCTCTTCCTCCACCATCTCTGAAAAGCGGAGAAGGATATGAACTATTTTTCCATTGTGCCATTAGTGATCCAGGTTAAAAGTGCTCCGCACAACCAAACAGCCCCTGTGTCTAGACTCTGCAGTTGCAAAGCTCTTGTTTGTAAACAAGAAAAGCAAGCAACTGTAAAGTAGTGTGATATATGGATTTTAAACCAAAACTGTATATGCATATACATGTGTGCGTGCATAACTCAAATTCCATGATTTAAGGTTTATCGGGTATTTGTTCATGAAGTCCTAAAATGTCTATTAAGGCTGATGGTGTGCAGTTTTCTACTCAATATGTCTATGTGAGATATCATAAAAGAAAGACAAGCACAGCTCCTATCACCGGGCTCTTGCTTGACCACTAAAATTTCATTTACGAGCTAGGCATGTTGATCGTTCACCCACTGAGGACTTCTCGGTGAAGTAGTTATGCCTCAAGTCACCACCAGGTACCAAGAAAATAAGCAATTTCCCAATTTCTTAAAGAGTTCTCAGGGTAAATGCACTTTTATTAAAAAAAAAAAAAAAAAAGGTTTAGGTGTATAAAGAACCGGAAATACAGAGAATTGGATTTACCATGGGCCAGGCTAAGATGCAGGCCCTGCTCATAGCATTTCATTTGCAAAGACAAGCAAATGTGTCTGTTAAACCCTGTCTCTAGGTCTCTAGGAGGTAATGGTGTGGGAAACAATGGTCCAAGAAACCCTATTACTGTTCAACCTACGACAGAGACAAGGTTGATTTCAGAAATTTTAAAGTTTTTTCTGCAGGAGATGACAGAAAGAAACAATAGGGGTTGTTGCCTTCTAATGGTTTCAAAGATTCCGTGAAATCAAGCCACTTTATACCTAAACTATGTGTCAAGAAACAGATTTTGCAATAATCTCAGGAGATAATTAATAGGTTTTATAATGATCAGAGGGTCTTTGAACAATGGGACAAGGGAGTAAAATATACAGGAAAGCAATCTATGCTTTCTCCAAGGAATTATCAGCCCATCAAATTGATATCTTCATTACTCAAGGGTTGTCAGACTGGTACCCTCTGACGCACCTCCTAAGGCCAGGCTTCAATGATTACCTAAATGGTCCTTCTTGTTCCAATCCTTACTGTTTAAATATAAAGGAAATTTTACAAAGGAGGAGGCTGCTATATCTTAGGTTTCTTTAAACAAGCTAAGTCTCAACAGACCAAATAGAAAACTATGTTACATTTCCAGTATTTGAATAGCAGCACACTAACACTTTCACTCCTTCTATCAGTAAATTTACTTTCATTATTGGCCAGGAATAAATGTTAGGTAAAAAGAATAATTTACATGCCAAATATGGTCAGTAATCACCAACAGAGTTTAGCTTCCTAAGTGATCTTTGGAGATGAGTTTACAAACTTACAGACCAACTCACGCTCCAAGAAAGGCAGGGTTAGTACTTTGCAACAAATGTCAATTTTAGCATATACCAGATTGTCATTAAACTATCGTTGCCTTTCTTTATTTATCCCTTACAATGCTAATACATGCATTTCAAGCAGAGCAGATTAGATTATTCATCTCAAGAGTATAAGTAAATATTAAGTCCCAATAAACTCACACGATCAGCTTATGTAACCAAAGACTGTGGTTCTCAATCAATAAGAGACAACTTCTGGGAACCTGAGACAAAGAACGTTGAGGCTTGATTCGAAATAGGTGTATTAATTTGATTTTTAAACATTGTCTGTCATCGTGCTGTAATTGTTCTGTGTTGGGCTGCAGTGTGGGACCAGCAGCTGACCCTTGGGAGCAGGATGAGGCGTTAACCGCCTGGAAAGAATCACAGTCACAGAGACCCAAGGGGCACGTCTCCCGTCATGGGCCCCTAGGAAACAGACTCAAGGGCCCCTTGCAACAACAATAACAATAAGTAGCTTGAATAAATTTATAACTCACACACCTCTGTGCTCTTTATCATACATATGAAAATAGCTTAGTTAATAATATAAAAACATTTAAATCTACTTTAAATTTTCTGAATTTACAGTGAACTTAAATCAGATGCATTTTTC
>NW_022103902.1:2663899-2683468 GCF_000313985.2 Echinops telfairi | reverse complement strand
AGAGGGGAGCGAGGACGGAGGCAAGAAATGAGGAACTGATGCCAGGGGCTTAAGTGGAGAGGAATGTTTTGAGAATGATGAGGGCAATGAATGTACAAATGTGCTTTACACAATTGATGTATGTATGTATTGTGATGAGTTGTGTGAGCCCCTAATAAAATGATTTTAAAAAAAGATAAGTGATAGAAAAGGGGGGATACAAATATTGCCAACCCAGACTATGGGAGATGACAGTAAATAATAAGAGAGCAAACACAACCTGGACCTTCTGAGCCTTTACCAAGAGCAAACATTTATTCTTTTTGAAAGAAGAGTTGACTTCAAGCAAGGATATCTGAGAGAGGATTTGAGCAGGTGGAAGGGGAGGAGGTGCGTAGAAGCAGCAAATCTTTTCAAATTATTTAAGAAAAATATGAGACAAGTGCTAGTAGGTTATAAGACCTTAAACCCAAGTTATTTTATTCCTGAGATTAAATTTTCTCAGAAACAGTATTCCAGTAAGTAATACTTAGTGCTCCAATCCACATTCTAGCTGTTCCCATTTTCCTCATCCCCTGATCAGAAAGAAAATTAAAGAGTTGGAAACTTACAGGAGTAAAAGAATCTCTCCTCCTCTGTAGGTGGTCCTGGCAGAGAACCTGTGTGGGCTTTACAGCTGGGGGAGAACCATTACCCCTGACAGGTATCAGCAGGAGACCTAGGGATGTGTGTGTATGAGGTTGCCACATGGCACCCTGATCTTAGCTCTTCAGAAAATTGCGTGGCAATTATTGCAAATAATTACTTTCAAAACAAAGTTTCCTTTGGCAAGTCAGAATTAATTTTTAAGTTGGAAAGTGTCTGCTTCCACAGTGCACATTTTTTAAAAAGAAAAGTCATGAAGTAGAGTGAAAATATAACCTTGGGTGGAATAAAAAGCAACCTGAAAGGTACAGACCCAAGAAATTCACCTCGTTCAACACAGTGTTTCTGCGCTAATTACACGCAGGCATCAAATATCGACTAGAAAAACAAGATAGCACAATTTCTAAAATTAGACAAAGCCCAGGAGATATAAATAAGTGGTTCTCTCCATTTATAAAAATCAATCTTTGAAGAAATACAACCTGAATTCTTAAGAGAGAGGAGAACAAGAATATTGGTTCACTTACTTTGGACACATCCTTATGAAAGACTAGTCTTAAACAGAGTGCCAACAAACAGGAGGACACCCCCATCCCCCAAATGACCCAGGTGAATATAATAGCTATTGTGGGGTACTCAAACATAAAGGGTTGTGAAACACAAAAGTGGGCAACATTCTGTTCTGTGGTGCATAAAGTCAGCATGAGCTAGAGCTCACGCAACTGCAAGTACTGTCAACAACACTATGCACATACGTGTGTTATGAAGCACTCCCTCATAATTCTAGTCATTCACCCTGAGTGTTTAGTTATTTTATCTCTAGATTCTTGACACTTGGAGAGGTGACCTGTGATACACTTTGTGTTCTGTAGATACTTAAGAGGGTTGAGTAAAAGATGTCTTTCATTGTTACCACATGTGTCTCCAACCAATCTCTTTAAAGGGCCTTTATACAATTGCTATTAGAAATTGATGCTACCACAGGGATGGAAAGACTTGGAACTGAGAAAGCAATTGCCCCATTGAAATAATGGGTTACGTGATTGTGAGATGTGTTTGAAACAATTCCAATAGTTTTAGGTATTTAGGGGTTGAAGGGACTTTGGAAGACTAGCTGGGTTGGGGGATATCATATTCATCCATCATGTTATTTGTATGGGATAATGCCTATGAAAATGATCTAAGGAACTCACAATGATTTTTGGATGCTACCCACTTATCGCTTTACAAGAGTCTATTTAGATAAGAACAGAATGACTTGCAACAAAGGAAATGATCCAGGATGTTTTCCTTACTGGCAAAGCATTAAACTAATATATCTTGTTATTCTGTCTTCATTTGAAATGTCCTAATTTCCCTTGAGGGAAATTTTGGTGTGGCTCCTTTCCCCTTTCATTCCAAATATATATTAAATATCTTAACAAAACGAGAAAGACAGAAAATAACAAGATAAAAGAGCACTCAGGTTCATTGAGATAAAATCGACATAGAACAATGGTTTGTGGAAAAAACATTCTTATTGGGCAAGTGCCTGGGGATTCCCCTTTCTGGCTTATTAATTGAATCAAATGAGATTTATATTTTGAAATTCAAAACTGATCTAGGGTTTATTTATTTCTTCTTTGATAACATACGCATAGTTTTAGATAGACTATGTTTCTTTCCAGTCCTGATATTTTATAGTTTTAATAGAGTGATGGTTTTATGAGACTATTCTTGGTGAAATATGTTACTGGAATTCAGGTTTTCATCTTACAAAAAAGCCATATTTACTACCTTGGCCCTAAGAAGTGATGTGCTATTTAAAGAAAAATGGTAAGTGGGCTGGAACTTCAGTAGAACTGTAAAAACAGCAAGAGAAACAATGAACTAAGAAATAGGGTATCATGGAAAATCCATGAAGTACAAACTCTATGATTAAGAACAAGAGGATTGCAATATATCTAAAAATATATAAAACAATAACTATTTCATCAAGAATTAGTGGGAAATACAGTGGATAATTTGTTAAGGAAATACAGTTGATAGATAAATGCAATCTTTTTATTTCCCTATGGTATTACTGTGGGTAGACTAGAGAAAGAAATCCACAGAAACTCATATGTATTTAAGAGAGAGTTTTATATAAGAAGTAAGTGTACATTAAGAAAGCATCCCAACCCAGTGCTGTCCAAGCCCATGAGTCCAACATTAGTCCATATGTCCAATATCAATGTATAAAGTCCACCTCAATCTCACAAAACACACACAATGACACCGACTGCAGGAGGAAAGCTGAATCAGTGAGCACGTAAGCATCTCAGCACTGGCAGGGGTCTCCACGCAGTCGCTCCAGCACCTAGAGCTAAATTAGGGTAGGTCCATGTGGCTTCTTCTCTTCAGGGATGTCTCACAGGAAGTGAGCCATGCCGGCTGAAGCAGGGAATTAGCTAAGGTAGCTGTACCCTGGTCCAACCATCAGAAAACAAGAGACCCGAGAACTAGAAAGGTGAGGCTCACTGGGCCATTTGTCTCTCTGCCCTTCAATTAACCTCACATGTGTTTATCAGCCAGGTTGGCACAATAAACCTTAAGTATCTCACATATGGACTATGCCCATTGAGTATACCAACTAAAATATTACAGTGGTGAGGCTGACATTTTCATTAATCTTATGTTGTCCAAGCATGCATCATTTGCAATTGAGCGATTTTAAGTTACATAAATGTTCAAGCTAAATCAACTGTTAAAGAAAAAAAAAATCTAACTTAACCTCCAACAGAATAATTGATCATGAGGATGAAAATTCTAGTAAAACAGATAAAGTGTATAAAGTAAAGATATTTACCAAAATAAATATTGGCCTTCTATTGAACTAGAAAATTCAAGACTCAAAGGACACTCAAGGACCAAAGAAAATTAGACATTTTTTTAAGACTCTAAGAAAATTAGCAGCATGTGAAGTGCTAGTGGTAGAACAAATGCATCATTGGAGGCTCTGCATTTTAATATCCAGGATTCAAGAGGTCAATATGAAGTGGATAACAAACAAACAAAAATCAAGAGAACCTAAATACCAGAGAGCACGTAGGCCAAATCAAGTTCTGAAGTCAAGCTCTGAGGAGCTGGTCTTCCCTGAAAGGAAAGTACAGCCCGGTGTTAGTACTTTTGCTGTGGATGAGGGCTCAGGATTGTCTGTCACTGTTTTGGTCAACGATCAAAATCAGGTTGACCAGAGAAACTCTTAAGTTTATTCTGAAATGCGAGCCATAAGGAAGTAGGGTGGCTTGTTATCTCCAAACTGCTTCAGAAATTCAATAAAGATCAAGCAAGTTATATCACCTAAACTATGTGACCCAAATAAGCATTTTGCCATTGTAAGGTCAAGAGACTCACTTCAGTCACTAGGCCGGGTGGGCTACAAACAGCGAAGTTTCTTTCTTGCCTGGATACACACAGGCTGAAGCAGAGCAGTGCATCGGCCCAGGCGAGGCTGTAACGAGCATCAGCCTGGAGCTTAGAGACTGTACAGAAATGAGAATGGGCTCGTCCCTTCTGAGGTGGAAATCCCATGGCAACTTGATCGAGCTGCATCATGAGAGGTCTAGATAGTCATTTTTGGTCTTCACCATGCTTCACTGATTCCTAAATGGTCGCCATTGTCCTTGGCTCTCTGGTTTCTAACAAAAGCACATTCTCTCCTGGTGCGGCACAGCTTTTTACAGGGTCAGCCTCGGAGCAAAACTTTATAGGGCGGTCTCAGGGGCAAACATGGGGGAACTTTGGCTCCAGGCAAACACTCCACTAAGCCTTACCACAAGGATCACAGAAAATAATTAGCAGGCTTAACAATGACCCCAGGAAACAATTGATATCTACATTTCTCTCCATCCCTTGAGGTCTCCTACCCCATATTGCTTATCTGAATGGGGGATATTATGTGCCTGGCTACTTATCTAATGGCCTTGCTTAACACCTTCTTGGGTTCACATATCCCTACTGATGAAACTTCAAAGGAATTTTCACTGCAAGGAAGGGGCTGTTACATTTTGGATTTCCAACAAACTAAATCCTATATTACATTATATTTCTAGTGTTTTGCTTAAGAACAGGTTAACCCATTCACCCCTTATGTGAGTCCCACCAATGAGATATTGATTTCATCATATCTCATGGTGGAATAAGCCAGAGACAGTAGAGAAGAAAAAGTTCAGCTCAGCACTAGAGAGGGTAAAGAAAAGACTTACAGTATGCAGTTTCTGACCAACTGCACCCCATCAAGATAACCTCAGTCAGGAAACAAGGGGTGTTTTATCTATCTATCTATCTATCTATCTATCTATCTATCATCTATCTATCTATCTATCTATCATCTATCTATCTATCTATCATCTGTCATCTATCTATCATCTAAATGAGTCTTAGGTTTTTGAAATGAAAAACAACAATCAAATCAATTTTAACATAAACTTATTTTTAAAATTAAATACTTATTAGAATTGTTAAACTAAGGATACTGGTATAGGAGAATAAACACTTAAAATAGAGATTGCAGATACATCTCTCTCTTGTTTGGTTAAGTAAAAAAATATATATGTATGCATATTTTCCCCAAAATCTTTTTAGAAACATCTCTTAAAGAACATACACTTTAGTGGTAAACTAAAATAGAGGTCCTCAAAAACTGTAATCAAATCTACTACAAACAAGGGTCCAATGAAAAGTAGAACACGTCTATTATTTTCAGCCAAAACTAGAGATGTTGCTCTATAATAAAGCACTCCAAATCACAATGACTTAAGACAAGCACCTCTTATAATTACCCACATGTGTTTGTATCAAGAGAAATTTTGAAAGCAACTTCTAGAAAAATGAAAAAGAAGAGGGGAGGGAAATTAATTGTGGTGTACTAATGCAATGAAATAATTGTATAGTAAAAGTTAACTAATTATGCCTCTAATATTGACAGAAAAATACTGTAACTATAATGTGAAGAAAATATACAGTAACTTTGAAAGGAAAAATTATATTATGATAATATTTATATACTCTAAGATATAATAACAATATTAAACTGCAGAATACACATGCCTGTAGTTAAGGTATAAAACATACAAAAATAAACAAATATATCAGTTACTTCTGGAAAGAGAGGGAAATGAAAGAGGGAGTGATTAATCAGTGGAAGTCCAATGTATCTGTAATATCTAATTAAAATATCAGTCACACGTGACAAAATATTCAGATTTGACAAATCTGGGTGATGTTATATAGATGATCACTGGAGTTTTCACTACACTTTTTCTCTATACTTAAAACATTCACAATAAATAATGTGTTTGCATGTAGAAGAATATATTATTTGGAAAACAGTATTATTGATGGAGTAAGAAGTTTAATTGAATTGTTTAGAGTTTTCCTACTACCATAAAGAATTACAGTCTCAGAAACCCATGGGAGCAATTCTACCCTCCCCAGTAGTGCTGCTATGGGTCCAGAATCAATTCGATGGCAATGAGGGTTTTTTGGTTTGAGGGGTAACGGGGGGGAGTTTTCAACCCTTAATAAAGTTGGCACATTTCTCTCACATATAGCAGACAGAAATGACAAGATTATATTTTAAAGTGTCTTTTTCCCCCTGGAACAGTTACCAGGCACTTCTGAGAGTGGTGGAGGTCCTTGTAGCTGATCTGCATCCAAGCAAATACCACCAAAGATAGAGAAGTTCTGTTGGAGAGTTGCACGTGGCTCTGGCAAAGCCCAAGCCCGAGTTGGTGCCACAGTATGTGTGGGCTGCTGTCTGAACATGACGGGGCTCCAAGACCAATCAGATGTAAAGCTGGGTAGAAACACAATGTGAATGGGGATGCAGGTGTGCACTGCCTTGAGCAGCCAGTTAAACATATCTACTGCAGGTAAGGGACACTTGATGCTTCTGTTCTGTGAGTCTTGTGCCTACCGTGTAATATACGTAAATCAGGCGGTTCAAAGGGTCTGAGTGAGTTGGCCAGCCAACAACCTAGACAGTGGGGGTGACCATAGTAATTTAGGTTCCCCATCAGTGTGGCCTCTCCAACCAATGGTGTGCAGAACCACATACCTCCTGGGCTAGGTACAGCCACCCAGTCAAGGGTTGTTTTCAAGCAGAAAAGGTGGTTTCTTTCTCTTGTAGTGAAAGTGGTTTGCAGAACAGAGAAGGAATTCTGTCAGGGAAGAGGCTGCTTTAGAGACCCAGGGGTAGGTTAGAAACTGAAGGGTAGGTGGTGAGGGTGTGTTGCTGGGAACAAAACCTCCACATCAATAGGCACAAACACAAAGACAACATTGAGTTCATTGGGCAGAAAAAAATATATTGATGCTAAAATCACCATCATGTAAAGATACTGGTTTAGAGTGCTTATTAAAATAACACACAGGATTGTGCAGCATGCAAAACTTTTTTTTGAATGCCAATTATCTTTGAAGAATATGGACTCATGATATAGAGAAAACTACTGTTTGCATAGTGATACTTAAACATGTCACAGACTTTTTTAAAAATGTGAAAATATATAGAGAGCTTAAACTCAAGTACTGGAGAAAATATGCTCCAGCCTATTGCAGATGTCCTCACTTCAAATAATATTTTAATGAAAATTTGTATGTAGGATGGAGCCTGAAGCAAGAAAGAACGGTTGAACGGATTTGCATCATGACTTGAAAATTAATAAATAAATCTGTCCACCCACGTCTGTAAATGTGCTTCCCCCCCACACCTCAGGATAGTTTAATTTAAACATAACCATAAACTTAACAGAATGTTTCAGATGAGCTAAAATTCTGTCATCTGTACATTTTCCGTGAATAGTGAGCAAATGCAATGGCTAACAGGCATCCCAAGAAAACACGGTCATGTTCTAAAAGACTGAGCTTTGAGAAAACGGGGTGTTAACGCATGTTCCAATATTTATGTCAAACAGAAACTTTAAAAAAAGCAGTTTTATCGCCACTCAATCCACATATCACATACCGTAATTCAATGTTTCAATCATATCATGAAGACTTGTACAATCATCTCTACAAGCAATTTTAGAATGCCCTCCTACCTCCGCATGCTTAACTTGCTTTACACATGAGTTGTGTAATCATCATTAGTCAAATGTAAACTTTAAGTATAGCATATGCTATTTATTCTCACAAATGTTTGCATGTTGTCATGTGGGTCAGTGTGTGTGTGTGTGTGTGTGTGTGTGTGTGTGTGTGTAGAATCTAGTCTCAAATCTTCTCCTCTGATGGGTAGAATTTCCCCACAAACAATGAATGTCTTTGAAGTTGCCCATGGCAAGGTGAGGAGAGGAGAATATGAAGGGAAAACTGAAATTTTCTTTCTTGTCAAGCAAACAAAGGTCAGAGGGGAAGAAGAAAAAGCAGAGACACTTGGAAAGAGTGGGGGTGTGGATAGGGTGGGGAAGACAGGTATTGCTGCAGCAATGAGGACAGCTATTAGAGACTAAAATAAAGCAGATGTATCAATTCACACAAAGAACACTAGAACTTTCTGTAGTTAATTCTGCCCATAAGAGAGCAGGCTAATTTTCTCCCAGAGTTTATCTTTATATATTTAGTAGATCACATTGCTTTAGGTAAGGAATGGAAGTGTTTTAAGATGGGATACAGATGCGACTGTTTGGGATAGGGTCTAGGCTGCCAACTGTTGGGTCGAAGACAAACTATCCGGGACTCAACCCTTCTCCATGCACGTATCAGGAAACAAAACGAAGCTGATGGATCATTCTCAGAACTGGCTCCAAGAATAACTGTCTTTCCTCCCCACCTGCAACGGCTGGACAACTGGATTAAGAGAAAAACATGACAGCAGTGGAAAATCCCCGGCAGCTGCACTCCCAACCCCTTCCCAAAGAGACCCTCCTCAGCCTCTTCTTTAAAAACCCACCACTCTGCTCACTGGCCGTGGCTTCCCTGGGCTACTGGCTAGCCCACAGAGCCTCATCCAGGAGCTAACAAAGAGCTTTTACAGCCTCTTGACTTTTCTCTGTTTGTCCTCGTGCCTCAATGTACCCCTCATGTGGTGCCGAAACCCAGAGGAGAAGAGGGGTCCTGATGCACCCCTGCCCCCATCTTGGGCGAGTGTGGTGCTCTCCTCCCTCTCCTCCTGCACCTCCGCCATCAAGCCCTGAATCACCAAACTCCGGTTAGTACTTTGCTCTGTGTCTTGCCTCCTCTTGGCTTCAGCAAATCCCCACTTCCCAGGGCTCCTTGCTAGACCAGGGAACCTCATCTGGGAGCTTCTTTTCTAATACAGAGCTGTTACAGCCTCTTAACTTTTTCTCTCTTTGTCCTCGTGCCTCAGTTTACCTCTCACCAACTACAAGGTCAAAGAGGGCCAAACTCGCCTCTGGGAGAAAGATGATGCTGTCTACTCCCATGAACATTTACAGTCTTGGAAAACTTATGAGTCAAAATCAAATCCATAGCAATGGGTTTTGTTGTGTTTGTTCTGTTTATTTTATATAAAAGTATCTGCAATTGTGCAAATGGTTAATATGTTAGATAGTAACTAAAAGTTTGGTTCGATTTCACCAATGAAACTTCTCAGAAGAAAGACCTGGCGATCCACTTTCAAATAGGCAGCCCTTGGTAAACTCGGCAGAGTTCACTTCTTCTCTGGCACAAAAGAGTCACCAGGAATCAGAATCAGCTCCATGACCCCTGAGGGTCTCTGGCTCGGCGTTTTTTGTTTTCAATGAAACTCTAGTGTATTCTCTCTACTAAACAAGTAGTAATCTGCAATTGGAGAATTTCTAGTAGAGACTGAAGGACAGACTGTGATCAAGAACTGGAGAACAATTAAGGCACATGGAGGTAAGATAAGCATGGGAGCTTTTCCCCTCTGCATCTTGAAAGGAAAGATGGCCCCAGGGAAATCCTAACTTGGCTTGCTGAAATTCCTTGCTCTTTCCCAGAAAGAGTAGCAAACATCTGTATTGCTATAGAAGTCTGTGGTTCTCAACCTTCCTAATGCCACAACCCTTTAATACAGTTTTTCATGTTGTGGTGACCCCCAACCATAAAATTATATTCACTGCTACTTCATAACTACAATTTTGGTACTGTTATGAATCTTAATGTGAGGTAGTTAGTTTATTGTGCCAACCTGGCCGATAAACACATGTGGGGTTAAGTGAAGGGCAGAGGGATAAATAGCTCAGTAGCCCTGCCTTTCTAGTTCTCAGGTCTCTTGCTTTCTGATGGTCAGACCAGGGTGCAGCTGCCTTAGCCAGTTCCCTGCTTTAGCCAGCAAGGCTTCCTTCCTGCAAGACATCCCTGAGGAGGACCTACCCTGATGCAGCCCTGAGTGAGGCAGCACCAGTGTGGAGACCACTGCCAGTGCTGAGATGCTTACACGTTGACTGAATCGGCTTTCTTCTTGCAGTTGGCATCATTGCACCTGTTTTGTGAGATGGAGGAGGACTTCGTGTTGGACATATGGGTTAATGTTGGACTTGTGGGCTTGGGCAACACTGGGTTGAAATGTTTTCTTGATGCACACTTAACCTCTCTATAAAACTCTCCTTTATACATGAGTTTCTGTGGATTTGTTTCTCTAAAGTAACCAGACTAATACCCTATTGTACCTTGGGATGGGGTACTGGAGAAACAAATCATACGACGGAGAGCATTTGTGTTTGCTTGACCTCTCCCTCAAGGTAGTTTTTCTTTGTCTAGCCAGAGGTCAGATAAAGCCAAACTTCACTCAGTTGTTTTCTGGAGAAAATATGGGAAGTAAGAAAATAGAAATTTTGTAAGTCCACTAGCTTTCAGCCATTAAAATTTGATCTTTAGATGGGTTTAGGCCATGCCTGCAAAGAAAGCTTTGAAAAACATTCCCCACCCTGAGCTTTGGAGTACCTAGGAACCAATAGTCTTTGTCAAAAGCTGGAAAAAATCTGGAACCATGAAGAAAACTCCTCTCTGGGACTGAATGTTAAAGGGAGCCTGAGAGCAGGCTAAAATGCTTGCTAGGTGACCACCTGGATCTACTTGTTGGGTGGAAGTTGGAGAAATGCAGGAATAAAGAGATAGGTTGAGTTTGGCCACTGACACCTGTGGACTTGGGTTACAGGAAAAAGAGGAGAAAATTTGAGCAGGTTGACTGGTCTAAAACTCATGACCTAGCATAAGGGGGCTAGACTTGTTGAGTATTGGTGAGAGCCCATGGTCTAAAGGCTAGGCAACCAATGGGCACCCTGTGGAAGCTGAGTGGGGCCGCCCACATTGAGTTGACCAGAACCTGACCAGCTGGATATTTTTGAGCCTGTGAACTGGTGCATATTGTTGCTGACTTCATGGATGGCCTTCCAGATTTGACTTTGCTTATGGATGCAGACTTCACAAGGTTCCAACTGGAATGAAGACTCTTCATGTCAAAAAATATTACTATCTTCTCAGAAAACTGTGTTGATGTAAGTGGACAGTATATAAACTGGATACTCCAAATTGGGGGGATGAAGGCATGAAGTGGTTGGCATAAAAGCTTTCATAGGTAGGGGAACATATTCACAGGATTATAGGATTAAGGTGTAGGTGCTACTTAATTTCAATTGTGAAGCTAAAGAATTATGTACAGGTGCCAGGTTGGCAAAGAATGGATTGAGGTAGTTTATTGTGCCAACCTTGCCGATAAACACATGTGGCGTTAATTGAAGGGTGGAAGGATAAATGGCTCAGTGAGGCTCGCCTTTCTAGTTCTTAGGTCTCTTGCTTTCTGATGGTCGGACCAGGGTGCAGCTGCCTTAGCCAGTTCCCTGCTTTATCTGGCAAGGCTTACTTCCTGCAACACATCCCTGAGGAGAAGTCACATGGACCTATCCCAATGCAGCCCTGGGTGCTTGGAGCAGCCGTGTGGAGACCCCTGCTAGGGCTGAGATGCTTACACTTTCACTGATTTGGCTTTCTTCCTGCAGTCAGTGTCAATGGGTGTGTTTTGTGAGATGGAGGAGGACTTTGTGAATTGGTGTTGGACATTTGGGTTAATGGGTTAATGTTGGACTTGTGGGCTTGGGTAGTACTAGGTTGTTATATCTTCTTGATGCTCACTTAACATTTATATAAAACTCTCTCTTACACATGAATTTCTGTGGATTTGTTTCTCTAAAGTACCCAGACTAATACATAATGCAAATATCTGTTATGCAGGATGTATTTTCATTGTTATAAATCGAACATAATTAATGCATAGTGATTAATTACAAAAACGATATGTAATTATATATTGGGAAATATTTATTTCTAATTACAAAAAAAAATGAAGTTTTGTCTTGAAGCATGGGTAGCAGTCTTCACGCTGGGTACTCATATGTAGGCGTATCTGCATGTGGGTGGACCTGCCTGGAAATGGATAGAGGAGTGGTATCTCAGTTCCTAAGACCATCAGAAATATGTTCTTTCCAATGGTCTTAGGCGACCCCTGTGAAGGGGTCATTCAACCCCCAAACGGATCACGATCCACAGGTTGAGAACCGCTGTGCTAAGTGGTCCAGTTTTTCTACCTCCTATATGATATTTTAGCCTCTTGTTCATCCTAGACATCTCCTCCTGGTCTTTCCTATTTCATTTGAAAACATAACAAATGGAACTTTTCCACTAGGTGATTATTATTTCACTTTAATTTATAAAATAATTCTGGTTGTAATTTATAAAACCCTTAAAGATTTTCATTTAAATGTTCTATTCATTTTATCTGCCTTTAATCTAAATGATAATGAGTATTCCTGTAGCAGCAGCTGTAGTGGAGCAAGTGGTTAGGTAATGTCATTCCCCAGGAGAAGTACAGTAAACCAGCTTCTGTAGAGATGACAGCCAAGAAAACCCTATGGGGCAGTTGTGCTGTGGCACGAAGGTCACTATTAATTGAAATCAACCCATTGCCACATCACAACAACATTTCTGTCAAAAATAGGTGACATGAGACAAGTGGCAAAATCTGTCATTTGTTAAAAACTGGCGGAAAAGTAGATAAAACCTATATTTGGAAAATTCAAATTATAATTAACCATAAGAAGCCATAAAAAACAGAGAGATATGAATTGATGAAATTCAACATAGCTAGTGGCTAATTTCTCAGATACATATTTATTAGAATTTAACACTCAAAAAATTCATATGAATTTGTGCAAACTCAATGAAACAGGAATAAGTGTAAAATTGGCTTAATTATGTTGTGTAAAAAAATTGATGACTATCATTTGTATTTGATTATTTTTTCTGTCGAAACAAAAACTTACCAAATGAAGAATGAATTAGTGCTGAAACATTCTGATAAAATAGTTTTATTTTTAACGTCCTCAGGATTTAAAACAGTGGAGTCAAAATGTCCTGAATCCCATGGAAACCATGAAGAAATTTGCCAACGAAGAATTTCTGGGTGGTACACAGGATGGGGTGGTGAGAAAGGAACTTCAAAGATCAGGAACACTCAATGCAGTTTCGTGAATTGCTTTCGATTGCTGCAAAGCCCTCGATCCCACTCCATCACCTGAAGCCTCCTGTGTAATCTGCTGTACCTACAAACACTCTTTGTAGGGTTATGCGGGTGAATTGAAGGAAGTGGGCAATGTTTGTAACCTAAGTAAGTGATAGGAAACAGCCAAGGATGGTGACAAATTGTTAGATTAAAGTCAGCGTGGAACAGAACATGCAATTAGAGAGAAAGCGAGCTCCTGAAAGGTCACCAGCATTGTGGAGAAAACGTAGGCTTTCCTACTGATCATACAATCAGATGTAAATCCAATTTATATGCATCTCAAAGGAGAGTGACCTCGACTGATATCATGATTATAATCAAGGTCAAAGAAAATCTATCTCGTTCCCAGAGTGGAAAGAGAACTAGTGGACTCCAAAATTACAACTATAAAAAGAAATAACAGAGCTATTTTGTAACTGTTAGCTATAGTTTAGTTACATTTGGAAAGAAATATTACATCTTTTTTAATATAACTAATCCTCTTTCCATGTCCCTGTAGGAAAACAACATCAATATGTAAGAGTTCTACATTTTCTGAGATAATTAAAGCTTTCCCACTGAGACCAGGGCCCATGTGAGGACCATATATAACATAGTAGCTATATAATCCTTACATTTAGAAAAAAATAAAAGCCAGAAGCAAAACTTTGAACGCGTTCCTTCCATTTAACTTGTGAGAATTTGCATTTCCTCCCAGATACTCTGAAACAAAATCTTTTTCTTTTTCTTTCAAAATCTACTTTTTAACAAGATTCCCCACATAACTCAAATTCAGTATAAGTGGGATGGAAATACAAATTCTCAGCTGAGGGTTAAACTGGAATGAATTAGTTGGAAGCCTTCCAAAGATGGCCTTATTAATAGTTTCTTTTTAGAAAGAGATTCAAGACGATCAATATTTAGTGTTTTCCTTTATACAAAATCCCCAGTGGCATTGTCTGGCAAACTTTGGATGGCTAACTGCAAAGTGAGTGGGTCAAACACACCAGCCACTCCTTGGGAAAAATCTATTCTTACAAAGATTTACTATTTCTGAATTCCTATATAGGATTGTTATGGCTCAGATATGACTTCATGTCCGTAGTTTGGGCTGTCTGTTCTGTATCTTAATGGCCTTGTAATATTATAACTAATGGAAACTATCCCTTCCACTGTTGGTTTTGAAAATTTTCCATTTTGAGGGTTGCAGTACTCAGTTTATGTTTTAGGATAGACATCCCTTTGGTTTTAGGGAACCTCTCCCTTTGAGCTGTTTGAGATTGACTTTGTTGAACCCTTAAATTTATATACATATGAGTAAAGCTCTGAGAAAACTCTGTTCCTGAGAAAACTTGAGTCGAAGGTGTTTGATTTTTAATGTTCCAATTTAAATAGGCTTTCTTAGCAAAATGGGATCCTGGAGAATTGAATAATGGTTTTTGACTACTAGTGGGTTTTATCTTTCCCTCTCAAAAAAGTCCGAGTTTTAAATGATCTCTACATGAAAGATGTGTGTCTTTGTGAAGAAACATCTCTGCAGAAAGCTACAAAATTCTGACCATACTTTCATCTCACGTAATAGGAGAAACTATGTAAAGAAACTTTTGCTAGTTTGACCTAGCTCTATACTGGACCAAATAACCATGAGTGGATTAATTTAAGGCTCAGAAACTCACTGTATGTATCTATGCTGTAGAATATCTTGAGAGAGCTATGTGGTGAATTGATGAATAAATTAACTCCATATATTTGTAGTGAGGGGTGGTATAGAGGATTGAGATTAAGGGAAGTTTCTCAAGAAGAATATGGGAATTAGCATCATCAGGGCTCAGAGTCAGGTTAGGAAAGGGATTGGAGGAAGAAAGAATGGTGTTTTCCAGAGACAAAGGAAAACAGACGTAACTGAGACATAACAAACAGAACTGAGATTTCCATTTCTTAGAATATACTTCTAGTTGGGGGTTGAGTTTGCTTCCCAATAGTATAGTGAAGTCTTCTAAAAACTAGGGAAAGGTTCTGACAACAAATTTAAACAAGTAGGTTCTTTTGAGAAATTATCTCTAAGAACATTTTTAAGGTATTCTCTGGGACAAAGCGTATTGGAACCTTTCAAGCATGTTGTCAAATTTCTATTCTTGTTTCATTTGAAGAAAGAAAGACATCCATGGTTCCTTCCTCAAGGCAATATCTGGGTGAGGAGGCAGAATTTCAGGGATCAGATACCCTAGAAGATAAGATATGCCAAATTGGAAGAAGCAGGTGAGAATGGGTGCTAAGAATAGGTCATGTATCATTGAGATCAGTATCCATATAACTACCCAGAGAGCAACTCTGCGAGGCAATAACTCAATCACAGGAGTCAATAGCAGCACAGAGAGTCTCCATAGTGACCAAATCAGGAGAAATGGAGTGTCTCTCTAGAGCACAGTAGAAATACTATTCTGGACATTCTTCATGAGCTAGATTTACCTTTTAAAGGGGGCAGTGCAAAAGCCAAATCTGTTACAGAAGACCTCCTTAGAGTATTGAAAAGATAGGATGTTGATTTGAGGACTAAGGTTCCCCAGGGCCAAACTCTGGTATTTGCCATTGCCTCATATACATGTGAAAGTAAGACATTGAATCAGGAAGACAGAAGAAGTGTTGCATTTGAATTGTGGTGGTGGCAAAGAATATTGAAAGTACCATGAACTGTTAAGGAACAAACCAATCTGTCTTGGAAGAAGTAGAGCCATAGCACTGACCCCTATGGTCAAGGTAAACAGAGCTGAATAGTAACAGTTCAGTCTCTACCAATCTTCAACCCATGGATTGCAATTTGGAGCTCACCTATAGTGACATAACTTTCTTTTCTCAACAGTATGTTAAGTTCTATGCCACTGGATAAATTAATGATACTATCAACAGAATTGTGTTATGTTCCAGGTGGATGATTGATAATGTTCTTTGTCTTAAAATCATAATGGGACATCTAAAGTCAATTGTAGTCTTACACAATACTTGGACAATGAATGGATTCTGGGGTCCCACTTAATTCTAGCTCCAATCTAAGAACAATTAGTTCTTAGAACATGGCCCTGAGGGATGCTCACCTTTGTGAAGAGATCACTGAAGATATGGATGTTACAACAAAGTGTGCTGAGGACAGCACATGATGTGCTTCTATCAAAAAGAACAGTGCCTGGGGTCTTCAAGGCTTACATTCAAATAAGCAGCCATCTAAATGAGGCATCAACTAAATCCAGATGAAAGAAGCATACTAGTCAGTGTCTTATTTCTGTTATAGGTGCATCCGCAAACTGAGAGATTCATAATATTGTCTGGAAATGGAATTCACCTAAATTTTTATTGAAAGAGATACAAACAGGGTCTTGTTTGATTAAACTGGATAAAAAAAAAGAGATACTTTAAAAAACAGAGTTGTTGTGATATAATTCACATATCATGAAACTAACAATTTCAAATTGTACAGTTTTGCGGTCTTTAGTAAATTCACATTGTTGCAAAGTCATTACAAATATAGTATTTTAGACCATTTCAATCATCCCAAAAGAAGCCTTGACAGGTAACGCTAGAAAACCAGTGGGAAATGCCAAGGCATCACTCTCAAGGAGAGACATGACAACTGGAGCAGAAATTGCAAACACAATCAGCTTCATCTTTCAGACCTATGCAGAACACTCCGTCCAACGACCACACAACATACATTATTTTCCCGTGCACATAGAATATATCAAGACTAGACCATATGTTAAGCCAGAAAATAAACCTGAATAAATTCATAAACACCAAGATATCACAAACCATTTTTCCAGATCATAATGCTATAAAATTAGGAATCAATAATAGGAAGAACAAGCCCACCCAACCCCCAAAAAAGCAAAATACTTGTTATGTAATTAAACCACCCCCTGATTAAAGAGTACTAGGTAATTGAAGAAGTAACAACTTTGATTAGAAAAACCCCTAAAGACAAATTAGAATGAAAATGCAAAATACCAAAGCCTTTGAAATACAGCCAAATTAGGACTTAAACCGAAATAGATATCAGTAAGCACAAACATCAGTAAAGAAGATAGAACCAAAATCAACACTAAAACTAGCATTTCTGAAATTTGAACAAGAGCAGCAAAATAAACCCTTAACCCCCAGAAGAAAACAAATAATAAACATTAGAGCCACAATAAATCCATCAGAAAACAGAAAAGCAATAGAAAAAGTCAAGAAGACATGCAGTGGGTTCTTTGAAAAGATGAACAGAATTGATAAAACACGGGCAGATTTAACAAAGGAAAATTAGATGCAGATATCACAAATAAGATGAACAGACATAAACGATAGTTGAACAGTATTATAAAGGACTGTTCTCCAACAAGGAGCTCCACTGGCAGACTGGGTTAGGCATTGGGCTGTTAATGGCATGGTCAGCAGTTCAAACCACCAACTGCTTTGAGAGAGAAAGGTGAGTTATCTCTACTCTATTAAAGAGTTAGAGTCTTGGAAACCAAGCTCTACTCTGTCCTATATGAGTCAGAATCATCTTGATGGTAGTGAATTTGGCTTTTGGTTCTCCAATGAATTTGAAAATCTAGGAGAAATGGATAAAGTTCTAGAAACACAGTACCTTTCTAAATAATACCTAATAAATTTAGAAACATCAAGATATCGCAAAACATTTTCTCAGTTTACAATGTCATCTGTCTGTTTCTACACAGAATGATGTGGAAACTTTTAACAGACTTATAGCACAAGAGAAATAGACCATGCCATTAAACAATTCCCCTCTAAAAAGTCCTGGATCATATAATTTCGCCAGGGAATTCTAATAAGCTTTCATAAAATTGACAAATTTTATTCAAACTCTTCCAAAACATAGAAAATTATGCAAAACTCCCAAATTCATTTTATGAAGTGAGCATAATGCTGATATCAAAACTGGGAAAAGATATTACCAGAACAGAAAATTACAGACCAATATTTCTTATGAATATAGATTTTATATATGCACATATGTATAGTGCACATACAGTATATATACATATATTATATAGATATTACATACATATATATTTTATCATGATCAAGTGAGATTTATCTGAGGTATGTAAAAAGAAATAAAAGGCATCCAAATTGGCAGTGAAGTAAAACTCCCTGTGTGCCTTGATATGATTCTGTATGTAGAAAGTACCCAAGACAATTGCTGAAAATAATTGGAAAAATTTGACAACATGGTAGACTATGAGATCAACATACAAAACTCAATAGAATTCATGTATACACAGGAAGAGAACCCCAAAAATGAAATTAAGAAAACAATACTATTTTTGTTAGCCATGCAAAAGATGAAATACTTAGGATTCAACCTAAACATAGAAACAAAAGTTTTGCACAAAGAAACTACAAAATATTTCTTTAAGAAACCAAAAAAGACCAATATGAATAAAAGAATGCCCCATGGTCATTTTTCAGAAGACAGTCTTGTGAAAATGCCAATACTACTTACAACAATCTATCATTGAAATGCAATTCTAATCCAGATCTCAGTATCATTCTTCAAGGAAATAGAAAAACAAATCACCGATTTTATGTGGAAGTTTGGAAAGCAGCCAGGATAAGCAAAGCACTACCTAAAGAGAACAAAGTCACTTCTTGACTTCAAAAGCTACTATACTGCAATTTAATCAAAATAGCTTGCTATTGGTACAACAATATACATGTAGAACAATGGAACAGATAGAGAATCCAGAAATAAAACTATGCACCTACAGACAGCTGAGTTTCAATAAAGGGGCAAAACACATTAAATGAGGAAGGAAGAGAGAATCTCAGCAACAAGTGGTGATTGCGAAATTGGATGTCCACTTGCAGAAAAATGAAACAAGACCTATACCTCACACCATATACAAAAACTAACTCAAGATAAGGACCTAGAGGTAACCTCTACAACTATAAAGATCCTCAATAAAAACCGGGCACAAATTTATGGGCCCTGATGTAAGTCATAACTATTATCAAATATAATGGAAAACACTCAAATCACAGAAGAAAAATAGAGAACTGGGACCTCATAGAAATAAGACATCTGCGTGCATCAAAAGACTTCACATGAGGAGCTGATACCAAGGGCTCAAAGAGAAAGTAAATGTTTTGAGAATGATGACATGTACAGATTACTGTAAGAATTGTATGAGCTCCAAGTAAAATGATTGAAAACAAATAATAAAAAGAGAAACCACAGATTGAGAAAAAAAAAACAACCTTTCCAATGAAGGGCTAAACTAAAAAATCTCAAAAACTACAACACCTCAACAACAACAAAAATAAATATCCCAATAAAACTGGGCCAAACTATGTACAGACAGTTCACTAAAGATGGCATCCAGGTGGCCAACAAACATGTGAAAACAAATATTGGCAATCACTAGCCATTTGAGAAATGCAAATCAAAATGACAATGAGATATC
>NW_022103902.1:2616261-2663799 GCF_000313985.2 Echinops telfairi | reverse complement strand
TATTGGTGTATGCTCAGTATAGACCATAAAGAAATAAGGAGCAACACACGAGCAGATGAATGCACAGCCATGTTCATGGCCAAGGTATTCAAACTAGAACAATGATGCAAACAAATTCAAGGCCCTTCAATGGAAGAGCGGCTAAATGAGATGCTATGCATCCGTAAAGAATAACGGGAAACCATTAAACACTTCATGACATGGATGAATTTGCAAGATAATATGCTGAGAAAATTTATCAAGGTCTCAAAGAGAAATACTCTGTTAGACCCTATTATAAAGGGAAAAAGAATAAAGACAAACGGTTTTCACACCAGAAGAAGCAGTCTTTGATGGTCCTGGAGAAGCCAGGGCGATGGAGGAAGAAGGAGGGAAGGGAAGAAGACAAATAAGGTTGTAGAAAAGGAAGAAGCCTCTACGGGTAGCAGTCATTTCCCATGGAAATGGGAAATGGTAGAAGTCATTTCCCTGCCCCTTCGCAGCCACATACCCTGCCTGATGAGCACTAACACCTGTCTAAGTATATGGCTCATTACTGAGTCTGACTCAAGCCATGATCTTTTCGATCACGTAAGTGCGTGCAAAAGTGTGGCCATCAGAATGAAGACTGAAGAAGAATGCACACATTGAAGAAGTGGTGTTGGCGCGAGCAAATCAATCTCACGAGAAATGCAACCGGAATGTGCCTTAGAATCAACAGTGACTTCTTTCACTTCTCACAATTAACTATCTTCACCATAACACGGGCACTGGGCTTTGCCAAATACTTTTTTCTGCATCTATTGAGATTGTTGTATGTATGTTTTTCTCCATTATTTTATTAAAATTGTATGTTTTGCTGACTGAGTTCACATTAAATCAAATTTACATTCCTAGAACAAATTCCACTAGATTGTGTGTATAATCATTTTTAAAGTTTGCATCTTGCTTGCTAGTATTTTGTGGAAGATACTTTTCTCCTAGACACACAAAAGAGATTTCCCTGCTTTGTTTTCTTTTTTAGCTTTTCCTTTGTTTTTGTTTTCAAAGTATGTCTTTGGTTTCTATATGAAGGAAAGTCTGCCCACATATATGTAGTTGGAAAGTGCTCTTTTCTATTTTGTGAAGGTTTTTGAAATTGATATTATTTCCTCATTTGATGATTCCAATAATGAATAAATGAGGCTATCTCTGAAAAAAAGAAGATTTGTAGAGTTGATGCTTCGGGAGTTTACATTTATATAAGTAGTATATCATACCCTATGTATACAATCTGATTTTCAGATTTCCTCATCATCTCATTTTGATGTTCTATGTAGATAGCAACTCTCAAAAGCAGCTGCCTTCTCTGAACCATAAAGAAAATTTCTTCCTTATGACCGTACACTTAACCACACACTATAAACATTTGACTAATGACCTCTGTTAATTTCTCTGTAGTTATTAAAATCTGATTTTCTAAAATTAAGCATCAAAAATGTAACTAAGTTCACAAAAGGTAATAGGATAAAAGTGGAAAAGGCTTTTTGTTATTTATTTCCAAGCTCATGATGTAATCAACAGAGTGGTCATACCTAAAATTCTAACACAATTCTGAGTCATATTAAATTTTCTGATACATACACTCTATGACACTCCTAATACGTTTTATTCCTTTTGGTTTGAAATATAGTGCTTCTTTATTCTTGCTTGTCTGTATGTCTCTGTGAATATATCTAGCTCTCATCTACCTTTTTAAGTATAGCGCTCTTTAGGTGGTCTTGAGATAGATTGCTATTCTCCTTGTCAAAGAACCAGGGCAAGTAAGTATACAAGTATAATTGGACTCTAGGGCTCTAATTTGGAACCATTTGTGAGGGTTAGTTCTCCTTTTTAATAACGCAGATTTGGGAAGCCAAAATAATGTAAGCAAAATTACCCCAATAGTTGTATAATATTTTTTTTTAATTCACTTTGACTACAGAGAAGACATTTAAATAATTTAACTGCTGTGAATAAAATTGAAATGGGGCTGCAATTACTCAGATTTTCAGCATTCCTTCCTTTATGCATAGAAATGACTGCTGCTGGTTTGCCCATTGCAGACACTTCCATCCTGCCAAATCAGATCAAGAATACGTGCCGGCTGCAGGAAGAGCGTGCCTGCAGCAAATTAACAAAATACAGGTGTCACATCTTCTAATCACTCTTCCTTATTAAAGTGGTGTCTTGCAAATACATATTTCATTAACTCTATAAGCGTATGCAAGAACACTAAAGATAGAAAATATGCTTCAGTTTAGAAAATCCTTCTTTGGATCTTTATGAAGTATTGAAAGTAACTTTTAAAGGTAAGTTTCAAAATCGTGGCCTTTACCTTATCTAACTCATTATTTTTGTCTTCACTGGGACACAATTAATTCACATTTGTATCTACCCCCTGAAATCCTGGAAATCTAGGAATATCAAAATGTAGATTCTGTAAAAAAAGAAGAATGTATTCAAATACCATTGTGATATTTTCTGCTTGAGTATTTACATTTGAGGAGATAATTTTGACAGTGACAACATTCTTCAAAAAAATTAAACTTCTCTGTCTATTCTATGTCTGCGCTAACAGTTCTCTAACCCTGACTCTGTCTTACAATGACTCGTAAGTATGCTCTATTCTCTACTCCATATCCTTCATGCAGACATTGCATTTTTTAACTGTCCTATCCTCCATATTACATGATGCTGTCTCACATTTTCACTCTGTGCAAATGTCAAACAAATAAACTGAGCTCAATGCCATCAGGTCGGTTCTGTATCCCAGCCACCCTTTTGGACAGAGTAAAGCTGCTCTGTGCGTTTCTAGGTGATAACTCTTCATAGGAGCAGGGATATTCATCTTTCTGCCCTTGTAGAGTGACCGGGATGTTCAAACTCCTGACTTTGTGGTAATGGCCCAACACACAATCCACTATGCCACCAGAGCTCCTGCAAGAGTACAAAGGCCACTATTATTTTCATAGCCATTTCTTTAATCAATATTTATTTGAATTTATCAACATTAAGTGGTTAAATGACACCACACTGCAGAGCATAAGAATGTACACGTTGCTCTGCAATTGCTCAGTCACCCACAAAGAGAATCACAGTGATACCGCCTTCATTATGGAACTCAACTCATCCCAGATTTTGTTTTCAAAAACCTAAAGGTTTGAGAACCAAACATATGTTTCCCATAAGAAACAATGAAAAACCAAATAATTAGTTCTGAAGTCCCAAAATTATACTTACAAATTCATTTTCCCACCACTTGGAATCACTGTGGAGGCTTTTAGCCTTCTCGCATATTATGTCTCACAGAAGCTGTTGCTGTCGAGTTGTTGCCGATTTATCCAAATTAACAGGAACTTGCCATCTCTTCGATGGCCTGGGTTCTTCGTTTTGTGGTTTTGGATGTCACACCTTTCACTACATTACGCGCTGTAATCACTTCTCTTTTCCTTCAAAGTTTGGACCATGCAGACAGCCCTCTTGTATTCGGCTACCAAATCAGACAAGTGGCAAACTGATTCAAATTCCGCAATGGTTTCTTCCTTGAACTCAATCGTGGCTCTCGCAGTTTTCCTCTTAGCCTTACCTCTGGGATCTCTAGCTTTCTTTGGAGCCATGGCTACAACATAGTAAACAAATACAGTGCAAAAAATCAAAATGACTAAAGTTTTGACACACTAACACAATCGCTATATGCTGAGAGAGGCCCTTAGAAGCATCACCCCTTTGTGTCAGCAGACAAGACTCTGAGTGACTCATTCTTGGCTCACACAGGTTTTTTCAAACCAGATTTTCTGTTGGATCCGGGAGCAAAATTATAAATACCGACTTATATTTTTTTCAAACTTTGCTGTTTGAGTAGTGTAACTTTCAAGTTTGGAGCCATTCGACAACTCAGGTATCAATGTACCAGTTCGTATCTTAACAACACACATGAAGAGCTATCAGATTCGAGTCCCCCGTCTCTTCCTGGTTTGAAAAACTGATTCTGGTCCATTTGCTTTTCCCTGACTCTTGCTCGCTCTTGATGACCTGGCTCCTAATTCATGTCAAATCTTTTTCCGAGGTGATCTATCTTATACTTACTTTCTCACCCACAAATAATTTTCTGAGGAACTGTGGAAAACGTCACTTTTCACTTGTAGTAGCACATCGATCCTTTTTATTCCTGCCAACTATACCATCCTACATTTTTTAGAGGACTAAATCCCTTCCTTTCAGAAGTGGCTTCTTCTCCTTTAATCCAACAACATAGCTCAAGTGGAAGTTCCCAATTCTGATATACACACACATGTACTTATATCCACTTACCTATACTGGATATGTTCATACAGATAACCCATCTGGTCATAAATTCCTGGGCGATGCATGCTCACTCAATCAATAGGGCTATTGTCCCCAAGGACACAGTATTAGTCCAAAAGGTTAGCTCTGTTGAAGCTGATTCTCTCAGTGTCATTTCTCAGTTTTTCTTTGTTTTGATTTTTGTTGTTGTCTCTTTTTTCTGAGTCTTTGTAGTTGAACATATTCCCTCCGTGCTTTCTCAGGCCATAAATCATGAAGAATGAGGTCAGAAGTTATTAGCAGATACTTTGTGAACTTAGTGACTAGATCACATGGAGGCAATAGAAAGGGAAAAGGGACGAAGAGAGGATGCGAAGCCCAGGTTCTTGAGTCCTTAGGGGTACTGCAAAGACGTCCTGAGGTTTAGTTTCTTAACTCTTCAATTTGGTGAATTAACAGTATTAAATAATTTTCATTTTTCTTTAAGCTAATCTCATTTAAGCATTACTAAGTTCTTTGCAGACCACATGCCTGAAACCATTCAAGTAGTATAATTACACAGGACAATCACCTGTATTGCTCTGGCAGTGATGCCCATATGATGTCAAATTAAGGGTTAATTATTCCTGATGTTCGCTAGAACTAACATTAGGTACTGTTTCCTTTCAAGTATTAAAAATATCTGAACTCAAATAGTTGGTTAAGATTTAGAATATAGTTAAATACATAAAGTCACGCTGGAAAGTTATTTAAATTATATTCCTGAACTAGAGATCCTTTCAATCAGATTAAAAATTCTTTGTCAACCATTGCTCATTCCTAAATTTATTACAGAATGAAACTTTCTATATGACCAATTTAAATCATAGATGGGCTCACTAATTATATATGAATAAGGCCATAACAATTTACCAATTAGAAATCTAAAACCATGATGGTGCTTTAGCCTTCAACAGTAATGAATAAAACTGGAAAGAAAAAAAGAGCATGTACTTCTGCGCTCACTTTGCTAATTTCAATTAAAAAATATGCTTAAAGTCTGAACAATAAACAAGAATTTGAAAAATACTTTGCACAATGAGTGTAAACTAAGGTAAGCAGCACTACCAAAATGCACTCAAATGCTGTCCAGCATGTTGGAGTGTCAAACTCATTGCTATTAACATAGGAGAAAAGGCGTTGGTGATCTGCTGCTGCTACAACAGCCGAGCACATCCTTCACAGCAGTTCTATTCTATAACACATGGGGTCACTATGAGTTGAAATCTACTTAAAGGCAATTAGCAGCCACCACAATGCCTTTTATAAATAGCACAATGGACTTCCCATTAGAATATACTTAAGAGCCAAGTAGTCATTTATATTTGTCTAAAATAGCATCATCATCAAATACTGGACATGTACAAAGAATCGAAGACAGCTTTATAGCATAAGTGGAATTAGATTTCTGATTTGACACCTGAGTAGCATCTCACTGCATATGGGCACACCAATATGGTGTTCTGTTTGTTAATGTAGGGAGATCCTGAAGAGATAAGACTGGCATGTGGCAAACTTGATAAATGTGATTTAAAGACTGGCTTTAAGTTACTGGTAGAATGATTGACATCTGATATTCAGATCCCTCCACTATTAGAATTCAGTCTTATCTCTTCAGGATCTCCCTGCTGGTTCCTGGGGAGCATGAGAGAGAAGGAGGGGGGAGGTGAGTGGGAAGCCAACAATAACAGGTACAGGAGAATAGTAAGAGTTCTAAAATTGATGGTGAGGAGAGTGTAGCCTTTATGGTTGTGTTTGATTAATCAAGTGTGTCTGAGAGGAATTACTGACAGGTGAATGATGGGTACACATAAGTGTGGGGGAGAAGAAAAAAAGAAAAGGACGAAAGAAGAAAAAAATATATACGAATATATAAATATATATGTATCTGTTTATATATGTATGTATATGTGTGTTAGTCCAGGTAGACTAGAGAAACAAATTCATAGACACTCATATGTGCATAGGACAGAGCTTTATATACAAGAGCAATTGAATATTGAGAAAATATCCCAGCCTAGTGCAGATAAGGTCCTTAAGTCAAATATTGGCCCACATGTCCAATATCAATCTATAAAATCTCTTCAGACTCATGAAACACATGCAATGATGCCAAATGCAAGAAGAATACAGGCCAGTGGGTCAGAAGTCTTGTGAATCCAATGGTATTGTAAGCATCTCAGCATTGGCAGGGGTCTCCACGTAGCTTCTCCAGCTCAGGGCACTGTGTAGTTCCATGTGTCTTGTCAGGTGCAATGTCTCTCAGGGGGGTGAGCAGAGAGAGAGAGAGAGATTGTGTGTCTCCCATCTCCAAGGAGGAATACAGGAGTTCTCAGAATCCCCACGAGAAGGCCATGCCCACACAGAGGCCTCATTGTCTAAGACCTGATTGATAGGTCGGACTCCACTCCTTCACTCTTAATCCTTTCAAATTCACAAATGATTATATAACTACCACAATATGCAAATGTAACAAGGAAGCAGATGGACTTTGGGCCTCTATTGAAATCTTACCTCAGTACAAGAACAGTTTGTTCTAATAAAGTGGTACTGTATGATACTCATCTTCCTGACAGGATCACTGAAGACAAAATGGATATATAAACAAATGTGGTGAAGAAACCTTATGGTGCCTGATTATTAAAAGATATAGCGTCTGGGATCTTAAAGGCTTGTAGTTAAACAAGCAGCCATCGAACTGGCAAGCAACAAAGCCCACATGGAAGGAGCACACCAGCCCATATGATTATGAGATGTCGATGGGAAGAGAGGTATCAGAAGTTCAAAAAACATTGCAATCAAATTAATGTGAAGGAGTGTGGATGTAGTGAAGACCTAAAACCTATCTGTAAGATAATTGGACAGTCCCTCTCAGAAAGACTACATGGAAGGGATGATAAATTCACGGTGCAGTATAGAACTGATGAACCACATAACTATCCTCTGGTTCTTCATTATTTCCTCCCCTACTATTATAGTTTTTATTTGTTTTACTTCATCAATCATGTTAGATTTGAATATGTTCATTTGTATATTTAATGTCATTCAGTACATGAAAGTCAAGATAGATAACCCTTCCAATAAGGTAACAGAAGTAATGGTTCCCTGAGGGTATGGGAAGAGAGGTGAGGAAGGGGAACAGAGTGGGGAAGGGGGAACAAGGAGCTGATAGCATTGATGACTCTATATCCCTACTCAAAGGGACCAAACAACAGAATTGTATGTGAATGGATATATTGAATTGTGTAAGACATGGAAGAAGAAAAAAACTATTACAGGGGAAAAAAATAAAACAATAGGGGCTCCTGGGAGGTAGGGTGGGGAAGGGATGGGGTAAAGGGGAGCAGATATCAAGGAGTTCAAGAAGAAAGAAAATGTTTTGAAACTGACTGTGGTAGCAATTGTACAATGCTACTTGATGTAATTGAACTATGGGATGTTATGTTAATGTATAACAGCTACCAATAAAGTGATTAAAATTTTAAATTAAAAAAATGAGTAAGATGAGTATTGAAGATGATAAAATTACCCAGGGAAAGAAGAATGAAGATTGTAGTGACACATTAACTGAATGTCCAGAAGATAACAAAAATGTAGACCCTGAGAGAATATGCAATGCCACAAATTACAAATAGTTTCATGAACATAAAATTACAATGTGGGAATAGAATTCAGGGGATACTTTTGGAAATTGAATTAGTATACCTTGCTGTCAATAGAAAATATCACCTAAATTTCAATTATTTTGTATTATTTACTTCTTTGAAAGTGAAAAATTATACTGTGTATTTTCATTATTTAAATTACTTTTCTTACAAAACACATGAAGTTCTTATAAAACTTCATGATATTTCTCTTCCAGTTCATATTATATTATCATAGAGTGTAAACTAGCCAAGTTTCAGTGTAAGCATCTTCTTTTTCTTTTCTACTTCCCTACGTATCTCAGGAACCTGAAGTAGTTCCAGTTACCAGGTAGCATTTAAAATACATTAGTTTAATGATATTAATGATACTCTCAGAATACGTTTCCAGAGAGGTGATTTTTTTTTTTACTTCATGTATATGTAGAAATAAAAGAAAGTCTATCCTTGATTTTCAAAGTGCAGATTCCTAGAATTGAATTCTGTGGAAGTATAATGAAGTTTTACATTTTGGAAAAGGATATCAGGGAACGTAACTCCACCCTAAACTAATTTTTCCATATTGAAAAGACTTTTCTCACTAACACACCAAATATAAATCTGGATTACATAAACACTCAACCAGCTATAGGAAATTAGCATATTTAAATTAGTCAGCTGCTTACTCTAAAAAGCAGTGGTGTGGGAGTATTCAACTTATAGCAGATTTTGGTTGAGCACTGATCAGCTGCTAGTCTCCTGCTACTAGTCAGTTAGCTGTTGTTTTTCCTAGGGGTACAACTTTAAAATTTGCTTAATTTTGTATTTCAAGTTTCTTCAGATATTTATAACTGTCTCAAACTCAACTTTTTAATATCAGCAGAAGGGATAAGTATTAAATACTTTTCGTTTTTTGCATTTCATTTTGAAAACTAAAATCTGTCACAAATATTTGTACAATCACAAATATGTCTTTCCTTAAGTTAGTAAAAAAACAAAAAACAACAACAAGCCCTTGGAATATTTATTATGAATTATTTATCATGAAACCATATAGTTTCTGCTTTCTCAAATATAAAAGAAAACATAAGTAATCTATATCAATCAAGGAAATACTCCTTTGAAAGTTCCCCAATGATAGCTGCTTTCTTTTCTTTCTTTTTTTTCAGAATCAGAAGACAAAATCTAACCGGATCGCTGACTCTGTACAATCTATGCTCAGAATGATATAGTTTGCTTTCGGTGCACATCGTGGCAATGCAGGTACAGAACATGCACACGTCACTAACACATTGGCTGCTGTTCTTAGGTGTTAACAAGCCTTCTCTGGTCATGCTCCGTCATTATAGTTGTTGTGCTACTTGAACCCATTGTTACAAAACCTCTCATTGAGGGACTCCCTGTTTCCCATTAACCTACTACCTTAACAAGCTGTTAAAGTAGCCCTTTAGGGACTGGTCTCTCCTCATCACGTGTTCAAAGTACCTGATGCTAAATCTCACCATATGATTTCAAAGGAGAATTTTGCCTTTATTGCCTTGAATATAAATGTTTGTTTTCTGATAGTCCATGCTACTTTAAATACCAAATAGATAATTTGTTTTGTTCTTTGTCCAGCTTTCATATACATATACAGTGATTGAAAATGCTGTGGTTTGGGTCAGAGAAGCATCTTTTTCAGGGCTACCTGTGCTCTTCAACACTTTAAAAAAGTGCAGCAGATGTGCTAAAGTAATAGGCATTTGATTTCTTGACAGCTGCTTCGGTGAGTTGATTGTGGCTCCATATAAAATTGAAGATCTGACCACTTCGAGATTTCTGTTTATCATGATGGGCTCAGGCAGTCCAGTTAGGTAGAGTGTGGTTTTCTTAACACTGACTTTAATTCATAATCAAGGGTGTGGTCTTTGATCCTTTTCAGTAAGTGCTTCAAGTTCCCTTTGCTGTCACCAAGCAAGGTTGCGTCACAGATTGATTGTAGGTTATTAGCGAGCCTTCTTCCAGGCCTGATGTTAGGTTCTCCGTACAGTCCAGTTTCTCAGATAACTAGCTCGGCATACAGATGGAATAAATATGGTGAATTGGGGCCACACGAAGGCACATCTTTTCTGATTTTAAATCTCACACTATCCACTTGTTCTCTTTGAATGGCTGCTTCTCGGTTTATGTACAGGTTCCATATGAACCCAAAAAAGTGTTTTAGAATATACATTCTTCACAATATTTTCCATAGTTTATTATAATCCACAGTTGGATGTTTTTGCAGAGTCAATAAAACAGAAGAAAATATGTTTTTAATCTTCTCTGCTTCCAAACAATACCCATATGATGCCAACAGTGATATCCTTTGTTCCACATCCATACCTTGTACTTCTGATATTCCCTGCTGATGTACTTATGCCACTGTTTTTTATTTACCTTCAGCAAAATGTATTTGAATATGATAATGATTTCTTTTATAGTTCCCACATTCTGTTAAGTCACTATTCTTTGATACAGGCACAAAAATTGATCAGTTCAGTTGGTTAAGCAAGTAGCTCTCTTCCAAATTTCTTGGGGTTTGATTTTGCATCATTTTTGAAACATAAGAAAACTATTATTCAAATTTATGTACTAGCTCCCAAAGCCCAGGATAAATAAATTGAAGAACCCTGCTAACTTCTTCAGTGTGAAATTGATCAAAAATGCAATTTATATGTATTGCTTATCACTGATAATTGGAAGGCTAAAGTTAAAAACAAAGAGAAAGAATCAGTAGTTGATAAATATAGCCTTGGTGTTAGACATGAAGCTGGAGATTTCATGAAAGAATTTTAGAAGACCAATGACTTCATTGCAAATACTGTTTGCAACAATATAAATGGTGTCCATACACATGGACCTCACTATATGATATATAGCCAATTAAATTGACTGCATATGCAGAAAGTAAAAAGAGAGAGAAATTCAGTATCATTATCCAAAACAAGGCCAGCAATGACTGTGGAACAGACCATCAAGTGCTCATCTACAAGTTCAGGTTGAACTTGAAGAAAATTAACACAAATCAACACAAATTAACACAAATCCACAAAAGTCTAAATATGACCTTGATTATATACCACTTGAATTAAAATTCCATCTCAACAGCAAGCTGGATGCGTTAGCATTCATAACCAAATTATAGTATGACATTAAGAACCAAATTATAGTACGACATTAAGAACATCATACATGAAGAAAGCAAAAGTCCATTAAAAAGACAAAAAAGAAACAAAAGAACAATGTGGAGGTCAGAAAAGCTTTTGAACCTTGCTTTTGAACTTGAGCAGCTAAAGCAAATGGAAGCAGTGATGAAGTAAAAGAATGAATTCGAAAAATTTCAAGGTAGGTCAAGAAGACAAATTAAACATTACAATGAAATGTGCAAAGACCTGGAATTAGAAAACTCAAAAAGAAGATCAAGCTGAAAGAAATGGAAAAAAATTAAAGCCTCCAGTTGCAATTAATAAATTCTATGGACAAAATATTGAACAATGCAGGAATCATCAAACAAGTCACTAGATGATCATACAGGCAAATCTGAATAGCATCAGGAAACCTTTAACACTGAACTGACTTAGCAGTCGCAAGTCACAAAAGACTAGCTGGAGCCGAAGTGCTGAATCCACCTGGGAAAATGGCCTAAGTTAAAAGATCTGCATATTCATAGGCAAAAAAGATACATATTTTCATAATTTTCAAAATGCCCACGGAAAAAAGGTAAAAAGGAAGAAGAATAAATCAATAGAAGGAATACACAGTCACTATACCAAATAGAATTGGTTGATATTTATCCAGTTCAAGAGGTAGTTTGTAATCAAGAACCAAGGGCTTCAAGAATTAATAGGATATCAAATGCAATGTTTCTACAAACTGATGTAGTACAGGAAGCACCCACCAGTCTATGCCAAGAAATTTGGAACTAATTGGAGGAAATCCAAGGAGCTAAAAGAGCCATTTATGGTAGCACACTATGATAGTTTACACTCTTGGATGAGGGTTCTCCTATGCAGTACTTGAACAACCACTAGCTAAATTAATTAACATGTACTGAATAGAATGGTAGAATGAGCCATCCCACTCTTGTAAAGAGTTAGAGTCTTGTGAACCCACTGGAGTAGTTCTACCCTGTTCCAGAGTGTAACAGTTAGGGATCGAGTCAACTCGACACTCCTGGGTAAGGCTAGGGGCAGAGCTCAATCTATCAGCTGTATCGCAGCCTGGTGGTATCTCCTTGGTGTCATAAGCCTTTTGGTCAAAGAGAGACTGAGCAGAGTCAAGTCCACTTCGGCTCTTCAGGTTCTGCTGGAGCAGGAGCTGGATCTGATTTCTGGATCTCCTGTTGCACCACCTGCTGATCCTAGGAGTTGTCAGCAGACTACAAAAGGGAGATTCAGTGTATCCAATTTCAGACCTCTGTATCCACCAGCCTGTGCCCCCTGCAGTCTCTGCTTTGTCACCCTGCTTCCAGTTCATCAGCTTCTATGAGTAAGGAGAAGGTTGACTTTAACTGGATTGGAATTACCTATTTCTAAAACCGTGTAGGCTATTTCTTGAAATCAATTTCTTGAGATTGATATCAATCTCTTTCTACATAAGCATCTCTGATTTTCCTTCTCTAAATAACCAACCTAATAGAATCTTGGTACTGAGAGTGGTTCTGATAAACAACATCATAAAGCTGAATTTGCTACATTGGTTCACAGGTCTCATTAGGCCTAAAGGTACTGAGAACTACATCTCTTTAAGTATGGATAAGTCTGCCACTACTAATAAAGAGGGCACTGTTACTCCATAGTGTAAAGTGGCAAAATTAATACACAAAACAGCATCACTGATAGATGAATTGTTGGAGAGAAGTCAGGCTATGGGTGGTGGTGTGTTTGATATCTTTCTCTAATTTTGTTAGGATGAATAGTATAAGAAAGCTGGTGGGTTGTTCCTGCTTAGAATGGAAACATTGTTAAATGAAACAGATGAATGGAGAATTTCAGAAGCTTGGCTCATATGCTGAATAAATGACCTCAAAATTCTAGTTTGCAACGATAGAAAGCCTTGTCTCTGCCAGTAACAGAATGGACATTGCTGAAAACCAAACCCAGAGCCTCAACATAGGAGTAGCTAAATTACAGCACCAGCCTACATTTTCAATCTAGAAATGTGTCTGATATTAAAGTAAGAGCACTGATTGGAATTAAATGGGAAACTGGACCTTGGGATGGAGGCATACTGGCCAATAAACCAGAAGATTGAGACACCGGGTGCTGAGTTCCCATTGATCCACTCCAGCTTTCAGCGCCAACCCTCTTCTATGAGGATAATCCAATCTCAGTGAAAAAAAGTGTCTTCCCAACCACCAACACTTGAGATTAGCCTAATGATTGTGCTAGTGTGGAACTCTTATATTGATCAAGAGGCAATTGTGTGAACAGAACAAGGGAATACTGCATGGCTTAAAGTCAGGGAACATGTCCAACAGAGTTGTATCTTCTTACCGTACTCATTAAATCTGTATGCTGAGCAAATAATCCGAGATGCTGGATGATCAGAAGAAAGATGTGGCATCAGAATTGGAAAAAAGCTTATTAGAAACATTTGATATTCAGATGACAAAACCTTGTTTGCTGAAAGTGAGGACTTAAAGCACTGGCGGAAGAAGATTAAGGATTGCAGCCTTCAGTATGAATTACAAATCAACGTAAGGAAGACCTAAATCCCCACAACTGGACCAAGAGGTAGCATCATTATAAATGGAAGAAAGTTTGAAGTTCTCAAAGATGTTGTGTTGCTTAGATTCATGATTAGTGCTCATGGAAAAAGCATTCCAGAGATCAAAGATGTACTGCATTGGATAAATCTGCTGCACAAGACCTTTTTAGAACATTTAAAAGCCAGGATGTTATTTTGAGGACTAAGGTGCACCTGATCCAAGTCAAGTCATGGTATATATGTATATATATATAGGTATATATATATATACATATATACCTATATATATATACTCAGATACATGTGAAAGATGGACGCTGAATAAGGAAGACCAAAGAAAAAATGGATGCATTTGAGCTTTGATGCTGGAGAAGAATACTGAATATTGACTGTTAAAAAGACTAACAAATGCCCTGAGAGAATCACAGCCAGAGTTCTTTGGAGGCAAGAATGGCAAGGCTTTGTCTTACAGACTTTGGACATGCTGGCAGGAGAGACGAGCCCTGGAGAAGGACATCATGTTTGGTAGAATAGAGCAGTGAAAAAGAGGAAGAGCCTCAAGGAAATGGAATGACATTGCAGTTGCAACAACAGGGTCAAGCTCAGGAACACTTGTGACAATGGCACATGACCAGGCAGTGTTTTGTTCTGCACATACAGTCACTATGGATCAGATCTGACCGGATGGCACATAACAACAACAGGTAGGCTGATATGGCATCTGGGAGTATGTACCTGGAGTATTGGCTAAGGCAGATTCTATACAAGACAGCGATTCAGGTTCACCAGAATAACCCTTCCCCCTCATGACTGTCTCTAAGTCTATAAATATACTTTTGTCACAGTGAATCTCCATAGGTAAAGTCCAGAGGGTGACCCAGGAAAGAGTGTGCTATACTCATAAAGAACTTCTAGAGTTTTCTAATAATTACAGACAGAATCCTGGACATCTGTGTGGGAATGGTTATTAAGAGCATAGGGTAATAGTGCAAGGAACATAGCTAAGAGTACTAAGTATAGATTATTCTTTTAATGTTTCAGCTAGAGAGGATCTAATAGTTTGTGGGTTTTTTTGTTGTTGGATTGTTGAAATATGGGTTACAAAATGGTCTACACTAAGTCAAGTTGAAGTTTCAGACCTACCTTGGTATACCATAGAAGGAGGCATCCAAAAGTTCAGGGAAACCCTCATGTTAGAGTGGATTTATCAGGAGAAACCCATAGACCCTAAATAGAATGCTTCGAGGACATACCTTTTATCAAAACATTAAGAATCACATTTGTAAAAGGAGCCCCATCATCTCTGAGGACTTGTTGGATTGCTACTTTATGTCAGCAACACCTGACCATGGGAGTTGCCCTAAATCAGAGGGTTCTCAACCTGTGGGTCATGACCCCTTTGGGGGTTGAATGATCCTTACACAGGGGTCACCTGATTCATAACAGTAGCAAAATGACAGTTGTGAAGTAGCAATGAAAATAATTTTATGATTTCGGGGGTGGGGGGTGAGTTTACCATAATGTGAGGAACTGTTTTAAAGAGTTGTGGCATTAGGAAGGTTGAGAACCACTCCCCTAAATGAGTTAAGACACTTACCTCCAGTGGAGCTGATAGGTCTAGTTGGGCCAGGAACCAGGTGGCAGCACTCGATCGACAGAGACAAGACATAGTCCTTGTAACGGACAGCACATTCATAGTAGTAATCAGAATAGCCTGACTTTATGGATATTGTTTCCTTGGCAGGGTGTCCCCAGAGTGAATTAGATAGGAATGACATTATTTTTTTACAAGCAGAATCAATATAGGATAAGTGAATGACAGTCTAACTTGACTAACCAGAATAGAGAGCCTTCACCCCTCAATCAATTATTAGACATGAGCCAGTTTACAACCCCTTCAATGAAGGGGAGCCTGAGTCCCTTTGAAGAAGGAACACAGCATCATTAGCATTCCTCCTAGTCTTCACTAAACGGGTCTGTGGCCTTTCAGAAGAGTGACTGTTCATTGGGGAAAGGGAATAATCAGACTTTTCAGGGATTACTGAACATTGGCTCTGAATTCTCATTAATCCCAGAAGATGTACAATGTTTTGAAGCTCCACCATTCCGAGTACACATGTTTGCAAGTCATTATTAATGAGTGGGTCCAACGGGTCCACAAACCCATGTTGTAGTAATTTCCCCAATTCTTGGAATAGACACACTTAGCAACTGGCAGAGCCCCAATATTGGGTCCCTGAAATGTGGAATGTAGGAAGAGCCGAGTGGAAGTGGAAGCCACTGGGTCTGCAGCTGTGTAAGGAAAGAGTGAACCAAAAGCAATACTGAATTCTTGGAGGGATTCGGAGGATGCAGGGGTGGTGATTCCCACCACAGTCCCACTTAACTCATCTATGTTGCCTGTGCAAAAATCAGATGGATCCTGGTGAATGACAGTGGATTATTGTAAATTAACCAGGTGGTGACTCTAATTGCACCTGCTGGCTGAGATATAGTTTTGTTGCTTCAGAAAAGTACTATCTCTCCTGGTACCTTGTACGCAGCTATTGAGTTGGCCAATGCCTTTTTCTCTATTCTGTTTTCAAAAGTACCACCAGAAGAGTTTGCCTTTAGCTGTCAAGGGCAACAACTCTCTCTCCAAGGCAATGTCAACTCTCCTGCACTAGTCCAAAGGGACCCTGATCACCTTTCCTTTCGATCAAATGTCACACTGGTCCATTACATTGATGACAGTATGTTGATTGGATCTAGCAAGGAAAAGTACCAATGACTTTAGATGTATTGATACAACATCTGGATGCTAGAGGGTGGGGAATTAGCTCCACAAAAGAATTCGGGTGACTCCCACCTCAGTGAAATTTCTAGGGCTCTAGTGGTGTGGCAAGATATCCCTCCTATGGTGAAAGATAAATTACTGAATCTGCTGCCCGCCACAACACAAATGGAAGCACAATTCCTCTTGGGCCTCTTTGGATTTTGGAGGCAACATACCCCTCATTTTGGCTACTCTGGGCTATACATGAAATGCAGATACACATATGTACATCACCCAGCTGATGCAATCATATTCGAAGTGGTAGTGGCAGGTACAGATGTAGTTTGGAGTCTTTGGCAGACCTTTACTGGCAATACACAGTGCAGACATTTAAGATTTTGGAACAAAGTTCTGCCATCCTCCACAGACCACTATTTGAAAAATCGTTCCCCTTTGAAAAATAGCTTTGGCCTGTTACTTGGCCTTAAGGGAGACTAAAAACTTCATCATGGGTGACCGAATCACCAGGCCACCTGAACTGTCCATCATGAAATGGGTATTTTCTGATCTGCAGAGGCATAAAGTTAGATTCCCACAACAGGATTCCATCATTACATGGAAGTGGTATAAACAAGATTTGGCTAGAGCAGGACCTGAAGGTATAAGTAAGCTGCATGAAGAAGTGGCCCAAATAACTATCATTTCTACTCCTGACACAGTACTTTCCTTCTCGCATTCTGTGCCTATGGCCTCGAGCTTGGTTTCTTGGTGGTTCTGCGGGGTATGCAGGTACTACTCAGAAGTGGACAGAAGTAGCACGACTGTCCCCTCCTAGGGCCTCCCTGAAGGCAGTGGTGAAGGGAAATCCTTCCAAATGGGCAAACCTTTGAGCAGTACAACCGATTGTTCAGTTTGCCTGGAAGGAAAAATGACCAAATGTTCGACTGTATACTAATTGAATACCTGTGGCCTATTGCTTGGCTGAATGGTTGTGGATTTGGAATGAGCAAGATTTAAAAGTTGGTGTGGGCAGGATGTATGTGATTAGACCACTCTGAATGGTTCAAAAAGTGAAAATATTCATGTCAGATGTGAATGTCCAACAGTTACCTCTGAGAAGGAGAATTTTAATATTCAAGGGACGTGATGAGTATTCTATAGAAACTAGTTATGATCTTTCCCCAGCCTTTTCTGTTTTAGCCAATGGACACATGAACAAAGTGGACATGAAGGCTGGCATGGAGGTTCTGTGTGGGCTCAGTAATATATACTTTCCCTCACCAAAGTTGACTTGGCTACTGCCACCGATGAGTTCCCATCTGCCAGCAGCAGAAACCAACACTGAAACCAAGATATGGAACCATTCCTTGGGAAGATCAACCAGCGACCTGGTGGAAGCTTGATTACATAGGGCCACTTCCATCATTTGAAGGGCACAGTTTTGTTCTTATTAGAACAGAGTGGATATGGATTTACTCTAGATGTGGATTTGCCTTCCCTGAACAAAACTACCATCTGTTAGCTTACAGAATGTCTTGTCCAGCAGCATGGTAGCCCACATAGCATTGCTTTAGATCAAGGAACTCACTTCACACAAAAATGAAGTGTGGCAATGGGCCCATGTTCCATAGCATCCAGAAGCAGGCAGCTTGGTAAAACAATGGAATGGCCTTCTAAAGATACAAATAAGGCACCAGCTAGGAGGCAACAGCTTGTAGTGTTGGGTCAATATTCTCCAGGAGGCCATATATGATCTAAAACAAGCAGCCAGTAGATGGTGCACTGTCTCCACTAGCCAGGATTCATGAGTCCTGGAACCAAATAGTAGAAACAGGAGCGGCACAATGCACAACTATTCCTAGTGATCCACTTGCAGTATTTTTGCTTCCTGTCCTGGTGAACCTGTGCTCTTCAGGTCTGGAGGTCCTAATTCTGACCCGGAAACACAACACTAATCCCATTAACCTACAATCAAGAATGCCCCCTAGCCATTTTGGGCTCCTCATGCTTCTAGATCAGTGGTTTTCAACCTCCCTAATGCCACAAACCTTTCATACAGTTCCTCAGGTTGTGCTGACCCCCCCAACTGTCAGGGTAGCCCACCCCTAACAAATCATCATGGGTACGGTAGGTGCAATTGTACAGAGATAATAAGTAAAGATTATAGTAAAGTCATGGAGAACATGAGAGAAAGAGGAGAGATTGAAATAATGGAGTCAGACACATTTTATGGTAGCATGCTCACCTCGGGCCCTCTTGGTGGTTCACATGATGATTGGAGATGGGTAGGCAGGAGAGAGCCAGAGAGAGCTCTTTATTGTTTACCAAGGCTTTTATCTACTTAGGGGGTGTGATTACAGGTAGCCATACACGTTACAGGAAGGGACTGTACCATAGGAAATACAAGCAATAGGAGGGGGATATACAATGGGCATAGGCGTAACAGGAAGAGGATGAGCTAGGGGTGTACACATAATAGGAAGGAGAGGAACTAGAGGTATACATGTGACAAGAAGGGTGGACCCTAGGTTCATGATGGCGGCCTAACCTTGGTCACCCTTGAGTGGGCTTGAGCTCCTTGGGTTCTCCTTCAGTGTAACAATGTATTACTATCCTTATCAGAAGGGAGTGGACCCTACTTATTGTGGGATAAACAGTGGTGTCTGCTTGCTCTGGATGGATGGCTGGTAACCCTTAGGGAGAATAGCCCCCTGACCTACATCTGCTGACCTCCAAGTTTATAGTCATTTACCATGTGTAACAAGCAGCTAAATATGGCATACATTTGGAGGAGAAAACTTGGGAGAACTCTGTTTCCCACACCCAACCATAAATTATTTTCATTGCTACTTCATAACTGGAATTTTGCTACTGTTATGAATTGGGCGACCCCTGTGAAAGGGTTGTTCAATCCCCAAAGGCGTCGTGACCCACCGCTGCTCTAGATCAATAGGTAAAGATGGCTGTTACTGTATTCAGGTATATGATTGATTCTGATTACCAAAGGGAAATCGGATTGATGCTACATAATGCTACATAAAAGAAGAATATATCTGGAATCCAGGAGATTTCCTAGGTCATATCTTAGTACTACCATGTCCTACAATTAAAGTTGATGATAAATTACAGCACCTCAATTTTTACATGACTTCCAATAGCCCTGGATCTTCTGGAATGAAGGCTTTCATCACCCTACCAGGTAAAGAACCATGACTAGCCAAGGTACTTCCTGAGGGTAAAGGAAATACAGAATGGGTAGTGGAAAGGGATAATTCTAAATACCAGCTATGGCCATGTGAACAGCTGCTGAAATGAAGACTGTAATTGTTATGAGTAATTTCTATGTATCACCAAATATCTCTGTTTTGTTCACCTATAAAAATATAAGATGAAAATACTGTCAGTGCATTTTAGGTTTTATGTATGTTAGGTGCAAGTGTGCTTTTATTATTTATTGTCTTTTGTGAATATGTGTGGTTATAGAGTTATGTACAGGTGTCAAGTTGACAAGGGGTGGCCTGTAAGAGTTAGGGATATGTCAACTAGACACTCCTGGGTAATGATAGGGGCAGAGTTCAAGCTACCAGTTTCATTGCTGCCTGATGACACCTCCCTGGTGTCATAAGCCTTTTTGTATAAGAGAGAAACAGAGCAGAGCTGAATCTTCTTTGATCCTTTGCATTCTGCCAGAGCTGAATCTTGCATCTGGTTCCTGGATCTCTTGTTGCCTCACCTGCTGATTCCAGAAGCTGTCAGTGGACAACTGACAGTAGATTCATTCTGCCAAATTCAGATCTCTGGGTCCACCCACCTGTGAACCCTGCTGTCTGCTTCATCACCCTACTTCCTGTTCATCAGCTTCTGAGTGTCAGGAGAAGCCTGACTTAACTATTTCTACAAATGTGTAAATCATTTCTGGATATAAATCTCTTTGTATATGCAACACAGACAGACAAGCATCACGGATTTTCCTGTGCCATAGAACCCAGTCTAATACATATAATTCACTGTGAGTTGGAATCGAGTTAATGCCAGGGAGTATAGAGTTACCAACTATGTGCTTACACTGTAATATAACATTCAAAGATTGACCTATACAGTTGAATTAGGTAAGTTCTCATTTTACAGACAAGAGAGGATAGGATAGAATGAAAACCGAGAACAGCATAACACAAGATGGATGAGAAAGAGGAGAAGTGAGACTGGAGTAGGGAGAGTCAGGGACCAGAGGATAAAGAGTGTGAAATAGGATGGGATGGGTAAAGGTGAGATAAGATGGCAACATGAGAATGGAGGGCAGCGTGGTAGTTCCACTCTTTCTGACAGCGTCTTTAGGAACCAGCATTGATTTGCTGGAAGTGAATTTTTCTTTTCCTTTTTTTGGTTTAGAGGTTTGAACAATAACTTTTCCATGTACTAACTGTGTATCTTTAGCCAAGTTTTTTTTTTTAATATGTCTTTGGGTCTCTTAGAATCTCAGTTGGATCATTTGCAAAATGAAGTTAATAATAATAAAGAGTGATACATGTACATTAAAGTGCTTAGAACATCGCTATAATACAGAAAGAACTTGTGAAATGTTAGCTATTGTTATCAAGGTCATTCTTACTTGGAGCCTGCAGGGCTCAGCATTGTACTGAGCTCACAATAGTAGCAAACAAATACTCGGGGAGTGAAAATCTCAATACTTTTGAGAAGTTATAATTATTAGTTATATCGTTTACAATTTAAAATAGATGAAATTCAATTGCTCAGAGGAACATAGCATCTTGTTAAGATAAGGAAATAATTTCTTCTGATGAAAAGGACATTGTATGATGATGGCATAAATGGCATTCTTCACAATAGTCTTATAATAAGCATAATGATGACTTCAATTGTCAGTATGGGCTGATGGCATCATACCGGAGTGCTGCTCAGAAAGTCAATTCAGGAGAAGCAATTTTGCAAGTGGGTGCTAATGAGCTCAAGATGAGCAACTTTCTGCACCTTTAGCTCCTTCTAGGAATATAATCAATAGTATCTAGAAAAGTAGGCGGGTCGCTTGACTTTAGAACAAGCCTCCTCGACTATTCTTTCCTACAAATGATGCTTTGAAAACAAAGTGATCTAGCTCGAGATTTTACTTTTGGTAGAAGAAAATGGAAGGATTACTCTAACAATCCCCTTACAAGCAAAGACTTGTGCTTCTTATAAAATAAAATTGTAAGGTAATATCATTTTGTAGAAGCTGAGGGGTTGAACAGACACAGTCACCTAAATATTTGGCCTTTCCACCTTTGCTCTGAGGTGATGGAGAAAATCTTTTTCTGGGGAAAATTCATTTAAATACATCTAGCACATGGACAAATTAGAGGTCAAGTGTCTACAACTTCACTTCATGAAACTAAACAATTTTATTTTGAAAAAAATGAGGCAATTATATGTAGAACTGCCTAAAGCCAAATAAACTTTCAGCAGCATATCCATAGAATGCCAAATTTTGAGCAAAATCCCTTCTAGATATTTATGAAACAATACCAACGTGACAAGATGAAGTAATTTATTTTTGACTTTGCCATAAATACCTGTTAACACAAGGAAATAGCTATCAAAGAGAAATCTTTCTGTTTTAGAATAAGTAGTGTGTTTATTAACAATCATGGGATATTTTTTCAGAACTAATCAAATTCAGGGTGATAGTTATAATAGCCACTCATGTGCCTACCAGTCAGGTCATCAAGGAACACACTGAGGAAGGAGCACAAGAACAAATTGTGATAGTGCATACACAACTAATTTTAAAACCATGGAAATGTACGATATGCAAGTACTATATCAACAAAACTACTTACGAGAAAAAGACCCCACGCTTAACCACTGCTTACTGTCGGTGGAGGGGAAAGAGTTGTTACTCAGGAGACATTAAGTTTACATCATTGGTGGTGGAATAATTTGGAAGAAGATATCAATAAGGTTATACAACATTAAGAATATAATCAATGGCACCAAATTATACAAGTAGAAGCTATAGAATTGGAGAATGTTTCCTTGTGCATATTTTTGTCACAATTAGAAAAAAAATAATAATGACATGAATAACGATGAGTAAAAGGAAGCCGAAATGTAGAATTGAATCTGGTGACAATTGTATAACTTCTTGATATAATTGAATTATATGACAGGTAGATGAAGTGCTAATAAAAATATTAAAAAAGAAACACATTGTAAACAAGGAAGGCTAGAATATATCGTTATGTTCTATGTCCAAGGACAGTTCCCACCCGCTCTATTCATAGTCAGAGTGCAGTTTTCCTTGATTTCTCTGTAATCCTAACCACTCACAGCTCATGAATGAGTGCAGGAATAGAGGGGTATGAAGGGAATCCACTTTCCTCTTACTGGTAGAGGTGACCATGAGGTGATAAATCATCCACAGGAGTGTATGCTATCCCCAGGGTCTTCTTGTACATCAGGTGAATATTAACCTGAAAATCAACATTAGATGTATGCCAAACAAGTAGTAAAATTGATGTGAAATATCCAACCAATTGCCCTATACTATATATGGATCACGGAGTTGTCCTTTTGAAGCAAAATAATGGTATTCTTATATTATCTATCAGGACTGCATTTAGCCATTTTTAAAATACAAAAATGGTAATAGGATTCATAAGAAATATAGAGAGTTTATAAAACCTGTTTGTCTTTTAGAACTAAGAAGAGTGGGAAACAGAATCCCACAGTCTCTGTTCCTACTTCTCACTTACTACACTTTATAACCTAGAATCATGTTATCCAATAGGATTTTGTTCTCTCTAGAACTTTTGAGACACTCTGAAAGATACAATAATCATTAAATATCATTAGGTCTCATTTTAATTTAAATTTTGGGTGATTCTTTACTAATCTCACTTAGATATTGATCTATCTCCCACAACACTCTCTACTTTTCAGCTAACTTTGATAATTCATTGAAATAACCCACAAAACTCGCAGGAAATATTCACAATTATGAGGATTATTAGAGAAGTTAACAGGTTATAATTTCTGGCACATTTGTTAACAATAATAGACTCTATTATTTTTAAATCAAGAACTAGTACAGTGAGATGAATACATGCTTTGTTCTAGTGGAGCTAAGAATTAGTTTATCTGAAATATCAAGACATCCAATTTGGAATTTTATGTGACCCAATCCCAGGAAAGCGTTGGTGACGATAAGTTTAATACTAATTCACATGGTGTTTTGCCTCCCCCCACCCCCATCATTTATCTACTCCATTTACAGTCCTGATGATGTTATAGCATACAAACAATCTTAAAATAAGGAAAAATAATTATCTTTTTACTTAATTCAAAATACTAACTTTAAAGGTAGCATGGGACAATAAATTCACATGATGGATAACTACAACACAATCTATAATGTTGCCTCATTAAATCAATATGTGGGTAACATTTCCCTTACATTTGTCCAATATAATACTGCACATCACCACCAAGTGTCAATAAAAAATGAAGTTCCTGAGAAGTTTCCTATTGATGAGAATATATATGTTTCTGTTTATGTGCCCTACAGTCAAGCAATATTTTTATTTCTGCTCAAAGCAGAGCTTTTTAAAAATGGACACCAATCTTAGTACTCAGAACCCCATTATAAATGATTATCTCAGCCATGGGTTACATAAAGTAAATTAAGTTTTAAAGATCATAAAAATAAAACCATGTGTCTAAACATATGGCATTCTCATTGGCAGTGAGAAGGCTCATCATAAAAGATATCCCATCCAGTTTGTCAGGAAGCTGAATCAAATGTTTCCTGCCACATAAGCCAGAAAGCTCAATAGTAGTCTCCCTAAGGTTCATGGCTAAAACAGCTACTGAAATACTTATTATCTCTGATAGAACAGCAGTAAAAAGCATACATGTGGAGGAATGAACATTCTAAAATCAATAGGTAGATGAAATCTACACCCTGTATTGATGATCTTACCCTGCCAGGAATGAGATTGCACTATACTGGTAAATAGCAATTGGGCCAAGACTCTCCAAAATTAGTGCCAGGAATCTAGCTGTAGCACATCCTTACACCTTCCGTAAGTTTCAAGACCTTCTGGTTCAACAGCTTGCTGGATGTAAGAGGCAAAGTCTTAGAGATTCTCCTGCCACTGTTTAAATGCTTCTATCCTAGAAAGGACAAGTAATATTTCCACTTATAGTTCATTGTCCAGATTAGTCAATTCCAACCCGTGGCAACTCTGTGCACAATACAATGAAACAGTGAAGGGCCTGCCCCATCCTCCCAGCTGTTCCGATGCCTGAGCCCAATGGTGCAGCCATAGTGCCAACCCAGCTCCGCAAGGGCCTTCATCCTTATCACTGCCCCTCCACTTTACAAAACATTAGGGCCTTCTCCAGGGTCCTGAAAATATGTCCAAAGTATGTAAGATGAAGTTTTGCCATCTTTACTTCTAAAAAGCACTATTATGGCCTTACTTCTTCCAGTATAGATCAATTTGTCCTTTTATCAGTCCATCATATTTCAATATTCTTCTCCAGCACCACAATTCAAATGCACCTATGTTTCTACAATCTTCCTTATTCAATGTTCAACTTTCACATACGTATGATGCAGTAAAGAATATCATAGCTTGGGTCAAGTGCACACTAGTCCTCAAAGTAACGTTCTTGCTCTTCAAAACTCTGAAGAGGTCTTGTGCAGCAGATTTATTAATGAAATATAACTTTTGATCTCTTGACTGCCGCTTCCACAAGGATTGATTGTGGATCCAAATAAGACAAAATTCTTGACAACTTCAACTTTTTCTCCACTGTTCATGAGGTTTTCTATTGGTCCAGTTGTGAAGATTTTGGTCTTCCTTACATTGAGTTGAAATTCATACTGAAGACTATAATCCTTGATTTTCATCAGCAATTGCTTCAATTCCTCCTCACTTTTTAGCAGGCTAGATTGAGCGATCTGCCTATGGAAGGTTGTTAATATGCCTTCCTCCAACACTGATGCCAAACTCTTCTTCATATAATCCAGCTTCTTTGATTATTTACTCAGCAAATAACTTGAACAAACATGGTGAGAGGATACAACCCTGATGCACACCTTTCTTATTTTAAACTATGCAAATCCCCTTGTTCAATTCAACTGCCTCTTGATCCATGTGTAAGTTCCGAGTGAGCATAATGAAGTGTTCTGGAATACCCACTACTCACAGGGTTATCCACAGTGGAGTGCATTGTTATAGTCAATGAAACACAAGCAAACATCTTTCTGGGATTCTCTGCTTTTGGCCAAGACCCATCAGACATCAACAATGATAGCCCTTGTAGCACACCCTCCCTTGTTCCACATCCTGTTCTGAAGCTGGTCTGAGCTTCTGGCAGTTCTCTGCAACGTGCTGTGTAACCACTGTTGGATGATCTAAGTAAAACTTTACTTGTGTGGGATATAAATGATATGATTCTATAGTTTGGGCATTCTATTTGGTCACCTTTCTTTGGAATAGGCACAGATATGGATCTCTCCCAGTCAGTTGGCCAGGTAGCTGTCTTCCAAATTTCCTGACATGTAGGATTGAGTGCCTCCAGGGCTTCTCTAGCTTTCGTGGATATTCCATCAACCCCTGGAGCCTTGGTTATTGCTAATGCATTTGGCGCAGCGTGAACTTCTTCCTTCAGCACCGTTGGTCCTTGCTCATATATTACCTCCTGAAATGGAAGACTGTTGAGTATCTTTCTGGTACAATGACTCTGTTTTCTTTCCTCCTTCTCTTCCTGCATCATTCACTATTCTGCCTGTAGGCTCTTTCAAAGAGAGACTAAATATTGGTATATAGCATGTTTAGATGAATAGATAAAATTTATGTTTGTTGAATCAAATACTCCATCTCCTCTTCCCCAGTGTGCTTGCTTGATTTACGTGAAAATGGAGTAACTTCCATAAAAAGGTAATCAACATGTGTTCACAATTGTCTTTAAAATCAGTAAACTTAATGCATTTAAAATCAATTGTATATGTTGCAAAGGGTTTAAAATGTGATTGAGGGATATATAGCTTCAGATCATTTAATAGGTGTTTCAATGCAAGAACTTAACATACTTAACAACAACAACTTAACAACAACAGAAAGAGCAAACAGAATACCAGAACAAATGCGGATTCATTGTTGACCCATTTCCCCTTTGACACAGAAAGACTATCTGGGCAGAAGATAACTCTTCTGAAAACATCCTACTTTGTGCAGTAGGTGAGGAACTTCAAAAACCTGTCTTAAACGGATCCCCTCTGTCTAGGTAGGCTGAGTAGGTTTTCCTACGTGCACTTGCCATGGCATTGTAGTCAAGAAACCCCTAAATCCTTTCTTCAGCCACCTTTAAAATTTTTTATTAGAACATCCTTTCATTGTGGGCTCTTACAGACCTTATAACAATCCATACATCAATTGTATCAAGTACATTTGTACATATGCTGCCATATCAGCTCCTCTGCTTCCCTACTTCCTTGTAACCCAGTGATATATGACAAATTATTATTCTTTTCATATCCTACACTAACCATTGTCTCCCTTCTGCATGGTTTCTGTGGTTCTTCCCCCTGGGCGTGGGGTTCTGTATCATTACAATCAGTTCCCCCTTCCTTCCCCCTACCCTCCTGGTTTCACTAATCCCATTCCTTTTCCTGGATTCCGTGTGTTGTGAGCTTTTATCGCTTATCTGTACCAGTGCACAGACTCCATTTTAGCCCACAGTGAGAGGCAGGACTGGGGTCATGATAGTGGGGGTGAGGAAGCCTCAAAGAAACAGAGGAATAATGTGTGTTTCATTGGTGCTATACTGCGCCCTGGTTGACTCATCCCTTCCTTGTGACCCTTCTATGAGAGGATGTACCATTGTCTACAGGCAGGTTTGGGGTCTCTGCTCTTACCCCCCTCATTCTCAACAATATGTTTGTTTGTTTTTGTTTTGGGTCTTCCAATGTATGTTTCCTGATCCTGTCTACACCTCGTGATTGCACAGGCTAGTGTACTTTTTTCCTGTGGGCTTGTTGCTTCTCTGATACCTGGCCAGTTGTTTAGCTTCAAGCCTTTAAGACCCCCAGACTTCAGCCACTTTTATACATCAAAGTCAACATGAGTTTACCACATGAAGTAAAATGTAGATTTTCCTACAGAATCACCCGGAGAGTGAGAGTGGTTAAACATTTTAGCCTGAGTCCAGGATTGTATCTTTTGAGTCCTAACAATGAACATCAGGCCTTGGTAGAGATAGGTGTGTTTTTCCAAATCTTAGCAATGCCAAAGGGGAGAGATGAGGGAGGTATGACTGTTGGGGAAGTCCAGAGGACTGCATCCTCACAAGCCCAAAGTGTGCATTTTATTTTCATTACCAAGAGGTTACCACTATATATATAATATAGTCCTTAAAATAACACATTTTAAAAATATGGTGGACATCTATACGACAATAGTCTTTAGAGCATTAAGATTGGACAACTAACACTTACATCGAATAAAATAAATGACCCATAGTTTCAGCTTATGAATAGTTCCTATTTTCCTTTGTAGAATTTGTAGAATTGGGACCTGGTTTTTAATTACAGGTCATTATGGCAAGTTATTGTCTCAGTGCCTTAACTGGAACAAATGGTTTTAAATGAGCACTTACTGGAATCACGATAGCTGTTTGGAAGGAGCTGCTGACAGTGTGTTCTGTTCAGCCCTGAGTGTAAGCAGAGGACTCTTTTTATCTGCCGGCCTCCACCAAAAGGTGCTCAGGTTTCATCAACTAAGTTGGCCTGAAAGTGGGAGAAGATGAATAGCTGACATTTCATAAAACTTTTCCAAACAATTAATTTTCTATGATTAAATCCTTTGCAAATAAGCCCTTATCCAAAATATTTCCTTTATTGCCTGTATTCCTGCAGTGTCACCTCCCCTCCTCACGATGACTTAGATCTTTCTTCTAAGGAAACAAACAAACAAAAACACTGTCATTGAACCAATTTAGGCTTATCACAATCCTATTTAAAGTTTCCAAGACCGTAAATCTATATGGGAGCAGACATGTTTATCTTCTTTTGCTCCTGGAGGGAGCACCTGGCAAGTTTGAACAGCTGACCTTGTGGTTAGCAGCCCAATGCTACAGCACCTCCAGCACCGCCAGGGCTCCTTCAAAGAGCACTTCAGTACCAAAGCAATAGAGTCAAGTTTATAAGATTTTCCATAACTTCCAATATTTAGATATGCATATGAGTACATATTCTCTAGTGATTAAAATAATTGAAAACCCCCATTCATTTCTGTAACTCTGAATTTTTTATTATTCCTTTCCCCGCTGGGCCACCCTATCCATAATTTTCAAATCGTATATGTATGAATTGGGAGAGTTAGCTTTACACATCACAGTAATTGATTTTCAGAGGCACCTGAGTGATTTTGTATACAAACAAAGTTGCTGTGTATTTCACTTGAGAAGTATTTTGGAAAACTTTTTAGAAGGCTGAGTAGGGTGGGGCCTATTTAATTTGGTTTGGTCTCAAGTTTCATGAATTTTCTATTTGAGTCAGTGATTTTTCAAAGCTCCTCTAGGATTTTTGTAACCTTCTCTTCAACCTTGGAGAGGAAGCTTGTAAATTAGTTTATTTCACACTCAGAGTGCTAAAGGTTTTTTTAAACCAGGGTGTGAGACCAAGTTTATAATCCCTCAGTCAACACCAGATGTGACATAAAAAAGAACACTTTCAACTTTTATTTTGTAATTGGTCAACTATTCAATATAAACCATCTTTTCTGAAGCAAGCGGGTGACCAATTGCTATATGATTTGTGGAAAATTGTATTATTGCAAATACCCTATGTTATCCTTAACTATGACTAACTACTCATGATTGGTCTAGGTAAATAAATCTACTCCCTAAAATTCTCTCTATGGTCTAGACACTGATGATGAATGCTTCTTGTACTCTAAGAGTTGATACAGCTGATGTTATCTCTGAACTCAAATTCCACCATCTCTTCATAGAGCAAACCAAATTAATGAGCATAGACTCCATTGGAAATCCTGGCAAGCTCCTAGAACTCGACTTCATGAGGGTGTGGGTGGCTGTCTCAGGATTACTAAAGAGTTACATTTCAAAGTGTGTCTTTAAGGTGAATTTCACACATTTGAGCCAGTCAAATTACGTCTTAGTACTTAGTGTACCTTTCTATGGAAAAAAGCATTAAAGAAATACTTCCCAGATAAACTAGAAAAAGCTCTAATAATATAATACATTGATAATAATCATGTTTGAATGCATGTCTCAAAGAACATTCTCTTTGTTATCATGTGCCATGGTGCATATTTTAGAGGAATTGTTCAGAACTGTGAGTTTTATATAAATCAAATATTTGTAACCCTAGAATTGTCTGTCGATCCCCCAGCCTTTCTTCCCAGGTGTGTCTGGGATGTTTTCAGCTGTCAATCTTCGGGTGCACTTCGTTACCTAGTACAGCGATAACAGCAGTAACACAGATGGATGGCTCACACAAACACATGCATTCTCTCACAACTTAGGAGATTAAAGAGCCTGATGGCACTGCGGGGTCAGCCTTGAGCTCTAACTGCAACGCTGGCTCTGGAAACTCACCGCTGCTCCCTGGGAGAGAGGTGAGGCTTCATGCTTCCATAGCAGTGCACAGTCTCATAAACCCGAAAGAGCAATTCTGCTCGGTCCTGTACAGCTTCAGTGAGTTGTAATCAACTCTCCAGAAGTGGTATTTTTGGAGAGTCTCTAGAGGAAGGCTTCCCCTTTCAGTCAGCTGCAGAGAAAGAGTCTTGGATCATTTCAGCAAATGTAGGTCTGGCTTCCGCTAGTGATCACCATGCATCTTGGTGTCAATCATGTCCGCGATCTAGGAGCTTCGCAGGGAACTCAGGTCCAGATGACACAGGCCTCCTGGCTCTTCTTTCTTGGTTGTAGTAGAACCTTCTGATCAGACAGCTTTTTGCACCTTTTATCTGTTATAAGGTGCTGCAGCCCACACCCCTCAGAAGCCCCCTTATCACATATCAGAGATGTGAGAGAATTAAGATGTTACATGACACCCTCAACTTTCTTATTGATGTATACATCAGATCACATAAGGGAGAGCCAGTATATAACTGTCACATTCCGTCATTACATAACTGCCAAACCACAGAGAATCATGACCCAGTCAAGTGGACACAAGTTTGGGGGCGCACAATTCAAGTCGGGACAGTAATCAAGCCCTTAACCTTTTATGCCACCCAGGGAATCCTCTGTTTACTCTACTGAAACAGTCATGATCTTATCTTGTACTTACCACTTTCTCTCTCACAAGTCCACAAGGAACCTTTTCATAGACTTCCTATGAAACAGAACCTTGAGCAGTAAAACAGCAATGTTGTCATTATGTATTTCCAGTCTGTGAACTCTGTTTACAGAAGCTCTGGACAGAGCCCATCTGCCCTGACTGTTGGCAGCCTGACCGCAACGTTCACTTTGATTTCTGCTCCAAACTCCAGTAGTCGGTGCTCTTGTCATCATTATAAAACCGGTGCTAGTTTTAGTGTTCTGTTTATATTTTATTTCATGCAACCTGCCTGTCAATTTATATACTCTTTTACCAATTTTAACATGTGAATCACAAAACTTTCTCACAAAGAAATGTCTAGGATCCTAAGTAAGTAGTGTGTATCCCTTCCTCCCTCGCTGGAAACCATAAGGGCTGCCCTCAAATACACAACACTGAAATCTAGGCTGTTCGTCCGGGAACAATAGAGTCACAATCATTGGGACAGATTAGTGAGCTCAAACAATGAAGGCGAGGAGGGCGGAGACCTCGAGTCTACATTTACATGGCTCTGTATCTTCGTCTGCTGGGCAATGAAATTAGTGTTTAATAAGCGACACATGGAATAGAGAGACGATGGATAACAGGGCATGGTGCACAGAAAACATTCTGTTTCAGCAGTAAACGAGCAATTTCCAAAGGTACTTAACAATATGAAGCAATGGGACTTGGAATATTTGCTCAAGAAAAAGCCTTCCGAGAGTCACTCCCCTCAAATTCACTCACACTACAGAGCTGTGGAAAAAATCCTGCATCTGCTATGATAGCATCATATCAGTTACATTGTATGTTTATACAGTTTCTTGAATATAACAAGAATCTTGGCTCACTTAATCCCAAATCTCTAATACACTGAGATAATTCAAATGTGTTATCCATATTAAGTAGTCTTTGTGAATTTTGACATTAAAAAGAAGCTATTTTAATTATTGAATGATGGAGAAAATTTTGAAACAGATTTTTTAATGATCCTAATTAATTGGATACTTAAATAATTAAGATACTTAAGGTAAATACCACCACTCATCTATTATTTTGTCGTAGTGTGGTGGCTTTTGTGTTGCTTTGGTGCTAAAATCCAAGTCTCTGGTATTTCACGTAACAGCAGGGTCACTCAAAGTGAACAGGTTTCAAAAGAACTTCCAGATTAAGAATAGATAATAGAGGAATTAGTCACTGAAAACTTTAGGGGAAAGAATTGGAACATTGAAAGATACCGAAAACTTCATTAGAAGAAGCAACACTGTCAGGGATAGTGCCAGAAGATAAGCATCTCGGTTGGCAGCCACGCAAAGTAAAACCGAAGAAACGCTGTCTTTTCAAAGTAAAGGCCACCATAATGACGTGGATGGAATAGTCCCCAAGAGAGCAACGCACGAGAGACCTTCACTTGTTGATGGGGCTTGACTCAAAATGAGAAGAAACACCTGCAAGCATCAATGAATAACTGGAATTTGGAATACACAAGCATGAATCTAGGAAAACAGCGTGGTCAAAATTGAAATGGAATTTTTATGCAAACATTAACATTCAAGGTATTATTTAGCTAAAATGGACTGGTATTGGTCATTTTGAATCAGACAGTCATATGATTTACTATGCCCAAAATGACAGCTTCAAGAGAAGGCCTCACATTCCAAATGTCCAAAAAGGATATTTCTATCTCAAAGTCCAGTGCTTTCTGTGGTAGGATAGTGTCTATCCACATACAAAATAATTCAGTAAGTACAACTATTATTCAGACTTATGACAACCACCAAAGTGAGGGTGCATGAATTAAAAAATGATTCTAATACTTGCAGTCTGAGAATGAGCACATTATTGGAATGCATATGTTGAAAACAAAGGAAGGGACGGTGGTTCGGTGGTTGGGAAATACAGCCTTAGTGATAAAAACAAAGCTAAAGAGCCAATGATAGAATTTTAGAAGACCAACTACATTTTCATCGCAAACATCTTTTTCAACAACAAAAAGGCTACTGGACAGGTGAGCTTCTCCAGATGGACTGCACGGAAATCAAATGGATTATACCTGTGGGAAGAGAAGAGGGAGAAGCTCAATGTCAGCAGCTAACAGCAGGCCAAGGGCTGACTGTGGAACAGACCATCAACTACTCAAATATAAATTCAAGCTGAAGCTGAAGAACTTAAAACAAGTCCATGAAAGCCCAAAGACAACCGGGAGGGTATCCCACGGGAATGATAAGGACAGATTTGATGAACAGCAATGACCGAAGCCCGGAAGGTCTGTGGAATGACATGAAGAATATCATACATGGAGAAAGCAGATGTGCATTAGAAAGACAGGAGAGGGGAAAAGATCAAAGTGGATGTCAGAACAGATAGTGAAAATTGCTCTTAATCATAAAGTACCTAAGGCAAATGGGAGAAATGGTCAAATCAAAGAGCTGAACAGAAAATTTCAAAGGGCAGCGTGAGAAGACAAAGTAAATTATTATAATGAAATGAAGAAGAACCTGCTATCATATGTTAAACTGAAAGAAATAATCTAAGCCTGGGCTTGCAATTTTGAGAGATCATATGGAGTATATTGAACCATGCAAGTAGCATAAAAAAAAAAAGTTAGAAAAATATACAGTGTCACTCTACCAAAAGGAACTAGCCGATGTTTTACCATTTCAAGAGGTAGCATAGGAGCAAAAACCAGTGGTACTGAAGGAGGAAGTTCAAGTAGAACTGAAAGCATTGGCCAAAAACAAGACTCCAGGAATGTTGATGGAAATGTTTCAACGGTCCAATAAATGACTGGAAGTGCCCACATTTGGGAAATTTGGAAGAGATCTACCTGGCCAACTGACTGGAAGAGATCCAAGTTTGTGCCCATTCCAAAGAAAGGTGATCTAACAGAATGGTCAAATTATAGAGCGATACAATTAATATACGTTGCAAGAAAAAATTTCCTGAAAATAATCCAATGCAGCGGTTTCAGCTCTAAATTGATAGGGAGCTGCCAGAGGTTCGTGGCAGATTCAGAAGAGCAGATGGAACAAGGGACATCATTGCTGTCTTCAGGTGTAGCTCTGCTTGAAGCATGTTAAGTAACCACCTCACTGCCATGAGCCAGGACTGACTCACAGAGAGCGCTCGGTGGGTTTCTAAGACTGTAACTGTTTGCAGAAGCAGAAAGCCCTTCCTTTCTCCTGCAGAACTCCAGCTGGTTTAGAACGGCCAACCATGCAGATTGCAGCCCAATGCATAACTAACTGCAGCATCAGGGTTGAGGCACAGAATACCAGAAAGGTGTTTACATGAATTGCATTGACTATGCAGACATGTATTTTATTGCCTATGCAGATGTATTTGATCATGCGGATCATAACAAACTATGGATAACCTTGAGAAGAAGGGGGATCCCACACAGTACATTGTGCTTGTTGGGAGCATGTACACAGATCAAGCGACAGTTGTGTGAACAGAGCAAAAGCATCCTCACTCAAAACCAGAAGGGCAGCGCAAAGAGGCAGACTCTTGACAGAATGGATTTGCAGAGTTGTTAGCACATGGGCTCAGACATAAGGACAATTGTGAGGAGCACGGGACACAGCCGGTCTTCTGTTTTGTTGTACATCAGGTTGCCATGACACCACAGCCCTACCAACAACCAGAGAAATCATTTCAAATTTAACTAACGATTCAGAATTGCTCGTGCTGCCTAAAGTTCTAACAACAGCAATACCACAAGTGGGTGACTTTAACAAGCACACTTGTTTTCTGGACTCAAGACATAATTTCTAGGTAAACATTGACTCTCGCCATTGGCTCAAGGGAAGACCCTTTCCTCTCCTCCGCTCTCTCCTGGATTTCCTCAGAAGTCTTCATTTGGCAAGGCATGTATATTCCTCAATGTCTGCTTCCTTGCTTGCTTACTTAAAAAAATTCCAGACAAAGCACATTGATAAGAAAGATTAAAATTCTTCACTTTGAGGAGTAAGGTATGCCTGCCTCAAGTCATGGATTTTTTAATGACCTCCTAAGTGTGCAAACGTTGGACATTTAAAAAGGAAGCTTCGAGAAGACTTTAAGCCTTTGGATTATGAAGCTAATGACAAATACTGAAATTGCCACTGGTTACAGAAGCAACAAATATTTCTTGGAAGAAATATAGTTCTTAGAAGTCAGGGTGTTCTCAGGTGATTTGCACCTGGCATCAGTCCCTGGAGAAAAACAGCTTGCTTGATAAAGTAGAAAGTTAGCAATAAGCATGAAAGTTCTCGACAAGATGGATTCACACAGTGGTTTCCCCCAGAGACTCAAACAGGAATGTTTGTACGGAAGGTGCAGGAGCAGGCAACGTTTTGTTCTGTTTTACTGGGCACCTGGAACCCATTGGATGGCACGTAACCACAGTAACATGAAATCCGTGTGGGCTGATTCATTTGTCTTTTTCTATAAAGTATTAATTTACTGGTGAAAAAGAGATATATATGGTATATCTTTGGGTATATATTACCTAAAAATATTCTTCTGCAAAGCACAGATAACTAATAAAATGATCAAGAATGCCAAATTGTCAGGTAGAGGCTGGTGAAGCATTCTATGGGCATGTATGTGATCCTTAAAAAGCAACATGAGTGGTGACTCACTCACTGACATTGAGTCAGCGTGGACTCAAAGCAACCCTATAGAAGTGTGGGTGACTAGGAATAACATGAGGGGCCCTTCACTAACGTAGATCACACACACAGATAACATATGTGCACAGCCAAAGCTTGAGCACTGAAATCTAACAAAGTCCTTGAAAGTAGAGACACTACTGCAGTTCTAGTTACTTTAAGACATTAACTGATGTGTTTAGCTAAGCGGCAGCACGGAATCTGCTTGTGATTACGGGCATTCAACATTCTGTGTGCCATTTAAACACCTTCAGCATCAATTTTTCAGCTGGCAAACTATTGCTATTTATGTTTTCAGTGCATTTGAAATAATCTAGAAGTTATTTTGCTTCCATTAGACATTAAGAAAAGAACCAAGTGTAAAATCATTACTTTGCCAATTTACTGTGAAGCCCAAAGGAAATATCTCAAATGTATCATTTATAGAACGTGAAAATGAAAAGGGGGAATAAAAGAGAAGAAAACAGCTCTTGGAACTAGTTAATGACAATTTGGTCAGATGGATTTATCAAAAGTATGCTACAAATTTTGAGGTTTCTTCCCCATTTATATTGCAATAAAATGACATAAAAGATGATTCATTACTTCCTATATGCCAAGTTCTGTTCATGACATTTTATGCTTTTTAATCCAAAACCCAGTAAATTAAACACCCTCCCTGTTTTACATGTGGAACTGTGGCTGTAATTTTTAAGTTACATAGCTAGCTAATTAGGGACGGTCAGAATTCCGGTGCGTTTCTGAATCCAAAACCAATGACCTTATCTTCTCAGGGCTTTGGATTCCCTTAGTGATTCAGATATATATTCTTAAATTTCTTTAAATAATTGACTTCCTGATCTAAAATATCATTATAAAATGTATGCTTCTCAAACTCACTGCTATTGAATCTATTCTGACTCATAGTCCCTCTGTCTGACAGGCTAACACTGTGGCTGTTGGCTTCTGAGATTTTATTCATGAGAGTAGAAAGCCTCATGCTTCTGTGCAGCTGGTGGTTTTGAACTGCTAGCCTACCGGTTAGCAGCCCAGTGCATAACCAGTTACCTGTCTTGGATGTTCTTCAATTCTAGCATTTAGGATGCACAAACATAGCAAAGAATAATGTCAAACTTACATACTCTGCTTATCTACATTCCCTAAAGCTCTTTGACCACTCATCAAACCCATACAGATGGACTTTCATTCCTTTAGAGTCCCGGATTCCTGTTCCCTTATTCCTGTTTGGGCTCAGTATTTAAAACCATGAAGCATTTAAAGATATGGCCCACTACACATTTATCCTACGCAGCATCATTTACATCTTGAATGGCTGTGTTTTTGCTATCCATTAACTCATACTTTTAATTTTTTTCATAAGCCTCAGCACATTTTTAACAAGCTCCACCATTCCGCCTAGGAACCTCACGTGCTGCATTTCCTCCTTCATTGAGTGCATATTCTGAAACCCAACGTCTACCTTACCCTGAAGTTCAGTAACTCAATAGATCTAGTCTCTGCATAAACTGTCATTTCCTTCCTCCCTCATTAGCTGACAAGCTGACCTATGCTTCCTAACTCAAGCTAATGTTCTTCTTGATTGCTGAAGCAATTTGCTTATGTTTTCCCTTTTCAGCAATTCAATCTCTTCCACTTTATTGAATGCTTCCACCTTTTACTAACACACAGCTGCAGGTACTAGAATAGGCAGAATCATGGACCCCCATAAAAACCCAGGTCCTTATCCTCTGAATCTGTGACTCTGCTGCTGCTGTGGTTGTTAGGTCACTTTGTCGGTTCTGACTCATAGTGGCCACACAACAGAATGAAATATTGTGGAGTCCTATGCCGTCCTCGCAATTGGTATGTTTGAGCCCATTGGTGTAGCCACTGTGTCCACCAGCCTGTCAAGGGTTTCCCGTTTTGCACTGCCCCTCAACATAATCACGTGTGATGTCCATTCCCAGAGATTGATATGTCCTGAGAACATATCCACAGTACATGAGACAAAATTTTGCCAATCTTGCTTCTAAGTAACACCTCGGATTTCACTTATCCAGGACAGATTTGCATGTTCTTTTGTCAATCCATGGTACTTTCAGTATTCTTTGCCAGAACCATAATTCAAATGCATTGATTCTTCTTTGAGCATATATATTCCATGTCCAAATTTCACGTGCATATGAGGTGATTAAAAATACCATAGCTTGGTTTAGGAGTCTCTTAGTCCTCAAAGCACCATCCTTACTTTTCAGCACTTTGAAGAGTCTTTCTGCAGTAGGTTTACCTAATGCAATGTAAAATTTGATCTCTTGACTGCTGCTTCCATGAGTATTTACTGTAGATGCAAGTTAAAAAAAAAATCCCTGATAACTTCAATATTTTCTCCATTTATCAAGATGTTACCTCTGGCTCCAGTTGTGAGGATTTTGATTTTGTTTACATTGAGTTGTGATTTATAAAAAGACTGCCATCCTTGACCTTCATCAACAAGCGCTTCTAGTTCTCACTTTGAGCAAGCAAATTCAGACCATTTACATAAAGGTTATTAATGAGTCTTACTCCAATCCATCTCCATAGAATCTAGCTTCTCTGATTATTTGCTCAACATGCAAATTGAATGAGTGTGGTGATTGGATAAAACCTCAACACACACATTTTGTGGCAGTTACATAATCTGTCGACTTGAGCCAAGGGGTGGAGTCTAGCCTGTCAATCATGTCACAGCTTGATGGCCTCATTGGGAGGCACTAAGGAGATAATACAGCTCACTGGAGGCCAGACCCACTCTCTCTGCCTTCTGTTTCCTGCTGCTGAGACACTCAGAGAACTGGAAGAGACCTGTGGAGACCTGCGCCAGCATCCAGATGCTTCCACTGCCACTGGATCCACAAGACCTTCTACCATTGTCCTGTGATCTTCTTGCATTTGGCTTCATTGCATGTTCTGGTAGTTATATAATCTGGTGTCAATTTGAGACTTGAGAGGATTCAGAGTGAAGGGGTTGATTCTGGCCATCTTGAGCTGATTCTTGCAACACACCTTTCTTAATGTTAAGTCATTCCCTGTCCTGTTCACACAACTTCTTGAGGTTCTGTATGAGCATGATTACATGTTCTGAACTTGGCATTCTTTTCAAAGATACCTATAGTTTGTTATGATCCACACAGTCAAATATGTTTGCATAGTCAATAAAACAGAAGTAATATTTTGATGGTATTCTGTTTCCAGCCAAGATCCAGCTGACATCAGGAATAATATCTCTTTTTCCGTGCCCTCTTCTAAATCCAGTCTGAATCTCTGTCATTTCCCTGTATTTGTACTAATGCACCCATGGTTGGAGCTTTAAAATTTTTATTTGCAAGTGATATGAAAGATAATCTTCTATAATTTGAGCAAGCTGTTGATCATTTCTTTGGAATGGGTATAAATATGAATCCCCTCCAGTCAATTGGCCAGGTAGCTTTCTTCCAAATTTCTTGACATAGATGTGTGAGGGCCCCCAGTGATTCAACAGCTTCTTGAAACACTTCAATTGTATTCCATGTACTCCTGAAGCCTGAGTTTTGGCTACTGCTTTCAGTGAAACTTGACTTCTTTCAGATCATATAGCACCAGAACAAGAGCCAATGGTACTAATAGAAGTCCAAGTTTCACGGAAAGCATTAGCCATTGAAATGATGGAATGTTGACTAGTTCTTTTTGTTAGTATGGCTCTGTATATGTTTTTCTAACTTTTTTTAATGCATCTGGCATGGTTCAATATTTTGCCCAAAGGATCTCTCAATATTGCAAGTCCAGGCTTTGACTGTTTTCTTTATTTCCATTTACTATCTACTAAAGATGTTCTCTTTGGTTTTTGAACTCTAAGCCTTTCCATATATCATTATAATAGTTTGCTTTTGTTTCAAGCTGCTCTTTGAAATGTTCTCTTCAGCTCTTTGATTTTATCATTTCTTTCGTTTGCCTTAACTTCTAACTACTGTGTGATTGAAAGCTATTTTCAGAGTCTGTTCTTGCTTCAACTTTGATCCTTTCCCCTTCCCCGGGTTTTTTAATGAACCGTTGCTCTCTCGATGCACCTGGTTCTGGATGTCACTGCACAGTTCTTCCGGGTTCTCTCCTTAGTGCTGGATGCATCACCTCTGTTCTCAAGATGTGCTTGACCTTCAGATGGGATGTCTTCATTTGCTTCAGCCCCTCGCTAAGTGTCCAGGAGAGCAACTGATGGTCTCTTCCCTGACCTGGCTGTCAGTGCTGATATTGAGCTTCTCTATCATCTAGTCCCACAATGTGGTCAATTTACTTCCATGTAGTCCATCTGAAGATGCCCATGTGCATAGTCATCATGCGTGTTGTTGGAAAAGGTATACGAGATGAAGAAGTCATAATCTTGCTTGCAAATATCTATCATGCAATCGCCAGCTTGCTTTATAGCATCAAGACTATATTTTCCAGTTATTGTTCCTTCCTCGTTGCTTCCAAGTTTGCATTCCAATAACCAGTATTTTTCACATACATCTTGATTGTGCATTTAATCAGTTTCAGAGAGAAAATGCTGGTAAAATTCCTTAATTTCTCCACCACGAGATTTAGAGGTTGGTACATCAATTTGATTGGACATTTTATTGACTGGATTTTCTATGGAGATTGTCCTATCACAGATAGCAATGTACTTCAAGATAATCTTGATATAACCTTTTTAAAGTGATGTTGACAACACCATTTCTCTTGAACTCGTCATGTTGGCATAAGAAGCCATTTGACTGTTTGATTTAACATGCGCACTACCGGTTCACTAATGTCAGTTCAGTAATGCCCAGAATATCAATATTTATGCATCCCATTTTACTTTTGATGACTTTCAATTTTCTGAGTCATACTTCATGTATTTGAAATTTGAATTATTAACAGATATTTAGAGCTGTTTCTGCTCGTTTTGAGTAGTTGCCCATAATCAAATGGAGAGCCCATGCAACCCATGACAATTGACTCTACATTTTTAGTCATGTTTTGAAAGCCTGCTTACTCGAGGGGGCTCATCTTGGGCACCATAACGGACAATCTTCTGTTACTATTCATAAGGGTTTTGGTGGGTAATAATGTCTTAGAAGTAAACAGTATATTCTTTGTCATCTGTTCTTAGTCTGGAAGTGCTGCTGAAACAAGTTCTCTTTTGGTGACCCTGCTGTTATTTGAAATAATGTGACATAGCTTCCAGGAATAGATTTAACCCAGCGCGGTATGACAAACTAGTATACAGGTGGTTGGTGAACATGTCACTGTACAGTAAAGGGTGAAACGGGGCTTTCCCTTCTTATGTCAGATGCCTGGGAACGGAAAGAGTGTCTTAGACTATCCAGGGGCGCCTAATAGAATCAGCAGACCAGATCAACTGCTGCTTCGTGCACCCTGAGTCATAGGGAGCAGGTTGGAGAGGATAAAACTTCAAAAGTTGAAATCTTTAAGAAGGAGGACATCCACACCTTTCTCTCAGAAATGCCGGTAGAGTCAAAGAGCTAAATGTTCTATTAGAAGCAGAGTATGTAACTACTGTGACGCCCAGGTCTCTACATGTTACCAGTCATAAAGGCCCTTATGACCGGGTGGGCTGGAGCTGGAAAGGGGGTATGACACAAGAAGAGAAGTCAGAGGGATTTGATGTGCTACGCAGAAGATTAAAATGGTGAAAGTGGGTCATAACCAGAGAATTCAGAAATTCATCAGAAAAGGCTAGAAAGAGGATCTACCCAGTACATCTTTAGAGAAGAAGGCTGGCAGCTCTTCCAATGCCTTAATTTAGCTCAGTCCGACACAGGTCAGATTGCTGACATACATATTTACAAATATAGCTTAAGTCATGACATTTGTGAGAAGATGTTATAGAAGAAATAGAAAAATAAGTAAAATGTACACAGATTGGAAATAGGTTGACATGGCTACCAGATAAGAAGCCCAGAAAGTTCTCCTGAGCAAAAACCAAAGAATTCCCTCCAGGAGAGAATCCTGCACTTCCTGGAAGCCAGAAAATCAAGTTAAAAGTCAAGTATACCAGTTTTTTGTGTGTTGTTTTATTTGAGTCCAAGTTCACCTGCTGATGGTTTCTGACGTCCAATTACCGTTGACCGATGGCCCAAGCCATTTCAGTGCACTCCCCACTCTCCTACACTATCCACCCATCTCAGCTCCCATTTAACCCACCCACCCAAACCTGCACTTTGCTGACCTCTTGGAGCCCTGCATGGATAGCAGACAAGGTAGGCAGCATATCCCAGACAAGCAACGCTTCTTGTCATTAAAAAAAATGATTTTGTTCTTTAGTTCCTCTTTTCCAACACCCCACAGTCACACACAGTATTCTTTCCGGTGAGTCATTCATGTATGTATATAAGTTGGGCCAAAGGAGCAGGAATTTTCAGGCAAACTGCCAGTTTATATTTTACTTTGGAGTTTTTTTCTTCTTTGATTTCAATTTAATAAACATTCCTTTTTTAATTACATGCCTTCGTTCCATGAATCCCCACTCCCTCTGCAGAAGAACATGCCTCTAGGCAAACAAGGATAAACTCACCGGCCTAAACCAAGTTTTGTGTTTGGGGTTTGTTTTTGTTACGGCAGGCTTTTCCTCTGGGCCCTAGGGGTAGAGAGTCCCAACCACACAAGTCACATGCCCATCTAATTTGCCTCCTTTCACTCTGCACGTATCTTCTGAAGCCTTCCTAACCGCCTCATTGTCCCTCCCCTTCCCTCTGCCTTTTATTTATCCTTATCTTTTCTAGTTCAAGTCGAATTTTTTTCTTTTGAATATATGTGACTATAAATGTTCTTCTTCTGCTTTAATTATTTGATTACACTTTGTTCCTTCCCCACCCACCACCTCTGCTCTCTCTCTCTTTGCCGTCTAAAGAACTATACATGCATGTTCCCTATTAAGTCTTATTATTCCTCTTAAAAACACATTTTACTTTACTTTTTACGTATCTTTGGTCTATCTAGAAGGCCTCTTATTATGACTTCGATTACTTTTATTTTATTTTCTCCATTCTTGCCCCCTCTGGCTCCCCACTTAGTCATCTCTCTCGTTTATTCTTCATTTTTACATTGTATGCTTTATGACTACTGTTGGACCTATTCCCTGTAGCTAGAAAGAGCCAAATGCCCCAACATCACCTAGCAGCACACACATTCTTAACACATGCCTCATGCTGCATCACTGCAGCTCTACAGAAGTGCACTCAAAAATCAAAGGAAAGAAAAAAACTAACTGAAAGTCACCCAAACCCAATAGATTATTCTGAAAATAATCAACTCTAAATAAAATCCTGAATGTTTAGTTTCTTTTGAGAAATGTGAAAAATACTCGCGAGAACAACAGAAGAGATTGTAACCTAAAACCCTCGTAGCACAGACACCCCTAAAGATGACGCATGCAGTAACAGAGTTGGGCACTATGGTCAAATGTCTGAGGGTAAAATTGGAATAAAGAAAAAAAGAATTAATAAGCTCAAAATAAAATCACTCTGACTATAACTGATTTGGAAACAATCAACAGAAAAGGAAAAGAATCCCCAGAAACTCTGAGAATAATAAGAAAATGCTCTTCAGAAAAACAACCTAACTTTCACTCGGATCTCTGAATAAGCAGAAACAAAACTCTGCAGAGAAAATAGCACAAGAATTCACAGAAGCAAGTTTCCTGACATCACATAGGAAAGGAAAACGCAACAAAGAAGCAAGATGACCCCAAATAGGGTACCACCGAAGAAAAATGTCAAGATGAATAAGAGTCAAACTTTTCCATTTCACAGAAGAGAACATAATTCTTTTTTTTTTAATTGCATTGAGGGCTCTTAGAGCCCTTATCACAAGCCATACACATATCCGTGTGTCAAACATCTCTGTACATATGTGGTCACCATCTTTTTCAAGACATTTTCTTTCTCCTTGAGCCCCTGGTATCAGCTCCTTATTTGCCCTCCGCCTGCTCCCCCATCCCTCCCCCATGTCCCCTTGATAATTTATAAATTATTATTTCTTTTTTCATGTCTTACACTGACTGCTGTCTGATTTCACCCACTTTTCTGCTGTCCATCCCCCTGGGATGGGGGCCATATGTTGATCATAGTGATCGGTTCCCTCTAACTGCCCCCACACCTACCATTACCCTCCTAGTATCGCTGCTCCCCTTATTGGTCTTGAGGGGTTTATATGTTCTGTATTCTCTGTGGAGACCCAAAGCCCATCAGTAGTCGACTGGACACCCCCTTTCAGAAGGACTACAAGGAAGAGAAGAGCCAGTCAGGGTAGAGTATAGCACTGACAAAACACACAACCTTCCTCTAGTTCTTTAATGCTCCACCCCCCTGCCCCCCACTATCATGACCCCAATTCTATCTTACAAATCTGTCTAGACCAGAACATGTGTACTGGTACAGATAAGAGCTTGCAACACAGGGAATCGAGAACATAATTCTGATGGTAATTTGGGATAAAAGAGAAATCACCTGCAACAGAAGAACAATAAGGATAAGTTTTGCCTTCTCATAAAATACAATGTACTCAAGAAGACAGTGAACTGCCATATCTAATATTAAAAAGAAAAAAAAAACTGTCAAGTAGGAATCATATACCCATAAAAACTATCCCTAGAGGTCAAGGGAGAAATAAATGCATTTCCAGATAAGGAAAAACTAAAGGAATATCTAAAAACAAGAGCAGCCATACAAAAATATTAATAAAATCACTATGGACAGAGAATCAACAGTAACAGCAGCAAGACTGAGAGCAGCATATAGGAGAAAGCTACCTAGAAACCGATGAACTGAAATCAGCACGCACAATAATGAAGAATTCAAGGAAGAACAAAGAAGCCAATAAAACCAAAGGAAAAAAGAAAGAAGCCAAACAAACTACAAATGACAGCAGTACACCTGCTTCTGCCAGTAACGACCCTACGTGTCAGCGGATTCAAGGCACCAACACAAAGAGCAACAGGCTGGATTGGAAACTATGAATCTTCTATGCTCTGTGTGTTAGGTCTGGTTGACTAGAGAAACAAATCCAGAGACACTCATATATGAGTAGGAACGAGCATTCTCTCAAGAACTAATTGTTTATCAGGACACCATCAAGTCCATAAGTCCAATACGAGTCCATAAGTCCATCATCAGACTCATGCAGCCACATGCGATGGCAATGATGGAACTTGCAGGGCCCTTTTCGCCCGCTCCCCCCGCCCCCAAGCACCGCTCCAGCTGCACTTCACTCGTTGAGAACTCGGGGCTTCTCCTAAGCTAGCCCGGCTGCTGTCTCCCTCTAACCACCATCATGATCCTTTACCAGGGCCGCATCAGCCCTGATGAGCTCTCCTCCGACATCTACAAGATCCGGGAGATCGCAGACGGGCTGTGTCTGGAAGCGGAGGGGAAGATGGTCAGCAGGACCAATGACTCCCTCATTGGTGGCAATGTCTCAGCTGAAGGCCCCCAAGGCGATGGAACGGAAGGCACCGTGGTCACTGGTCGTGATGTTGTCATGAACCACCACTTGCAGGAGACCAGCTTCACCAAAGAAGCCTACAAGAAGGACATCCAAAAACGACATGAACGCAATCAAAGGCAAACTTGAAGAGCAGAAACCAGGAAGAGCAAAGCCTTTTAGAACAGGGGCTGCAGAACAACTCCAGCACAGCAGAGCACATTTCAAAAACTCCCAGTTCTTTATTATTGGTGAGAACATGAATCCAGATGGCATGGCTGCTCTGCTGGTCTACCGTGGAGATGGTGGGACCCCGGATATGATCTTCTCTAAGGATGGCTTAGAGATGGAGACATGTTAACACAGTGGGCAACTCACTACCGATCGCCTCTCATCCTAACCAGCTCCTGTTCATCCTCACGACACCGGGACATAGACAAGCCAAACTGATGTCGTTGTGAGCGCTTCATTTACATTTGACCTTCATTTATTTTGGAGTAGCTTTTTTTTTTTTTTCAAGAAAAAAAACCGACTCTCTCATTCACTCTCTCATTCACTCTCGCACTTACTCTCTCATTCACTCATTCACTCTCTCACTCACTCACTCACTCATTCACTCTCTCACTCACTCACTCTCTCACTCACACTCATTCACTGACTCACTCAAGAAAGAAAAAAAACAAAAACAAAAAAAGAAAAGAAAAGAAAACATGTTGTGTAGGTTGTCTATAAACAAAATGCATTTAAACTCAAAAAAAAAGAAAGAAAGAAAAGAAAAGAAAAATGCAGGAATATCACAGGCTGGTGGGTGAAAAGTCTTGTGGATCCAAGAGTAGTTGAAGCATCACAAGACTCTGCCAAGTCTCAGACTGGATCACCAACAGGAAGGTAAAAACAGAGAGAGAGGGGAGGTTCCCAGGTCTTCCTTAGGAGAAGGTCATGCCCAGCAGGGGTGTCATCAGACTGACCTGATTAGCAGGCTAGACTCCACCCCTAACATTTTAGATATCAAGTTGACTTGACATTGTGTAACTACCACACGCTGCTTACAAGAAACACATCTGAAGCTCAAAAATAAAAGATAGCCTAAAAAGCAAAGAATGGTGAAAAATGTACCGAGTCAATGGCAACTATCTAAAGGCAGGAATGGCAATATTAGACCGATAACATAAGGAGAGACAAGAATGGACACTACATAGTGATTAAAAAACGAATAGCCCAAGAACACAATAAACATATATGCCCCCAAGAAAGACCCTTGAACTACACCAACCAATTCATCACAGAGTTGAACAGAGAAATCAACAACTTGACATAACAGACTTCAATTCATCTCTCGCAAGGAAGGCAAACCATCAAGAAATAAATTCAATAAAGAAACAGAAGAATTAAACAGCACAATCAACCAGTTTTCCCTGCTAGACATAAACACATCATTCCGCTCTGCAACAACACGGTCTACATTCTTCTCTCGTACTCACAGTGCGCAGGCCAGAAGATGTCACCCGTCAGCCACAAAGCAGCCTTCACACGTTAAAACCATTGAGATTTCCCAATCCACTTTCTCAGATCACAATGCTATAAAGCTAGAAATGGACAATAGGAAACATGGGAACCTAAGGACAAACGCATGGAGAGTGGACAACATGCTGCTTAAAAAAGACTGGATAGTAGATCAGATAAGGATGAAATTAAGAAATTCCTGGAAACTAAAAGGAATGATAACACAACACAGCTAACCCTTTGGGACAGAGGGCAACTTTTAGCAATCAAAGAACACATGGAGAAAAAGAGGAGAAATCCAAAATCAACACTTTAACATGACAATTCCAACAACTGGAACTAGGGCCGTAACATAAACCCTCCCAAAACAGATGAAAATTAATCACAAAGATTAGGGCAAAAATAGATACACCAGAAAACATACAATCACAGAAAAAATCAATAGACAAGAAATTAGTTCTTTGAAAGTAGTAACAAAATTGACAAACTTTTGATAAAAGTAACAAAATAAAAGAAAAAATAAATACCTAGTATTAGAGGTGAAAAGGACACCACAATAGATCCAAATGAAATAAAAATAATAATAGCACTCTGTATTAGGCGGCTTTGACTGGAAAGACAAATCCAATGACACCCATATGTGTGTAAGGAAGAGCTTTATATCACAAAGTAATTATATACCAAGAAAACATCCCAGCCCATGCCAACTCTAGCTCTTAAGTCCGTACTAGCACATGAGCGCTTCCTCAGACTCACATAGTAACAAGCAATGATGCGGCATGCGGGAATATCGCAGGTCTGTGGTTGGAGAGTCCTGCAAATCAAACAATGGTGGATGCATCACAGGGCTCTTGCAGCAAGCAGGATCAGTGCTGCAGGAAGTTGAAGGCAGAGAGAGACTGGGCGCTTCCCAGGGCCCTCCTTCTGAGAATGCCATTCCCACAAGGAATCACCATCAGCCTGTGACCTGATAGGGTGAATACCAGCCCTGCAACTTTTACGTAGCTTCAAGTTGACATGAAATTATGTAACTACCACGCACACTATTTTTTATCTTTTTAATATAAATAATTTTATTGGTGGCTCTTACAGCTCTTATCACAATCCATATGTCAAATGTATCAAGCACATTTGTATATAAGTTGCCGTCATCATTTTCAAAAC
>NW_022103902.1:2614235-2615210 GCF_000313985.2 Echinops telfairi | reverse complement strand
GTTTGTATTGGGTCTTCTGATGTCTGATACCTGATCCCGTTGACACCTCATGATCACACAGGCTCCTGTTTCACTATTATGTTCTACTTTCATTTGGCTCTCAGCAATTTCTCTGAGCTACATTACACTTGATTAAGCACCACCAGGCATTCTACCCCCCCTCCTCACCATTGATTTCTACCCCCCTCCCTTTCCCCCACTTCCTCCTCTCCCATGTTCACCAAGAACAGTCAGCTCCATTATTTTCTCCTCAGGAGTGTTTATCCTGCCTCTTACATAGATATTGTTGAGGGGGGAATAAAAGGAAAATAAATAGTTCAAGGTCTGTCTGCTGACCTTTATGAATGTTTTCCAGTTGGGTCTGGTGAGACCTGCCCACTGATTCTGAAGTCTATTTGGGGGATTCCTTGGCCACTTCATTGCTTCACTCCCCTTCCTGCTGTGCTGCACAACCTTCGTGCTTCACCCCAGTGTGGGGGTCAGACGGGGCACAAGTCCTGCACCATCTCCAGTGCTGTCCCGAGTGAGGGCTGTCGCGTCTCTCGGTGGAGTTGCCTCTGTGCTCCTCTCTGTGAATTAGCTGCTTTCAACAGGAATATTGTCCTCGAGGCTAAGCAGGCCAGGACATGGTGGTTCTCTCTCTCTCTCTCTCTCTCTCTCTCTCTCTCTCTCTGTTTGCTCCCATGTGGTCTGGGCAAACCTACCACTGTCCCCAGACTGTGTGTTCAATGCTGTCCTCAGTAGTTCTTTCTTCTGTGGGCACACACACGATTATGAGAGAGTATATATGCCAACAAGTTTGATAACCTAGAAGAAATGGACACATATTTAGAAAGACACCTAGTACCCAAATTAATGGGGAGGAATGCAGAAAACTTGAACATACCCAAAACAAAAGAAGAAATACAGAATGTCATCAGAACCATCCAATCAGGTATCAGCCTACAACCTGGTGGCTTCACACGTACTTCTACC
>NW_022103902.1:2610756-2612912 GCF_000313985.2 Echinops telfairi | reverse complement strand
CAGGTAACAGGCATCAGAACACCCATGACAAATAAACAAAACCATACTGCTGAGAACAAGGAAGTTTAGAGAAGAGACCTAAAGCCCATCTGTAGACAATGGGGCATCCCCTCATAAAGGGGTCACGGAGAAGGCATGTGCTAACCAGGGTGCAGTGAAACACCAATGACATTCATAATATTCCTCTGGTTCCTTGAAGCTTCCTCACTCCCCAGGATCATAACCCTCGTGCTGCCTTTCACGGCGGGCTAGATCAGAGCATGTGCACAGGCATAGATAAGAGATAAGAGCTCAGGACACACGCAGTCCAGGAACAGCTATGAGACTAGCAATACCAGAAGGGCAGGGGGGAGGTGGGCAGATGGGGGGAGGAAGGGAGAACCAATTGCAATGATTGACACAAAACCCCACACACACCCCTCCAGGGGGATGAATAACACAAACCATGGGGAAGGGGGACAGCAGTCAGTGTAAGATATGAAAATATAAATAATTTATCATTTATAAAGGGGTCACGAGGGTGATGGGGGGAGGTAGGGGAAAAGAGGAGCTGATAAGTAGGGCTCAATAGAAAGTAAATGTCTAGAAAAGAACGATGGTAACATATGTACAAATACGCTTGATACAATTGATGTATGGATTGTTATAAGCATTGTAAGACTCTCCAATAAATTGATCTTTTAATTAAAAAGAAAAACAACCCAAAAACTGTTATCTTCCTTAATACATGCTTTTTTCAGGCTTGAAGATAAACAAGTAGTCATCTAGCTTAGAAGTAGCAAAGCCCACATGTAGGAAGCACATCAGCCTGTGTGATCAGGAGGTGTCAATGGGACCAAAGTACCAGGCATCAAAGACCCAGAACAAAAAATCATATCAATGTGCATGAGGGGGAGGGCCAAGAGGAGAGCCAAAGGCCATCTGCAGACAATTGGACATCCCCTCACAGAGGGGTCACAATGAAGAGATGAGCAGTCAGGGTGCAGTATAGCACTGACAAAACATACAACTTTCCTCTAGTTCTTTAATGCTCCCCACCACCACCACCACCCACATACACTATTATGACCCCAATTCTACCTTACATATCCAGCTAAACCAGAGTATGTACACTAGTACAGATAAGAGATGGAAACACAAGGAATCCAGGACAGATAAATCCCTCAGGACCAATAATGAGAGTACCGATTCCAAGAGGGTAGGGGGAAAGTTGGCGAGGTGGGGGTAGAAAGGGGGAGCCGGCCACAATGATCAATATGCAACACCCCCTACCCTGACAGGGGGAATGAACAACAGAAAAGTTGGTGAAGGGGGACAGCACTCAGTGTAAAACATGAAAAAAATTATAAATTATCAAGGGTTCATGAGGGAGGGAAGGTGGGGGAGGGCGGGGAATAAATGAGGAGCTGATCCCAAGGGCTCAAATACAAAGAAAATGTTTTGAAAATGATGATGGCAGCATCTGTACAAATGTGCTTGACCCAATGGATGGATGTATGGATTGTGATAAAAGCTGTAAGAGCCCCCAATAAAATGATTAAATAATAAATAAACTCTTTATTCATGAAAAATTAAGAAGTAAAGACCAATATTCCTCATCTCATGAAGATAGACATAAAAATACTCATGTATAATTTATTTTTTCAATAATGTTTTAAATCCCATACCACTGGATAAATTAATGATACTATCAATAGAATTAACTTGTACACTTGGTATGGTTTATAATGTTCTCCAATAAAATGAAAATGATCTCTCTAAAGTCAACCAAAGGCATATACAAATCATATATATATGAATGGGTTTCAAGATATATGAATGAATTTTACTCTTTCACTTCATTTTAGCTCTGTGAACATAGAGTTTTTATCACATGGCGCTGCTTGATATTCACCCTCATGAAGAGATCACTGAACATTTTGGTGGAATAGCAAAGTGTGCTGAAGCAAGCAGATGTTGCCTGACTATCAGAAAGAGTAGTGTCTGGGGTCTTAAAGGTTGCTCTTAAAACAAGCAGCCTTCTAAGTCAGGGTATCAACTAAGTCCAGACGGAAGAAGCACACTAGACAGTGTGATCCAAGAATTATAAATAATGAAACCCAAACCAAAGGATAATGTAGCATCAGGACTTATCTCCTGAACACCTGGTTTGTACC
>NW_022103902.1:2601140-2605613 GCF_000313985.2 Echinops telfairi | reverse complement strand
CAACCGTTTTTGAATGTTCTTAAGTAAAAATTTTACTTGTGTGAGATAATGATATTGTTGTGTAGTTTGAACATTCTGTTGGGTCACCTTTCTTTGGAATAGGCACACATATGGATCTCTTTCAGTCAGTTGGCCAAATGGCTGACATTCAAATTTCCTGGCATAACTGAGTTTCCTTCCAGTGCTTCTTCAGCTTTCTGCAACATTTCAGTGGACATTCCATCAATTCCTGGGGCCTTGGCTTTCACGAATGCATTCAATGCAGCTTGAAGGTCTTCCTTCATCACCGTTGGTTCTTACTTATGTGCTACCTCCAGAAATAGTAGACTTCCAACTAGTTCTTTCTGGTACAGAGACTATCTGTATTATTTTCATCTCCTCTTGCTACCTCCTGCATCATTCAATATTTTGCAATTCAATATTTCTATATTTTTCAATATGGAATCTTTCAAAATTGCAATTTGAGGCTTTAATTTTTTCTTGAGGGAAAAATGGATTATCTCCTCCTTTCTCCATTCAGCCCAGTGAGGGGCTGTCTCTCCTAGGGGTTTGTCTGGTGTGTTCTTGCTGGAGATCACCATCCTGGAGACAGTTTAACATAATTGTGTGTCTTCCCCTATGAGTTGTGCTCTAAGTGCTTTGGTTAGAAGGCACTGGCCCAACCCTGTTTGTTCCTCTATCTAATATAATGTACATGTCTCAAACGTGGTCCTGGTCCCATTTCTGTAGTCCTACCTGTAACAGTGATGCATTGATCTTCCACTCATCAGGACTTTGTGACTTTTTCCTTTGTCCCTTTTATTTTTTTACTAGTGTTCTGACTGTGAATCCTCAGAGAGGTTAGTATTATAACCTAATACTAATGGCCTTTCTTATCCAAATGGTAGGCCTTTATCTCTGTGTGGTCTTTGTCCTTTTAAAGACTTAACAAATGCTCTTCTTAAATTATATTTGAGATTGGGATCTCTTTTGTACCCTAAAACACTTGTAAGGTAGCTCTGGTTGAATTTTAGCCACTAACTTTTTGGTTATTTGGTTTAATCATTTGCATTTCCCAGTGATGGCTTTTAAAACATTTGAAAAAATTTTGATGTCTATTACTAAGTATTTTGCTCTCAGATGGCTAACTCTGGTACTCTTTATTTATGACGGTTGATGCTCAGCATATGCCATTTGTTAAATCACAATAACTAAACTAAAAAGGAACTGCACACTACATGTTCTATTTTATTTATTCTTTAGGAAACAAGGCAAAATGTTGAATTACTATAATTTTTTTAAATTTCCTAGACCATTATATGACTTTATGCTATGCTGTATATATTTTCTTGAGTCTATAGTCAAATAACTAGATAATTTTGAATGTTTAATGATGCATACAATAAAATACCACCAATATCTAATAAAATAAAGCGTAATGAAATATGCTTTTTTTTTCCTATTCTGTAGTGAGAAATTCATGGTCAAATAATAATCTGTTTAAAGGCCCGCAGTTAAAAATCTAAAAAAAAAATCAAAGAATTTTTCCACAGTCAGAATATTTAAAAGTCACAAAATTGCAAAACTTACATATGAATGAAATATATCTTTGAGAAAAAGAACCTATGATTGGCACTGAAATAAGGTCTAAGTAGCAAAGATGGATGTAAGCACTTTAGAAAATAATACAAAATAAGGATTTCAGAGACATAATTTAATTTGCATTCTGAGAGTATATTTTCATCTTCTAGTCAAGGAATTTGCATTCATAACTTGCCTTGCATGATTACAATGCAGTAGAGAGACGTCAGGGATGTTTCTGTTTGTATTTCTTGTTTTCTTTCTTTTTTAACCAGAAAGCATGGAAGGATGCTTTTGAAGTGCAGACCATCTTAGCAAATCACTTTTGGAATGGCTCCCTTGTCATGCAAGCAAAGTAAATAGTGCAATTTGCAAATTCCAGAGGTTTCTAGGATTACAGTGGGACTAATGTTTTGGACCACAGGTCCCTCCTGGCTCATGCCTTTTCAAATCAGTGTTTTTGTACTCATTATCCCTATTATTGCCTTCCCACATCAATGGTTGCACACAATGAAACAAAGCCTCCTGGCACAACCATGGGCTGTCTTCATCTCTCTCTTTTATTCTGCTCTTGTCCTCTAGCTAAGTGAGTGGAAGGGAGATGTTCTACCATGAATAGTTCTTTTCACCTGGGGGGATGGGGATGGGGTGGGATTTTTTTGCTTTTTGTTTTTGTCTTTTTTTAGCTTGGCTTATTTTTCCTCTAAAAGTTATTTACATTTACTTTGAAATTTCCCTTTCCATTTATTACATTGCTGTATTTTTGTTTCTTTTCTCAAATTCATCTGCAATTTAAACATGTTCTACTCATATTTTGGCAAGAGGTGCAGACTACAAAATTGTCCAAACCTCATGCTTCATCATTTATTTTAAAATCTTTAATTATCTCCCACCAAGTGGATTGCATTATTGACAGTTCTCTAAACTTGTACTGCCTGTAGTAATTACATAATCTGGTGTCAATTTGGGACTTGAGAGAATTATGAGTGAAGGGTCTGTCAATCGGATCATAGTCAATGAGGCCTCTGTGTGGGCATGGCCTTCTTCTTAGAATTCTGGGAAATCTGGCACTTCCTCCTTGGAGGCAGGAGACACTTCTCTCTCTTTGCCCACACCCTGGGAGACATAGCAGCAGACATAGACACATGGACCCACCCTGATGCAGAGACCCCTGCCAGCACTGAGATGTTTCCAACACCACTAGATCCAAGGACTTTCTACCCACTGGCCTGTGATCTACTGCATTTGGCGTCATTGCATATGTTTCATGAGTCTGAAGAGGACTTTATAGATTGGTATCAGACATATTGGCTAATATTGGACTTATGGACTTGATTTGGACTGGGCTGGTGTTTTCTTAATGTTCAATTGCTCTTGTATATAAATCTCTTTCTTATACACATATGTGTGCCATGGATTTGTTTCTCTAGTCAACCCAGACTAACACAGAGACCAAGGATGCCACTACTAAGGCTCAAATCAACCCTCAGTTTCCTCAGTCTTGAAAATGCTACAAATTGCAGTTCCACACAACATACTTGTAGTTGCTCTGAGTTGGTACCTAATTGGAAACAACAAAAACCAAAAATTTATATTGTTCCAGGCACATTTCAAGAGCTAAATCATAACTTGTGCTTCTAAAACCCATTGCCATCAAATAAATTCTGACTCAGAGCAACCCTATATGAGGTTTCTGAGACTATAAATTTGTAAATATTTATAGGTTCACATAGCTTCTTCCTTCTCTTGTGGAGAAGCTCATGGCTTGAAGAGCTACCCTTATGCATAATAGCCCAACATATAAATTTCAGTACAGTATGATTTTTTTCCTTCTGTACTATTGGTTCTAGTGTGCATGTTACCTCTTAAAATGGCTCAGTGTTGACTAGTCCTTTTTGGTTTTGAGATTTTGTATATTCTTTCTATCTTCTTTTTACTTTTTAATCATTTTATTGGGGTCTCATACAACTCTTATCACAATCCTTGCATGATTCAATAGTCTTAGGAGCTAAAAATGTAATCTGAAAAATTTGAAATATAAGATGTAGAAGATAATGCTACAAACGAGAAGGAGATGCACAAGAGGAGATCTTCAAGGCTGTTAGCGAAACCTGAGGCTGCGAAATTGGAGACAAAGCCAAAATAAGGCATCAGGAAAGGATAAATAAAATTTCAGGCAAAAAATGTGCAAGAAAAAGGGAACAAAGGGAAATGTGTTAGGCTGGATTGACTAAAGAAACCAATCCTGTGGCACTTATATATATGTAAGAGAGAGCTTTATATCAAGAAGTAAATATTTATGTAGAAAACATACCAGCCCAATTCCATTCCATAGGTCGCTCTTCAGACTCACACATTCAAAAGCAATGACGTAGAACACAGGACTACCACAGGCTGGTGGGTGCAGATTCTGTGAATCCAATGGTGGTGATTGAACACATCTCTAGGTCTCTGGCAGCCATCGGGTTTCCAGGGCCCTTCCTGTTGTCTCCCTTCTTCTACAACCCAGAAGAATATTTTTCTCAATTATTTTGTAAATGCAAGGTTTTTTCAGTAGTTCTAGAAAGTTTTTTCAGAGGAGGAAATCCCACTTCGTCCCATTTTTTTACATGAAATCATTTGTTGTTGTTTATTTTTGGTACAACCATACAATAGTGGAATGTGGAATTGTGGGAGGATTTCACGGTCGAGTATCAGCATAACACTCCATGGGACAAAAATCAGAGAGTTTCTGTATCACGAATGCAAAACACATATGATGTCAATTCGGAGTCTTTCTCATGCACTTGTGTGAGTTGAACATTTAAAATTTTGTTTCCATGCATGATTTGTTTTGCTTTTCTTTAAGTAGAATTTTGTCTGAAAACCATTTTGCTATCATAGCTTTCTTGTCATACCTGTGTGCATTCTGCA